>NC_046262.2:7549822-7878635 GCF_009819885.2 Catharus ustulatus | reverse complement strand
GCGTGTTTGAGTTGGAAGTCGCCGGTAAGTGGAAGAAGGGAAATGTAAGCGCTGTTTTTAAAAAGGGGAGAAGCAGAAGTGCGTGGGAACTAGAGAGCGGTGAGTGTGGGCTTCGTTGCAGGCCAGGTGATGGTGGTGCTTCTCCAGGAAAGGGGAAATCCGCTAAGAGGTATGGAAAAGAAGGAGGTGATTGGTACCAGGGAAGATGGCTTTGCAAAGTGGATGTTTGCCGTTGCCGGCAGATTTGGCGAGGCTCTATGATTAGGGTTACACATCAGTGGTGGATAGGAGCAGAGGGAGTGGATAGGAGCAGAGGGAGTGAGGTGGTTTGTGCCTGGGCTTGTGCAAAGCGTTTGACAGGGTCTCGCCCAAGATCCTTGTGTCTTAGTCAGAGAGGCATGGATTGGATGGCTGTAGGACGGTGTGGATAAGGCAGATGAGCTGCGGCGGGTCATTGGAGTGTTAGGGTGTTTTTATTTTTGCGTTGTTGGCCAAAGTGTAGCAATGTTTTTGCAAAGAGGTTGCTGCAGGATGGTGCTTGGGCAGGAGGCATTGGGAAGAGTGGGCAGGGGCTGTTTGGAGCAGGGCTTGGCGTAGGTGTTGAGTGGAGAGTGCTTTGCCCTGGCGCAAAGAGTGTCTGCAGTGCTAGGGATACGAGAGGCAGTGGCAAGCGTTGTGTAATAGGTCTTTATTTTGTGTGGCACAAATGAATGAATAAGTAGAAAAATAAATAGGTGAATAAATAATTAAATAAATAAATCAACAAATGAATAAATAAGTGGGTACATAAATAAGTAGAAAAAGTCCCGTGTGTGAGTGCCTGGGAGAGGCTGTATCAATGGAGTGTCCGTGGTTGTAGGCTGCGGTGGCGCGCGGTGGTGAGAGCCGTGTCCGTTGTCCCGGGCTAGCGAGGTGAGGTGGGTTTGGGGCGTAGGTGTGGGAGCGTGGTGGGTGTGGGTGGGTGTGTGGGTGTTTGTGCTAGCGGCGCATGGTGCGTGCGAGGCTGTGGAGGTGCTGTAAAGCAGCGCGAGCTTCGAGGCGGACGTGGTCCCAGGCGCAGGCGCTGTGGTTGTGGGCGTGGAGGAAGAGCTGGATGTCCCTGAAGTACTTGTTGATGGTGAGCAGCGGGTTGCGTGGTCCTTTGAAGAGCGCGGCGCTGTCGGGGAGGCATTGCTCGAGGCGGTGGATGTGGTGCTGGAGTTTGTTGAGGAGGTCGTTGCGAGGCTGTGCGGGCCAGTGCTGGCGGGTGCTGTTGGTGCTGAGGGTGTGGAAGAGGTGCTGGAGGATGCGTAGGGCGGTGGCGGCGGCTTGGCGCGGGTGGAGATTGTTGAGCGGGAGGGTTTCGGGGAAGAAGGGCAGCTCTTGGAGGTGGCAGGGCTGTGTGTGGGCAGGGGCCATGTCCTGGAGGAGGCGCAGGGCGTCGCCAGGGAAGGTGTCGTCGTCGTGTGTCCAGAGCTGTTGGCAGGCGAGGCTGGTGGCGAGAGCGGTGAGGAGGAGCAGGAGCGCCGGGGCTGCGTGCGGCAGGCGTGGCTGTGGGGCTGCGGGCGCCGCCATGCTGGGGGTGTGGGTGCTGTCGAGTGGTGCTGGTCAGGAGGCTGGTGAGGCTGGGTGTTGCTGTTGATGCGCTGTGGTGGCTGTGCTTGGGGTGCTGCCAGGCGTGCGGCTTTGTAGGGCAGCAGCTTTCCCTTTGTCGCTTTCTGATTGCTGGGAGTTTCCACCCGTGCTTTCCAGTCTGGGCTGGTGGCTGTGGTGGTCTTGGGGCAGTGTTTTGTTGGGCTGTGTGTGGTTGGGGATTGTGGTGGCAGTGGTTTGCCACTGGAGAGTGGCCGTAGTGTGTGAGCGGGCTTGCGAAAGCGCTGGGTCAGAGGCATCGGGGTCGGGTGTGTTGGGGAGGGGTGTTGGCTGTTCCCTTTCAGCTGCAGGGCCAGCTTTAGGGCCTGGAGTGTGCAGCTGAAGTCTCCTTTGTGCCTAAGATTGGTTTCCACCTGCAAAGTCCTGGGGGTGGCTGTGGTCACTTTTCCTTTCACTTGGTGGCTGTGGTCACTTTTCCTTTCACTTGGTGGCTGGCCTGTGTTTTCATCTTCGCCACCGTTTTCCTTTTGTGGTTGCAAAGGATGTGCAGTGATGTCAAGTGGGCCAGGTCCGGGTATCTCCGTCATGGGGTGAATGGCTGGGTCAGTGGCAGTGTGCAAGTGGCTGTGTGTGGGCATGGGCCTTGGATCCCTTGAAGTGTTCTTGCCTGGAATGGCCCTAGGTGCAGCCTTGGAAGCTGAGGTGGCAGGGCAAGGAGACATTAAAAACCTGGGCTCAGTGAAGGAGGAGCAGGAAAACGGGAAGTGCTTGGCTGCTCGTGTGTTGCTTGCGCGGTGTCTGTGGAGCCCCGTGTTGAGGCCCAGAGGGAGAGCATGGTCGTGTTTGCCCTGCTGGCGTGGATGAGGCAGTTGGAGAGCGAATGGCGCCTGGCGTCCTCCATCAGAGAAATGGTGTTGTGTTTTAGGATTGCCGAAGCCCTGTCCTGGCAGAGCGAGTGTCCCCTTGAGCGCTCTTTAGTTCAGGAGAGGCGTGGAGGTCTTGGAGGGGATGTCTCTGAAGATGCAGAGGGGAGCAGAGCACGTCTCGCGTGAGAAAGGCTGGGGGAGGTGAGCTTCTTCAGCTGGAGTAGAAGAAGACTTGCTGGGAGTTTCAGATGTCTTTAAATCGGACCCCAGGTGTGGGGAGCGGTGAAGAGGAATTGGTGGTATTTTGAGATCTGCGTGGCGATGATATGGCTGGCCTCGTGGGGACATAGTGGTGTTGTTCTTATGAGTTGATTGTGGGATTTGAAAGTTTTAGGCTTTTGGGGCAAAGAGGCCGTGGGGACGAACCGACGATAGTAACCTTGTGTGTCAGTGAGGTGCAGGCGCCCTGCGGAAGTGGCGAAAGGGAAAGGGTGGGAGCCCTGCGTGAAGAATGAAGGTGCCAAGGCCAGTGTTGGATAGGGTGAGGTTTGAGACCGTGTAGGGAACGTGACTATGTAGAAGTGCATGGGGCCTGATGAGGCTGAGCTGTGATTGCTGAGGGAATTGTCCGATGGAGTTGCTCGGGCAGCGCGGATCACTTTTGCCACCTGGCGTGTTTGAGTTGGAAGTCACCGGTAAGTGGAAGAAGGGAAATGTAAGCGCTGTTTTTAAAAAGGGGAGAAGCAGAAGTGCGTGGGAACTAGAGAGCGGTGAGTGTGGGCTTCGTTGCAGGCCAGGTGATGGTGGTGCTTCTCCAGGAAAGGGGAAATCCGCTAAGAGGTATGGAAAAGAAGGAGGTGATTGGTACCAGGGAAGATGGCTTTGCAAAGTGGATGTTTGCCGTTGCCGGCAGATTTGGCGAGGCTCTATGATTAGGGTTACACATCAGTGGTGGATAGGAGCAGAGGGAGTGGATAGGAGCAGAGGGAGTGAGGTGGTTTGTGCCTGGGCTTGTGCAAAGCGTTTGACAGGGTCTCGCCCAAGATCCTTGTGTCTTAGTCAGAGAGGCATGGATTGGATGGCTGTAGGACGGTGTGGATAAGGCAGATGAGCTGCGGCGGGTCATTGGAGTGTTAGGGTGTTTTTATTTTTGCGTTGTTGGCCAAAGTGTAGCAATGTTTTTGCAAAGAGGTTGCTGCAGGATGGTGCTTGGGCAGGAGGCATTGGGAAGAGTGGGCAGGGGCTGTTTGGAGCAGGGCTTGGCGTAGGTGTTGAGTGGAGAGTGCTTTGCCCTGGCGCAAAGAGTGTCTGCAGTGCTAGGGATACGAGAGGCAGTGGCAAGCGTTGTGTAATAGGTCTTTATTTTGTGTGGCACAAATGAATGAATAAGTAGAAAAATAAATAGGTGAATAAATAATTAAATAAATAAATCAACAAATGAATAAATAAGTGGGTACATAAATAAGTAGAAAAAGTCCCGTGTGTGAGTGCCTGGGAGAGGCTGTATCAATGGAGTGTCCGTGGTTGTAGGCTGCGGTGGCGCGCGGTGGTGAGAGCCGTGTCCGTTGTCCCGGGCTAGCGAGGTGAGGTGGGTTTGGGGCGTAGGTGTGGGAGCGTGGTGGGTGTGGGTGGGTGTGTGGGTGTTTGTGCTAGCGGCGCATGGTGCGTGCGAGGCTGTGGAGGTGCTGTAAAGCAGCGCGAGCTTCGAGGCGGACGTGGTCCCAGGCGCAGGCGCTGTGGTTGTGGGCGTGGAGGAAGAGCTGGATGTCCCTGAAGTACTTGTTGATGGTGAGCAGCGGGTTGCGTGGTCCTTTGAAGAGCGCGGACGCTGTCGGGGAGGCATTGCTCGAGGCGGTGGATGTGGTGCTGGAGTTTGTTGAGGAGGTCGTTGCGAGGCTGTGCGGGCCAGTGCTGGCGGGTGCTGTTGGTGCTGAGGGTGTGGAAGAGGTGCTGGAGGATGCGTAGGGCGGTGGCGGCGGCTTGGCGCGGGTGGAGATTGTTGAGCGGGAGGGTTTCGGGGAAGAAGGGCAGCTCTTGGAGGTGGCATGGCTGTGTGTGGGCAGGGGCCATGTCCTGGAGGAGGCGCAGGGCGTCGCCAGGGAAGGTGTCGTCGTCGTGTGTCCAGAGCTGTTGGCAGGCGAGGCTGGTGGCGAGAGCGGTGAGGAGGAGCAGGAGCGCCGGGGCTGCGTGCGGCAGGCGTGGCTGTGGGGCTGCGGGCGCCGCCATGCTGGGGGTGTGGGTGCTGTCGAGTGGTGCTGGTCAGGAGGCTGGTGAGGCTGGGTGTTGCTGTTGATGCGCTGTGGTGGCTGTGCTTGGGGTACTGCCCGGCATGCGGCTTTGTAGGGCAGCAGCTTTCCCTTTGTCGCTTTCTGATTGCTGGGAGTTTCCACCCGTGCTTTCCAGTCTGGGCTGGTGGCTGTGGTGGTCTTGGGGCAGTGTTTTGTTGGGCTGTGTGTGGTTGGGGATTGTGGTGGCAGTGGTTTGCCACTGGAGAGTGGCCGTAGTGTGTGAGCGGGCTTGCGAAAGCGCTGGGTCAGAGGCATCGGGGTCGGGTGTGTTGGGGAGGGGTGTTGGCTGTTCCCTTTCAGCTGCAGGGCCAGCTTTAGGGCCTGGAGTGTGCAGCTGAAGTCTCCTTTGTGCCTAAGATTGGTTTCCACCTGCAAAGTCCTGGGGGTGGCTGTGGTCACTTTTCCTTTCACTTGGTGGCTGTGGTCACTTTTCCTTTCACTTGGTGGCTGGCCTGTGTTTTCATCTTCGCCACCGTTTTCCTTTTGTGGTTGCAAAGGATGTGCAGTGATGTCAAGTGGGCCAGGTCCGGGTATCTCCGTCATGGGGTGAATGGCTGGGTCAGTGGCAGTGTGCAAGTGGCTGTGTGTGGGCATGGGCCTTGGATCCCTTGAAGTGTTCTTGCCTGGAATGGCCCTAGGTGCAGCCTTGGAAGCTGAGGTGGCAGGGCAAGGAGACATTAAAAACCTGGGCTCAGTGAAGGAGGAGCAGGAAAACGGGAAGTGCTTGGCTGCTCGTGTGTTGCTTGCGCGGTGTCTGTGGAGCCCCGTGTTGAGGCCCAGAGGGAGAGCATGGTCGTGTTTGCCCTGCTGGCGTGGATGAGGCAGTTGGAGAGCGAATGGCGCCTGGCGTCCTCCATCAGAGAAATGGTGTTGTGTTTTAGGATTGCCGAAGCCCTGTCCTGGCAGAGCGAGTGTCCCCTTGAGCGCTCTTTAGTTCAGGAGAGGCGTGGAGGTCTTGGAGGGGATGTCTCTGAAGATGCAGAGGGGAGCAGAGCACGTCTCGCGTGAGAAAGGCTGGGGGAGGTGAGCTTCTTCAGCTGGAGTAGAAGAAGACTTGCTGGGAGTTTCAGATGTCTTTAAATCGGACCCCAGGTGTGGGGAGCGGTGAAGAGGAATTGGTGGTATTTTGAGATCTGCGTGGCGATGATATGGCTGGCCTCGTGGGGACATAGTGGTGTTGTTCTTATGAGTTGATTGTGGGATTTGAAAGTTTTAGGCTTTTGGGGCAAAGAGGCCGTGGGGACGAACCGACGATAGTAACCTTGTGTGTCAGTGAGGTGCAGGCGCCCTGCGGAAGTGGCGAAAGGGAAAGGGTGGGAGCCCTGCGTGAAGAATGAAGGTGCCAAGGCCAGTGTTGGATAGGGTGAGGTTTGAGACCGTGTAGGGAACGTGACTATGTAGAAGTGCATGGGGCCTGATGAGGCTGAGCTGTGATTGCTGAGGGAATTGTCCGATGGAGTTGCTCGGGCAGCGCGGATCACTTTTGCCACCTGGCGTGTTTGAGTTGGAAGTCGCCGGTAAGTGGAAGAAGGGAAATGTAAGCGCTGTTTTTAAAAAGGGGAGAAGCAGAAGTGCGTGGGAACTAGAGAGCGGTGAGTGTGGGCTTCGTTGCAGGCCAGGTGATGGTGGTGCTTCTCCAGGAAAGGGGAAATCCGCTAAGAGGTATGGAAAAGAAGTAGGTGATTGGTACCAGGGAAGATGGCTTTGCAAAGTGGATGTTTGCCGTTGCCGGCAGATTTGGCGAGGCTCTATGATTAGGGTTACACATCAGTGGTGGATAGGAGCAGAGGGAGTGGATAGGAGCAGAGGGAGTGCGGTGGTTTGTGCCTGGGCTTGTGCAAAGCGTTTGACAGGGTCTCGCCCAAGATCCTTGTGTCTTAGTCAGAGAGGCATGGATTGGATGGCTGTAGGACGGTGTGGATAAGGCAGATGAGCTGCGGCGGGTCATTGGAGTGTTAGGGTGTTTTTATTTTTGCGTTGTTGGCCAAAGTGTAGCAATGTTTTTGCAAAGAGGTTGCTGCAGGATGGTGCTTGGGCAGGAGGCATTGGGAAGAGTGGGCAGGGGCTGTTTGGAGCAGGGCTTGGCGTAGGTGTTGAGTGGAGAGTGCTTTGCCCTGGCGCAAAGAGTGTCTGCAGTGCTAGGGATACGAGAGGCAGTGGCAAGCGTTGTGTAATAGGTCTTTATTTTGTGTGGCACAAATGAATGAATAAGTAGAAAAATAAATAGGTGAATAAATAATTAAATAAATAAATCAACAAATGAATAAATAAGTGGGTACATAAATAAGTAGAAAAAGTCCCGTGTGTGAGTGCCTGGGAGAGGCTGTATCAATGGAGTGTCCGTGGTTGTAGGCTGCGGTGGCGCGCGGTGGTGAGAGCCGTGTCCGTTGTCCCGGGCTAGCGAGGTGAGGTGGGTTTGGGGCGTAGGTGTGGGAGCGTGGTGGGTGTGGGTGGGTGTGTGGGTGTTTGTGCTAGCGGCGCATGGTGCGTGCGAGGCTGTGGAGGTGCTGTAAAGCAGCGCGAGCTTCGAGGCGGATGTGGTCCCAGGCGCAGGCGCTGTGGTTGTGGGCGTGGAGGAAGAGCTGGATGTCCCTGAAGTACTTGTTGATGGTGAGCAGCGGGTTGCGTGGTCCTTTGAAGAGCGCGGCGCTGTCGGGGAGGCATTGCTCGAGGCGGTGGATGTGGTGCTGGAGTTTGTTGAGGAGGTCGTTGCGAGGCTGTGCGGGCCAGTGCTGGCGGGTGCTGTTGGTGCTGAGGGTGTGGAAGAGGTGCTGGAGGATGCGTAGGGCGGTGGCGGCGGCTTGGCGCGGGTGGAGATTGTTGAGCGGGAGGGTTTCGGGGAAGAAGGGCAGCTCTTGGAGGTGGCAGGGCTGTGTGTGGGCAGGGGCCATGTCCTGGAGGAGGCGCAGGGCGTCACCAGGGAAGGTGTCGTCGTCGTGTGTCCAGAGCTGTTGGCAGGCGAGGCTGGTGGCGAGAGCGGTGAGGAGGAGCAGGAGCGCCGGGGCTGCGTGCGGCAGGCGTGGCTGTGGGGCTGCGGGCGCCGCCATGCTGGGGGTGTGGGTGCTGTCGAGTGGTGCTGGTCAGGAGGCTGGTGAGGCTGGGTGTTGCTGTTGATGCGCTGTGGTGGCTGTGCTTGGGGTACTGCCCGGCATGCGGCTTTGTAGGGCAGCAGCTTTCCCTTTGTCGCTTTCTGATTGCTGGGAGTTTCCGCCCGTGCTTTCCAGTCTGGGCTGGTGGCTGTGGTGGTCTTGGGGCAGTGTTTTGTTGGGCTGTGTGTGGTTGGGGATTGTGGTGGCAGTGGTTTGCCACTGGAGAGTGGCCGTAGTGTGTGAGCGGGCTTGCGAAAGCGCTGGGTCAGAGGCATCGGGGTCGGGTGTGTTGGGGAGGGGTGTTGGCTGTTCCCTTTCAGCTGCAGGGCCAGCTTTAGGGCCTGGAGTGTGCAGCTGAAGTCTCCTTTGTGCCTAAGATTGGTTTCCACCTGCAAAGTCCTGGGGGTGGCTGTGGTCACTTTTCCTTTCACTTGGTGGCTGTGGTCACTTTTCCTTTCACTTGGTGGCTGGCCTGTGTTTTCATCTTCGCCACCGTTTTCCTTTTGTGGTTGCAAAGGATGTGCAGTGATGTCAAGTGGGCCAGGTCCGGGTATCTCCGTCATGGGGTGAATGGCTGGGTCAGTGGCAGTGTGCAAGTGGCTGTGTGTGGGCATGGGCCTTGGATCCCTTGAAGTGTTCTTGCCTGGAATGGCCCTAGGTGCAGCCTTGGAAGCTGAGGTGGCAGGGCAAGGAGACATTAAAAACCTGGGCTCAGTGAAGGAGGAGCAGGAAAACGGGAAGTGCTTGGCTGCTCGTGTGTTGCTTGCGCGGTGTCTGTGGAGCCCCGTGTTGAGGCCCAGAGGGAGAGCATGGTCGTGTTTGCCCTGCTGGCGTGGATGAGGCAGTTGGAGAGCGAATGGCGCCTGGCGTCCTCCATCAGAGAAATGGTGTTGTGTTTTAGGATTGCCGAAGCCCTGTCCTGGCAGAGCGAGTGTCCCCTTGAGCGCTCTTTAGTTCAGGAGAGGCGTGGAGGTCTTGGAGGGGATGTCTCTGAAGATGCAGAGGGGAGCAGAGCACGTCTCGCGTGAGAAAGGCTGGGGGAGGTGAGCTTCTTCAGCTGGAGTAGAAGAAGACTTGCTGGGAGTTTCAGATGTCTTTAAATCGGACCCCAGGTGTGGGGAGCGGTGAAGAGGAATTGGTGGTATTTTGAGATCTGCGTGGCGATGATATGGCTGGCCTCGTGGGGACATAGTGGTGTTGTTCTTATGAGTTGATTGTGGGATTTGAAAGTTTTAGGCTTTTGGGGCAAAGAGGCCGTGGGGACGAACCGACGATAGTAACCTTGTGTGTCAGTGAGGTGCAGGCGCCCTGCGGAAGTGGCGAAAGGGAAAGGGTGGGAGCCCTGCGTGAAGAATGAAGGTGCCAAGGCCAGTGTTGGATAGGGTGAGGTTTGAGACCGTGTAGGGAACGTGACTATGTAGAGGTGCATGGGGCCTGATGAGACTGAGCTGTGATTGCTGAGGGAATTGTCCGATGGAGTTGCTCGGGCAGCGCGGATCACTTTTGCCACCTGGCGTGTTTGAGTTGGAAGTCGCCGGTAAGTGGAAGAAGGGAAATGTAAGCGCTGTTTTTAAAAAGGGGAGAAGCAGAAGTGCGTGGGAACTAGAGAGCGGTGAGTGTGGGCTTCGTTGCAGGCCAGGTGATGGTGGTGCTTCTCCAGGAAAGGGGAAATCCGCTAAGAGGTATGGAAAAGAAGGAGGTGATTGGTACCAGGGAAGATGGCTTTGCAAAGTGGATGTTTGCCGTTGCCGGCAGATTTGGCGAGGCTCTATGATTAGGGTTACACATCAGTGGTGGATAGGAGCAGAGGGAGTGGATAGGAGCAGAGGGAGTGAGGTGGTTTGTGCCTGGGCTTGTGCAAAGCGTTTGACAGGGTCTCGCCCAAGATCCTTGTGTCTTAGTCAGAGAGGCATGGATTGGATGGCTGTAGGACGGTGTGGATAAGGCAGATGAGCTGCGGCGGGTCATTGGAGTGTTAGGGTGTTTTTATTTTTGCGTTGTTGGCCAAAGTGTAGCAATGTTTTTGCAAAGAGGTTGCTGCAGGATGGTGCTTGGGCAGGAGGCATTGGGAAGAGTGGGCAGGGGCTGTTTGGAGCAGGGCTTGGCGTAGGTGTTGAGTGGAGAGTGCTTTGCCCTGGCGCAAAGAGTGTCTGCAGTGCTAGGGATACGAGAGGCAGTGGCAAGCGTTGTGTAATAGGTCTTTATTTTGTGTGGCACAAATGAATGAATAAGTAGAAAAATAAATAGGTGAATAAATAATTAAATAAATAAATCAACAAATGAATAAATAAGTGGGTACATAAATAAGTAGAAAAAGTCCCGTGTGTGAGTGCCTGGGAGAGGCTGTATCAATGGAGTGTCCGTGGTTGTAGGCTGCGGTGGCACGCGGTGGTGAGAGCCGTGTCCGTTGTCCCGGGCTAGCGAGGTGAGGTGGGTTTGGGGCGTAGGTGTGGGAGCGTGGTGGGTGTGGGTGGGTGTGTGGGTGTTTGTGCTAGCGGCGCATGGTGCGTGCGAGGCTGTGGAGGTGCTGTAAAGCAGCGCGAGCTTCGAGGCGGATGTGGTCCCAGGCGCAGGCGCTGTGGTTGTGGGCGTGGAGGAAGAGCTGGATGTCCCTGAAGTACTTGTTGATGGTGAGCAGCGGGTTGCGTGGTCCTTTGAAGAGCGCGGACGCTGTCGGGGAGGCATTGCTCGAGGCGGTGGATGTGGTGCTGGAGTTTGTTGAGGAGGTCGTTGCGAGGCTGTGCGGGCCAGTGCTGGCGGGTGCTGTTGGTGCTGAGGGTGTGGAAGAGGTGCTGGAGGATGCGTAGGGCGGTGGCGGCGGCTTGGCGCGGGTGGAGATTGTTGAGCGGGAGGGTTTCGGGGAAGAAGGGCAGCTCTTGGAGGTGGCATGGCTGTGTGTGGGCAGGGGCCATGTCCTGGAGGAGGCGCAGGGCGTCGCCAGGGAAGGTGTCGTCGTCGTGTGTCCAGAGCTGTTGGCAGGCGAGGCTGGTGGCGAGAGCGGTGAGGAGGAGCAGGAGCGCCGGGGCTGCGTGCGGCAGGCGTGGCTGTGGGGCTGCGGGCGCCGCCATGCTGGGGGTGTGGGTGCTGTCGAGTGGTGCTGGTCAGGAGGCTGGTGAGGCTGGGTGTTGCTGTTGATGCGCTGTGGTGGCTGTGCTTGGGGTACTGCCCGGCATGCGGCTTTGTAGGGCAGCAGCTTTCCCTTTGTCGCTTTCTGATTGCTGGGAGTTTCCGCCCGTGCTTTCCAGTCTGGGCTGGTGGCTGTGGTGGTCTTGGGGCAGTGTTTTGTTGGGCTGTGTGTGGTTGGGGATTGTGGTGGCAGTGGTTTGCCACTGGAGAGTGGCCGTAGTGTGTGAGCGGGCTTGCGAAAGCGCTGGGTCAGAGGCATCGGGGTCGGGTGTGTTGAGGAGGGGTGTTGGCTGTTCCCTTTCAGCTGCAGGGCCAGCTTTAGGGCCTGGAGTGTGCAGCTGAAGTCTCCTTTGTGCCTAAGATTGGTTTCCACCTGCAAAGTCCTGGGGGTGGCTGTGGTCACTTTTCCTTTCACTTGGTGGCTGTGGTCACTTTTCCTTTCACTTGGTGGCTGGCCTGTGTTTTCATCTTCGCCACCGTTTTCCTTTTGTGGTTGCAAAGGATGTGCAGTGATGTCAAGTGGGCCAGGTCCGGGTATCTCCGTCATGGGGTGAATGGCTGGGTCAGTGGCAGTGTGCAAGTGGCTGTGTGTGGGCATGGGCCTTGGATCCCTTGAAGTGTTCTTGCCTGGAATGGCCCTAGGTGCAGCCTTGGAAGCTGAGGTGGCAGGGCAAGGAGACATTAAAAACCTGGGCTCAGTGAAGGAGGAGCAGGAAAACGGGAAGTGCTTGGCTGCTCGTGTGTTGCTTGCGCGGTGTCTGTGGAGCCCCGTGTTGAGGCCCAGAGGGAGAGCATGGTCGTGTTTGCCCTGCTGGCGTGGATGAGGCAGTTGGAGAGCGAATGGCGCCTGGCGTCCTCCATCAGAGAAATGGTGTTGTGTTTTAGGATTGCCGAAGCCCTGTCCTGGCAGAGCGAGTGTCCCCTTGAGCGCTCTTTAGTTCAGGAGAGGCGTGGAGGTCTTGGAGGGGATGTCTCTGAAGATGCAGAGGGGAGCAGAGCACGTCTCGCGTGAGAAAGGCTGGGGGAGGTGAGCTTCTTCAGCTGGAGTAGAAGAAGACTTGCTGGGAGTTTCAGATGTCTTTAAATCGGACCCCAGGTGTGGGGAGCGGTGAAGAGGAATTGGTGGTATTTTGAGATCTGCGTGGCGATGATATGGCTGGCCTCGTGGGGACATAGTGGTGTTGTTCTTATGAGTTGATTGTGGGATTTGAAAGTTTTAGGCTTTTGGGGCAAAGAGGCCGTGGGGACGAACCGACGATAGTAACCTTGTGTGTCAGTGAGGTGCAGGCGCCCTGCGGAAGTGGCGAAAGGGAAAGGGTGGGAGCCCTGCGTGAAGAATGAAGGTGCCAAGGCCAGTGTTGGATAGGGTGAGGTTTGAGACCGTGTAGGGAACGTGACTATGTAGAGGTGCATGGGGCCTGATGAGACTGAGCTGTGATTGCTGAGGGAATTGTCCGATGGAGTTGCTCGGGCAGCGCGGATCACTTTTGCCACCTGGCGTGTTTGAGTTGGAAGTCGCCGGTAAGTGGAAGAAGGGAAATGTAAGCGCTGTTTTTAAAAAGGGGAGAAGCAGAAGTGCGTGGGAACTAGAGAGCGGTGAGTGTGGGCTTCGTTGCAGGCCAGGTGATGGTGGTGCTTCTCCAGGAAAGGGGAAATCCGCTAAGAGGTATGGAAAAGAAGGAGGTGATTGGTACCAGGGAAGATGGCTTTGCAAAGTGGATGTTTGCCGTTGCCGGCAGATTTGGCGAGGCTCTATGATTAGGGTTACACATCAGTGGTGGATAGGAGCAGAGGGAGTGGATAGGAGCAGAGGGAGTGCGGTGGTTTGTGCCTGGGCTTGTGCAAAGCGTTTGACAGGGTCTCGCCCAAGATCCTTGTGTCTTAGTCAGAGAGGCATGGATTGGATGGCTGTAGGACGGTGTGGATAAGGCAGATGAGCTGCGGCGGGTCATTGGAGTGTTAGGGTGTTTTTATTTTTGCGTTGTTGGCCAAAGTGTAGCAATGTTTTTGCAAAGAGGTTGCTGCAGGATGGTGCTTGGGCAGGAGGCATTGGGAAGAGTGGGCAGGGGCTGTTTGGAGCAGGGCTTGGCGTAGGTGTTGAGTGGAGAGTGCTTTGCCCTGGCGCAAAGAGTGTCTGCAGTGCTAGGGATACGAGAGGCAGTGGCAAGCGGTGTGTAATAGGTCTTTATTTTGTGTGGCACAAATGAATGAATAAGTAGAAAAATAAATAGGTGAATAAATAATTAAATAAATAAATCAACAAATGAATAAATAAGTGGGTACATAAATAAGTAGAAAAAGTCCCGTGTGTGAGTGCCTGGGAGAGGCTGTATCAATGGAGTGTCCGTGGTTGTAGGCTGCGGTGGCGCGCGGTGGTGAGAGCCGTGTCCGTTGTCCCGGGCTAGCGAGGTGAGGTGGGTTTGGGGCGTAGGTGTGGGAGCGTGGTGGGTGTGGGTGGGTGTGTGGGTGTTTGTGCTAGCGGCGCATGGTGCGTGCGAGGCTGTGGAGGTGCTGTAAAGCAGCGCGAGCTTCGAGGCGGATGTGGTCCCAGGCGCAGGCGCTGTGGTTGTGGGCGTGGAGGAAGAGCTGGATGTCCCTGAAGTACTTGTTGATGGTGAGCAGCGGGTTGCGTGGTCCTTTGAAGAGCGCGACGCTGTCGGGGAGGCATTGCTCGAGGCGGTGGATGTGGTGCTGGAGTTTGTTGAGGAGGTCGTTGCGAGGCTGTGCGGGCCAGTGCTGGCGGGTGCTGTTGGTGCTGAGGGTGTGGAAGAGGTGCTGGAGGATGCGTAGGGCGGTGGCGGCGGCTTGGCGCGGGTGGAGATTGTTGAGCGGGAGGGTTTCGGGGAAGAAGGGCAGCTCTTGGAGGTGGCAGGGCTGTGTGTGGGCAGGGGCCATGTCCTGGAGGAGGCGCAGGGCGTCACCAGGGAAGGTGTCGTCGTCGTGTGTCCAGAGCTGTTGGCAGGAGAGGCTGGTGGCGAGAGCGGTGAGGAGGAGCAGGAGCGCCGGGGCTGCGTGCGGCAGGCGTGGCTGTGGGGCTGCGGGCGCCGCCATGCTGGGGGTGTGGGTGCTGTCGAGTGGTGCTGGTCAGGAGGCTGGTGAGGCTGGGTGTTGCTGTTGATGCGCTGTGGTGGCTGTGCTTGGGGTACTGCCCGGCATGCGGCTTTGTAGGGCAGCAGCTTTCCCTTTGTCGCTTTCTGATTGCTGGGAGTTTCCGCCCGTGCTTTCCAGTCTGGGCTGGTGGCTGTGGTGGTCTTGGGGCAGTGTTTTGTTGGGCTGTGTGTGGTTGGGGATTGTGGTGGCAGTGGTTTGCCACTGGAGAGTGGCCGTAGTGTGTGAGCGGGCTTGCGAAAGCGCTGGGTCAGAGGCATCGGGGTCGGGTGTGTTGGGGAGGGGTGTTGGCTGTTCCCTTTCAGCTGCAGGGCCAGCTTTAGGGCCTGGAGTGTGCAGCTGAAGTCTCCTTTGTGCCTAAGATTGGTTTCCACCTGCAAAGTCCTGGGGGTGGCTGTGGTCACTTTTCCTTTCACTTGGTGGCTGTGGTCACTTTTCCTTTCACTTGGTGGCTGGCCTGTGTTTTCATCTTCGCCACCGTTTTCCTTTTGTGGTTGCAAAGGATGTGCAGTGATGTCAAGTGGGCCAGGTCCGGGTATCTCCGTCATGGGGTGAATGGCTGGGTCAGTGGCAGTGTGCAAGTGGCTGTGTGTGGGCATGGGCCTTGGATCCCTTGAAGTGTTCTTGCCTGGAATGGCCCTAGGTGCAGCCTTGGAAGCTGAGGTGGCAGGGCAAGGAGACATTAAAAACCTGGGCTCAGTGAAGGAGGAGCAGGAAAACGGGAAGTGCTTGGCTGCTCGTGTGTTGCTTGCGCGGTGTCTGTGGAGCCCCGTGTTGAGGCCCAGAGGGAGAGCATGGTCGTGTTTGCCCTGCTGGCGTGGATGAGGCAGTTGGAGAGCGAATGGCGCCTGGCGTCCTCCATCAGAGAAATGGTGTTGTGTTTTAGGATTGCCGAAGCCCTGTCCTGGCAGAGCGAGTGTCCCCTTGAGCGCTCTTTAGTTCAGGAGAGGCGTGGAGGTCTTGGAGGGGATGTCTCTGAAGATGCAGAGGGGAGCAGAGCACGTCTCGCGTGAGAAAGGCTGGGGGAGGTGAGCTTCTTCAGCTGGAGTAGAAGAAGACTTGCTGGGAGTTTCAGATGTCTTTAAATCGGACCCCAGGTGTGGGGAGCGGTGAAGAGGAATTGGTGGTATTTTGAGATCTGCGTGGCGATGATATGGCTGGCCTCGTGGGGACATAGTGGTGTTGTTCTTATGAGTTGATTGTGGGATTTGAAAGTTTTAGGCTTTTGGGGCAAAGAGGCCGTGGGGACGAACCGACGATAGTAACCTTGTGTGTCAGTGAGGTGCAGGCGCCCTGCGGAAGTGGCGAAAGGGAAAGGGTGGGAGCCCTGCGTGAAGAATGAAGGTGCCAAGGCCAGTGTTGGATAGGGTGAGGTTTGAGACCGTGTAGGGAACGTGACTATGTAGAGGTGCATGGGGCCTGATGAGACTGAGCTGTGATTGCTGAGGGAATTGTCCGATGGAGTTGCTCGGGCAGCGCGGATCACTTTTGCCACCTGGCGTGTTTGAGTTGGAAGTCGCCGGTAAGTGGAAGAAGGGAAATGTAAGCGCTGTTTTTAAAAAGGGGAGAAGCAGAAGTGCGTGGGAACTAGAGAGCGGTGAGTGTGGGCTTCGTTGCAGGCCAGGTGATGGTGGTGCTTCTCCAGGAAAGGGGAAATCCGCTAAGAGGTATGAAAAAGAAGGAGGTGATTGGTACCAGGGAAGATGGCTTTGCAAAGTGGATGTTTGCCGTTGCCGGCAGATTTGGCGAGGCTCTATGATTAGGGTTACACATCAGTGGTGGATAGGAGCAGAGGGAGTGGATAGGAGCAGAGGGAGTGAGGTGGTTTGTGCCTGGGCTTGTGCAAAGCGTTTGACAGGGTCTCGCCCAAGATCCTTGTGTCTTAGTCAGAGAGGCATGGATTGGATGGCTGTAGGACGGTGTGGATAAGGCAGATGAGCTGCGGCGGGTCATTGGAGTGTTAGGGTGTTTTTATTTTTGCGTTGTTGGCCAAAGTGTAGCAATGTTTTTGCAAAGAGGTTGCTGCAGGATGGTGCTTGGGCAGGAGGCATTGGGAAGAGTGGGCAGGGGCTGTTTGGAGCAGGGCTTGGCGTAGGTGTTGAGTGGAGAGTGCTTTGCCCTGGCGCAAAGAGTGTCTGCAGTGCTAGGGATACGAGAGGCAGTGGCAAGCGTTGTGTAATAGGTCTTTATTTTGTGTGGCACAAATGAATGAATAAGTAGAAAAATAAATAGGATGATAAATAATTAAATAAATAAATCAACAAATGAATAAATAAGTGGGTACATAAATAAGTAGAAAAAGTCCCGTGTGTGAGTGCCTGGGAGAGGCTGTATCAATGGAGTGTCCGTGGTTGTAGGCTGCGGTGGCGCGCGGTGGTGAGAGCCGTGTCCGTTGTCCCGGGCTAGCGAGGTGAGGTGGGTTTGGGGCGTAGGTGTGGGAGCGTGGTGGGTGTGGGTGGGTGTGTGGGTGTTTGTGCTAGCGGCGCATGGTGCGTGCGAGGCTGTGGAGGTGCTGTAAAGCAGCGCGAGCTTCGAGGCGGACGTGGTCCCAGGCGCAGGCGCTGTGGTTGTGGGCGTGGAGGAAGAGCTGGATGTCCCTGAAGTACTTGTTGATGGTGAGCAGCGGGTTGCGTGGTCCTTTGAAGAGCGCGGCGCTGTCGGGGAGGCATTGCTCGAGGCGGTGGATGTGGTGCTGGAGTTTGTTGAGGAGGTCGTTGCGAGGCTGTGCGGGCCAGTGCTGGCGGGTGCTGTTGGTGCTGAGGGTGTGGAAGAGGTGCTGGAGGATGCGTAGGGCGGTGGCGGCGGCTTGGCGCGGGTGGAGATTGTTGAGCGGGAGGGCTTGGGGGAAGAAAGGCAGCTCTTGGAGGTGGCAGGGCTGTGTGTGGGCAGGGGCCATGTCCTGGAGGAGGCGCAGGGCGTCGCCAGGGAAGGTGTCGTCGTCGTGTGTCCAGAGCTGTTGGCAGGCGAGGCTGGTGGCGAGAGCGGTGAGGAGGAGCAGGAGCGCCGGGGCTGCGTGCGGCAGGCGTGGCTGTGGGGCTGCGGGCGCCGCCATGCTGGGGGTGTGGGTGCTGTCGAGTGGTGCTGGTCAGGAGGCTGGTGAGGCTGGGTGTTGCTGTTGATGCGCTGTGGTGGCTGTGCTTGGGGTACTGCCCGGCATGCGGCTTTGTAGGGCAGCAGCTTTCCCTTTGTCGCTTTCTGATTGCTGGGAGTTTCCGCCCGTGCTTTCCAGTCTGGGCTGGTGGCTGTGGTGGTCTTGGGGCAGTGTTTTGTTGGGCTGTGTGTGGTTGGGGATTGTGGTGGCAGTGGTTTGCCACTGGAGAGTGGCCGTAGTGTGTGAGCGGGCTTGCGAAAGCGCTGGGTCAGAGGCATCGGGGTCGGGTGTGTTGGGGAGGGGTGTTGGCTGTTCCCTTTCAGCTGCAGGGCCAGCTTTAGGGCCTGGAGTGTGCAGCTGAAGTCTCCTTTGTGCCTAAGATTGGTTTCCACCTGCAAAGTCCTGGGGGTGGCTGTGGTCACTTTTCCTTTCACTTGGTGGCTGTGGTCACTTTTCCTTTCACTTGGTGGCTGGCCTGTGTTTTCATCTTCGCCACCGTTTTCCTTTTGTGGTTGCAAAGGATGTGCAGTGATGTCAAGTGGGCCAGGTCCGGGTATCTCCGTCATGGGGTGAATGGCTGGGTCAGTGGCAGTGTGCAAGTGGCTGTGTGTGGGCATGGGCCTTGGATCCCTTGAAGTGTTCTTGCCTGGAATGGCCCTAGGTGCAGCCTTGGAAGCTGAGGTGGCAGGGCAAGGAGACATTAAAAACCTGGGCTCAGTGAAGGAGGAGCAGGAAAACGGGAAGTGCTTGGCTGCTCGTGTGTTGCTTGCGCGGTGTCTGTGGAGCCCCGTGTTGAGGCCCAGAGGGAGAGCATGGTCGTGTTTGCCCTGCTGGCGTGGATGAGGCAGTTGGAGAGCGAATGGCGCCTGGCGTCCTCCATCAGAGAAATGGTGTTGTGTTTTAGGATTGCCGAAGCCCTGTCCTGGCAGAGCGAGTGTCCCCTTGAGCGCTCTTTAGTTCAGGAGAGGCGTGGAGGTCTTGGAGGGGATGTCTCTGAAGATGCAGAGGGGAGCAGAGCACGTCTCGCGTGAGAAAGGCTGGGGGAGGTGAGCTTCTTCAGCTGGAGTAGAAGAAGACTTGCTGGGAGTTTCAGATGTCTTTAAATCGGACCCCAGGTGTGGGGAGCGGTGAAGAGGAATTGGTGGTATTTTGAGATCTGCGTGGCGATGATATGGCTGGCCTCGTGGGGACATAGTGGTGTTGTTCTTATGAGTTGATTGTGGGATTTGAAAGTTTTAGGCTTTTGGGGCAAAGAGGCCGTGGGGACGAACCGACGATAGTAACCTTGTGTGTCAGTGAGGTGCAGGCGCCCTGCGGAAGTGGCGAAAGGGAAAGGGTGGGAGCCCTGCGTGAAGAATGAAGGTGCCAAGGCCAGTGTTGGATAGGGTGAGGTTTGAGACCGTGTAGGGAACGTGACTATGTAGAGGTGCATGGGGCCTGATGAGACTGAGCTGTGATTGCTGAGGGAATTGTCCGATGGAGTTGCTCGGGCAGCGCGGATCACTTTTGCCACCTGGCGTGTTTGAGTTGGAAGTCGCCGGTAAGTGGAAGAAGGGAAATGTAAGCGCTGTTTTTAAAAAGGGGAGAAGCAGAAGTGCGTGGGAACTAGAGAGCGGTGAGTGTGGGCTTCGTTGCAGGCCAGGTGATGGTGGTGCTTCTCCAGGAAAGGGGAAATCCGCTAAGAGGTATGGAAAAGAAGGAGGTGATTGGTACCAGGGAAGATGGCTTTGCAAAGTGGATGTTTGCCGTTGCCGGCAGATTTGGCGAGGCTCTATGATTAGGATTACACATCAGTGGTGGATAGGAGCAGAGGGAGTGGATAGGAGCAGAGGGAGTGCGGTGGTTTGTGCCTGGGCTTGTGCAAAGCGTTTGACAGGGTCTCGCCCAAGATCCTTGTGTCTTAGTCAGAGAGGCATGGATTGGATGGCTGTAGGACGGTGTGGATAAGGCAGATGAGCTGCGGCGGGTCATTGGAGTGTTAGGGTGTTTTTATTTTTGCGTTGTTGGCCAAAGTGTAGCAATGTTTTTGCAAAGAGGTTGCTGCAGGATGGTGCTTGGGCAGGAGGCATTGGGAAGAGTGGGCAGGGGCTGTTTGGAGCAGGGCTTGGCATAGGTGTTGAGTGGAGAGTGCTTTGCCCTGGCGCAAAGAGTGTCTGCAGTGCTAGGGATACGAGAGGCAGTGGCAAGCGTTGTGTAATAGGTCTTTATTTTGTGTGGCACAAATGAATGAATAAGTAGAAAAATAAATAGGTGAATAAATAATTAAATAAATAAATCAACAAATGAATAAATAAGTGGGTACATAAATAAGTAGAAAAAGTCCCGTGTGTGAGTGCCTGGGAGAGGCTGTATCAATGGAGTGTCCGTGGTTGTAGGCTGCGGTGGCGCGCGGTGGTGAGAGCCGTGTCCGTTGTCCCGGGCTAGCGAGGTGAGGTGGGTTTGGGGCGTAGGTGTGGGAGCGTGGTGGGTGTGGGTGGGTGTGTGGGTGTTTGTGCTAGCGGCGCATGGTGCGTGCGAGGCTGTGGAGGTGCTGTAAAGCAGCGCGAGCTTCGAGGCGGACGTGGTCCCAGGCGCAGGCGCTGTGGTTGTGGGCGTGGAGGAAGAGCTGGATGTCCCTGAAGTACTTGTTGATGGTGAGCAGCGGGTTGCGTGGTCCTTTGAAGAGCGCGGCGCTGTCGGGGAGGCATTGCTCGAGGCGGTGGATGTGGTGCTGGAGTTTGTTGAGGAGGTCGTTGCGAGGCTGTGCGGGCCAGTGCTGGCGGGTGCTGTTGGTGCTGAGGGTGTGGAAGAGGTGCTGGAGGATGCGTAGGGCGGTGGCGGCGGCTTGGCGCGGGTGGAGATTGTTGAGCGGGAGGGTTTCGGGGAAGAAGGGCAGCTCTTGGAGGTGGCAGGGCTGTGTGTGGCCAGGGGCCATGTCCTGGAGGAGGCGCAGGGCGTCGCCAGGGAAGGTGTCGTCGTCGTGTGTCCAGAGCTGTTGGCAGGCGAGGCTGGTGGCGAGAGCGGTGAGGAGGAGCAGGAGCGCCAGGGCTGCGTGCGGCAGGCGTGGCTGTGGGTCTGCGGGCGCCGCCATGCTGGGGGTGTGGGTGCTGTCGAGTGGTGCTGGTCAGGAGGCTGGTGAGGCTGGGTGTTGCTGTTGATGCGCTGTGGTGGCTGTGCTTGGGGTCCTGCCAGGCGTGCGGCTTTGTAGGGCAGCAGCTTTCCCTTCATCGCTTTCTGATTGCTGGGAGTTTCCGCCCGTGCTTTCCAGTCTGGGCTGGTGGCTGTGGTGGTCTTGGGACAGTGTTTTGTTTGGGTGTTCGAGGTTCAGGATGGGTTTTTTCAATTTTTTCTTTTTTCCACTGTTTCTGTGTGTCATCCATTTGTGCTGGGTGGTGAAACGGTAAAGTAGTACCACTTCTGTCATTTGTCATGGTGTTGTGGTTTTTCTGTGGTTTTTCTTTCTTTCTTGGAGCATCTCTCATTCAGCTTTGTTTCACTGAATTTCCCTTCTTGCTCTTTGTTGGCCACTCTTCTTCTGTTGTCATTTAGTATCTTGGACTTTTTCCTGAAGTTAGGTGTAATGCAGACAGAATTTTGGAGTTTTTTAAAGAATGGTTATATCATTCTCTCTGTGCTCCTCTGATGTTAGGCATCTTGAGGGTTTTTATTTTAGCGGTTCCTAACTGAGAATTGCACTGGTGGGGTTTTGCCAACTAAGGTTTTAGTGTAAAGAAAAGGAAGTGGTGGTCCTGGCAAGTTTCTAGTTAGTAACTGCTAAGGTGTTGAGCTGATACAGTTGTTCTAGCTTGCAATGCATGCGAGTCAATCATTTAATTGTTTAAAATTCCAGTTGCTCCCTTTAACTACGTTGTTTCCATCACACACCTTTTCCTATTATACATAGAAATCCTTCCCTTTGACAGAATAACCTCCAGGTTGTTCCTTGAGGCTGAACAAAAATCTTTGAAATAATTGTATTGTTCTCTTGTTTGTTATTAAGGTGACTTTTAAAGGATTGGTGTAATATAACACTGTACATGTATTTACAACTCCTGGTATATTGTGTCATAGCTAATTCTGTTCAAAATTCTTTAATCATGGTCTTAATTACAGTAATTTCCCGAATTACGCACACCCTTTTCACTAAAATTTTGATCAATACCCAGAAGTGCGCCTTATAATCCAGTGCACCTTACATATGGACAATGTTCGGAAATTTTCCAGCCCAGAAGTACGAGCTGTGAACCGAGCCGCTAGCGGGGTTGGCCTTGCGGGAGCCCTGAGCCGCGAGTGGGGGTGGCCCTGTGGGAGCCCTGAGCCGCGAGTAGGGGTGGCCCTGTGGGAGCCCTGAGCCACGACGGGTGGCGCTGCCGCGGGAGCACTGAGCCACGAGGGTGGGTCGCACCGCAGGATTCCTGAGCTACAGCAGCCGCGGGAGCTGCGCCAGCTGGCGCTGGGGGCAGGTGGAAGCACTGGGGCCCCCGGCACATGGAAGGCACCTGGGGCTGTGTTTTAAGGCTACGCCAATCTGTGAAAAATGTTTGCAAATTGAGCACCAGTAAACCCCATGGTCATGCAATTCCGTTACTAATTAATTGCTTTGTTGCGTGTGGATCCTTGCTGGGGCGGGGGGGGGGAGAAAGGTGCGCCTTATATATGGACAAAGTTTTGAAATTCGCCAACACCCGGAAGTGCGCCTTATAATCTGGTGCGCCTTATAGTGTTGAAATTACTGTAATAATTTGTTTTTCCCTTGTAAATATATTTCCTATATAAATGCTTAGGTAAATGCATCCATAATGTTACAGGACAAAGTTGTATTACGAAGGCTTAGTTACACCTATATAATTCTTTAGCGATTAACCATTTGCCAAATCTAGGCCTAGGATTAGATTAAACTGCACACAGACTTGTCTGAGAAGAAGTTTAGCAAGCAATGAGGTCCTTTTTGAACCTCTATGGGAAGCCTTAATGTTTTCCAAAGCTCTTATTCCACCTGGGACGCTTCCCAAGTCTACTTGTAATTCTCCGTTAGGGTTTTTTTTTTGTTGTTTTCTATCTACTGAATGCTTGTTTTCTTTTTATTCATATGAATAATTTGATCCTTTTAAGCTTTTGAAAGAGTTATAAAGTGGTTTATTTCTCAGGATCCTCAGGAGCTCCTTAAGTTGAGGTGGTGGCTCTGTGTCTAAGCACCTGAGCACTGAATGTTTGTTGATGAAGCTTCTGCAGTCTCTTGCTTCCCTTTTCTGTTTGACTTTCATTGTGGTGGGCTTTAAGAAATCTCCTCTAAGCTGTTGCTTTTGAACAATAAAGGATTTTTTAAAACTAATTTTAATTGTATATTATGCCCTGGTTATCCCAAGTGGAGTGTGATGCTGAGAGGAGTTTGTATCCCAAGAACCTGCTCATGTCCTTGTCCAGTGATGCTTTTAGGTCTCCAGGAATGCTTATCACTCAACCTCTCTAATTCCTATTCTGGTGTTGTATCACCAGAATACAAAATGTGATACAGTTGCATTTATTCTTTCATGTTTGAATTCCCTGTATTCCAGCATGTGTCATTACCACCACTCCTGTTTTCGTCTGAGAGCGGTTTAGTTCCTTCAGCTGCTTCAGAAAAGACAGAACCAATTATGTCCTCATTCCTGACATCACAGGGTACTTCCAGATAGGAGCATCAGGAGGACAGTGGCACAATGTGGAGGTTTCATCCTGAGGAGTCCTGGTGTGTACCTGAATATATAAGAGAGCTGGTGGAAAAGCTCACCAAGCCACTTCCTGTCATTTACCAGCAGTCCTGGCTAACCAAGGTGGTCACAGGCAACTGGTGGCCAGTGTAATGCTTATCTGCAGAAAGGGTCAGAAGTAGAATCTGGGGAGCTACAGGCCTGTCAGCCTGAACTTGGTGCTAGGGAAGCTCATGGAGATCTTCTTGAGTGCACATCACATGGCACGCACAGGAGATCTAGGGGCTCAGGCTCTGCCAGCATGGGTTTGTGAAAGGCGTAACTGCCCAACCCAATCTCCTTCTGTAACACGGTGATCCTTTTAGTGGATGGGGGAAAGTCTGGGGATGTTGACTTCCTGGACTTTAGAAAAGTCTTTGACCCTGTATCCCATAGAATTCTCTTGGGGACTTCAGCTGCTTGTGGCTTGGACACTCTGTTCTCTGAATTAAAAACTGCCTGATGCCTGACCCAGAGAATGCTGGTGAATGGAATTAGTTGCAGCAGGCAGCTGGTCACCAGTGGTGTTCCCCAGGGCTCTGTACTGGGGCCAGCCCTGTTATTTGTACTGATGATCTGAATGAGGGAATCAAGAGCTCCTTTAGTCAGTTTGAGTACAACACTGAGTTGGGTGGGAGTGTAGATCTGCTGGAGGGCGGGAAGGCTCTGCAGAGGGCTCTGCACAGGCTGGATCCATGGGCTGAGGCCACTTGTGTGAGGTTCAACAAGGCCAAGTGCTGGGTCCTGCCCTTGAGTCACAACAGCCCCCTGCAGCTCCAGGCTGGGACAGAGAGGCTGGAAAGCTGCTGAGAGGGAAAGGACCTGGAGGTGCTGGTTTTCAGTGGCTGGACATGAGCTGGAGTGTACCCAGGTGGCCAGGAAGGCCAATGGCACCAGGCTTGTGTCAGCAATAGTGTGGCCAGCAGGAGCAGGGCAGTGCCCATCCCCCTGTGCTGGGGGCACTGGTGAGGCCACACCTGGAATGTGCGTTCAGCTTTGTTTCCTCAGAGCAAGAAGGGCACTGAGGTGCTGGAGCATGTCCAGGGAAAGAAATAGAGGTGGGGAGGGGTCTGTAGAGTGAGTCATATGAGGAGCAGCTGAGGGAACTGGGGGAGTTTAGTGTGAGGAAAAGAAGGCTTGGGGGAACCTTATCGCTCTCTACAATGATGTAATAGGAGGTTATAACCATGTGGGGATTGGTCATTTCTCCCAGCAACTAGCAATAGGGGAGGAAATGGCCTCAAGTTGTGCTGGGGAGGTTCAGGTTGGGTATTAGGGAAAAATTCTTCATTGAAGGAGTTGTCAAGGATTGGAACAGGCTCCCTAGGGAAGTGGTGGAGACACCATCCTTGGAACTGTTCAAAAATTGAGTAGATGTGGCACTTCATGATATAGCTTAGTGATATTTGGTCAAAAGGTTTGATGATCTTTGAGTCTTTTCCAGCTTTAATGATTCTATGATTCTGTATTTGGTCCTCTTGTTTTCTCACTCAGCTAAATGGGAAGTGATCATTAGTGTTTGTATAGAGCAGTGTCCTTGCAGTCATGCAGTGGTGGAGGTTGTTTGAGCACAAGAAACAACCTCTTTGTCCCATGCAGGAGGAGGCCAGTGCTGCTGACCTGGGGAGATACTTTTGAATTGGTGGTTGATGGTGATGGTGGAGTGTGAAGCTGCTGGTGCTGGTGATGAGAGAGTGGATCCTGATTTCAGTTCATAACTAGGCAGAAACACCAATTTAGTGTAGTGGTTTTGGTTCACCAATTTGAAATTTTCCTGCTATGAGATAGGATTAGGAGGAAGGCACAACAGGCTCAACTTTATATGGTACAAAAAGAAACTTCATTACTAGAAACTAAGGAAAAAAAAAGATAACTCAGAATAAAATTTTAGACCACTCTTCTTCCCCCACACACTTCTTTTCTTTCACACTGAAAACATACAGAAAACAACTCAGTTTACCATCTCTAAAATAGTCTTTCACCAATTTAATTGGGAGAGGAGACTTCTCTCTTCAGTCTATGGAGATTTCTCCACAAGAAACAGTTTTCTCGTGGCCTTGATGTCACAGTGATCAGCTGCCCAGGAGAATGGAGATCTGATCACTGTGTAAAAATCCCTTCCTTGACTAACAGTATTCCCACAACCATTACTGAGGACTGTGTCAACTTATGAGGCACACTTTAAGGATTATAACAGTTCAAACAAAAGCTCTCTTCATCTTTGAAAAGAGAGGTTTTTCTTCCTCATCTTCTTCCTTGTCTTCTTCCTCATCTTCTTCCTCGGGGAGCAGCAGGGGTCGTCTCCCTATTCAAACTTAGTGGATCACAGCAAATTCAACCTCTACTTACGTTAATACCAATACCTCTGCTCATATCTACAGTTACAACAGTCATATCTATCCCATAATATCTTATGTGTTATAGGGAAACAAGGGTCTCTTCTCCATAGCATAAAAAAAGAGGGAAATTTCAGTCCATGACTCTCCATTCCTCACCTAGGACGTGACTCCTCCTTCTGTCTGACCTTGGTGTTTTCATGCTGTTTCTGTGCGTATCATCGTCTTGGTCATTTTTTGCTCAGGAGAGGGAGCAAAGTACCTGCAAAGTCTCATTCTGAGCTTTGAAAGAGTTAATACCTTGCCTGGGCAGCAGAGGATCCTGTGATCTCTTCCAGGTGGGGCTGCCGGAGCTATTTATGATACAGTCTTTGAAGGCCCAGCTGGGACTGGGCTAGTAATGTAGGGCCCAGCCAGAAAGTGGTGATGAGTTTTCTGGCTGCATGGCTGTTTTCTGGCGTTTGCTGCATTCAATTCCAGCCATGGGCTGAGGGTCTTCCCCGGGGGTCTTCCCTCTATCCTGCCTACCAGGCAAAGGGCATGGAGGCCCTCGCCAGAGCAGGGCCCAGCTGTGTCTCCCCCAGGCCGCACAGGCAGCGGGGCAGGCCTGGCCACCTGGAGCTGCTCCGGGTTGGTGGCAGGGCAGGGTTCTGCTGAGCCATGAGCTCCCTGGCCACACCAGGGGCGAGGATCTTAGCAACAGCTCTCTCCTCCCCCTGCCCTTCTGGGTCCCTGGTTGAAAATGGGGCCCAGTGGTTTCCTGAGCCCTGTGGCAGAGCCTGCCCACCCCTGCCCAACCTGGGCCACTTGGAGGGGGCCCGGGCCAGGGTTATCTTGTGAGAGGCCAGAAAGGAAAGAGAGCTTTTCCAGAGTTTTTTGTATGTACAGTAATTTCACGAGTACAAGCCGCACCATTTTCACAAAAATTTTGGTGGAATCCCGGAAGTGCGGCTAGTACTCTGGGGCAGCGAATATATTAACAATATTCTAAAAGCTGCCAACACGGAAGTGAGAGCCCACAGCAGCCCCAAGCCAAGCTGGAGCCCGGCCAGCCCCGGCAGAGGTGGGAAAGCCTGGCAGAGGCGGGGCCAGTGGTGTGGGGGGCGGGTGGCAGAACCCAGGCCAGCAGCGTGGGGCGGGGGGGCGGCAGAGCCCGAGCCAGCAGCATGGGGGAGTCTGGCAGAACTGGGGCTAGCAGTGCAGGGGAGCCCAGCAGAACCGGGGCCAGCAGTGCTGGGGAGCCCGGCGGCACGGGGGCCTGCAGTGCCGGCCAGGGTGAGCAAACGCGGTGGCAGCGGTGCAGATGGCGGGGGGTGAGTGAGCCTGGCGGCGGCAGCAACACCCAGCCGGCCCCGAGCGGCCCCGCCGAGCCATAGTGCCAAACCCCGTTGGCAACCATGAGCGGGCCGAGCCTGCCTGGCCCTGCCCCGAGCCAGTAAACCCCGCTATGCCGCGATTCTGTTACTAATTGGCAAATTTGTGAAAGTTGCACACAGATCCTCGTTACGAACAAAAGTGTGGCTAATATTCGGGTGCGGCTTTTTTATTGACAAAGACATCAATGTATAAGCCGGGAGTGCGGCTTATACTCCGTGCGGCTTGTATTCGTGAAATTACTGTACATGTGTGTTTCACAAAGACATACTGGTGTAACAATATGTCAATATTAAAAATCCGACACTGATCGCCAGCTTTTACTGCCCAGGTCTCGGCAGGTAAAAATTTCAGGAAACCTTTACAAACAACCACAGCAGTCAGTTTCCTTCAGGAAATACTGTGCTGGTTGGGTTGGACTATATTGGGTGGTGGTGTTTGAGTGATGGATCTCTTTGCTTGCTAATGATGTGTTGGGGTAAAGAAGGACAAGGACAATGTGCTCTGTGTACTGCAGCAGGTCCCCATAGCCACTGAGGTGTAAGCACAGGCAGGAGCATGTTGGACCAGTTGTGGTGGCTGTAGCAGAGCAGTGAGCAGTTCTGGACATCTCCTGTAGGTTTTGTTTCTTCTTTTTGGTGTTTCTTGGATGGAGTTGGTAGCACTGGGCTTCTGTTCCTTGTCCAAATGTTTGCAGACCTTGATGGGTCCCCTCCTTGATTCTTTGAGGTGCAACTTGACTATGCCACCCTTTTGTTTCCAAAGCAGTGCTGTGGCATTGCACAGTGGTTGGTTGTGGTGGGTTAATGGTTTGGAGGTGACTTTAATGTCTTAGCATTCCTGGAGGTCTGAAAGGGAGAGTGTGGTGGTGGAAGAGGAGGAAGGCATCATGTGCAGGGCAGGCATCACGCCATCTGGGGTTAAATGGGTACCCCAATGGTCTGGCAGCTGTAAGAGATGCCTGGGGACTGCAGGACCATCATTCCCTGCAAATGGTCTGCTGTCCATAGCGTTTGACCCAGGCAGGAGGTATTGGCAAGATGGGCTGCAGGAGGGAGACTCATTCCTGCTTGCCTGAAGGAACTGTGTCTTTGCCTGTCAGGTATAAGCGTGAAGCACAATGACCACGACTTTACTTTTTCATTCTTTTTTGTTTATACAAAAAGTCTTTATTTCTGACAAAAGAATAAATAAATAAATAAATAAATGCATGGCCGGCCACATAAATAAACAAGTAATTAATTAAGTAAACAAAAGGTCTGTGATAAATAGTGATTGGCATAGCTGTCCTACAGTAGTTCCTCAGTGTCCGTAATCCCCTTCCCATTCATCACGTGAGGCTGCAAGTCTGGATGAATGCAGTAATTCCGCGGGTAATAAGTACCATCCATATCCCCAATACCTCCCATCTGTACATGAATGTGTAGCGCAGAAATTTCCTCTTCCTTCCTCTCCAGTGACTGTGGCTGGAGTGCCACAGAATGACCCCAGTGTCACCACAGTCATACCCCTTTCCCCATCAGCTCACCATTCTGGTCAGAAGAGATCTGACTGGTACTGAGTGATCCCAGCCTGGGCTGCTCACCACTCAATCCATGGCCACTGGTGCTGGCTGGGGATGGGTGTTTGCTGTCCATGGGTTTAGTCGGAGTCCAGAGCAGCTTGGTGCTTCATTTGCCGTATGAGTCTGTCCACGTGTTGGAAGCAGGTAAGAGCTTCGAGGCGGACGTGGTCCCAGGCGCAGGCGCTGTGGTTGTGGGCATGGAGGAAGAGCTGGATGTCCCTGAAGTACTTGTTGATGGTGAGCAGCGGGTTGCGTGGTCCTTTGAAGAGTGCAGCATTTTTGGGGAGGCATTGTTCAAGGTGGTGGATGTGGTGCTGGAGTTTGTTGAGGAGGTCGTTGCGAGGCTGTGCAGGCCAGTGCTGGCTGCTGCTGCTTCTGCTGAGGGTGTGGAAGAGGTGCTGGAGGATGCGTAGGGCGGTGGCGGCAGCTTGGCGCGGGTGGAGGTTGTTGTGCGGGAGGGTGTCAGGGAAGAAGGGCCGCTCTTGGAGATCACAGGGCTGTGTCGTACTTGGAGCCATGTCCTGGAGAAGCTGCAGGGCATCCCCTAGATCGTGGGTCCGCAGGTGATGACATGGGAGGCTGGTGGCATGAGCCACGATGAGGAGCAGGAGTGCCAGGGTGCTGTGCCGCAGGCAGGGCTGTGCGCATCCAGGTAGAGCCATGGCAGAACTTCGGGCGCTGTGCAGGAGCCTTGTCTGGCTCGGTAGTGGTGGTTGATGTGCTTGAGGTGCTGCTGGGTTTGCACTTTTATATGCCCATTCCCTGGCTTTCCTTTCATCACCATCTTGTAGAGTATTTCCTTTTTCTGTTTTCACTTTTGTTTTTTTTGTTTGCTTTCTTCTGAGGGCTTTTTTGGTGCTTGTCACTGACCAGGAGTGGGCGCTGCTATGAGAATGGGAGCTGATGCTTTCTCAGGGCTGCTACCAGGGGGAAGCCTGGATACTGTGCTATGACAGAAGATGAAAGTGTGGCAGAAGTTTTCCGGTGGCTGTGCTAGGGATGTGTTTCAGGATTGTCTTTTCATCTGTTTTGTGTGTTGCCTTTTTTGGGGTCTTATTTTAAAGTTTCTTTACCTTATAGCATCTATTTTTTTTCTTATTTTATGCTCCAATATTATTTGTGTATAATGTTAATTTGTGTTTTCTTATATTTGTTGCTGAATTGTTAGTCTCTCAGTCCTTTTAAATTCTATTTATATGTGTTTGTGTATATACATATATATAAATATTTATTTTAATACTTTTTATTTTTTCTGTGGCACCTACAACTTTGCTAGTGCAAGTTTTTCTTCTCTCTGCAAAATCTTGCAGAATATTTTTGGAGCCATTTCTCATACCCCTGTATCCAGAGTTAATTACCCTTGGTATCTTGATAGTTAGAAATAAATGTGCAGATGTCACAAAGGATTTTTCATCAACTATTCATGCAGTGTTTGTCCTTTCTAGATTTTGGGTTTTATTTTCTATTGTGTTGTGAATTTTTTTGTGCAAATGTGATAGTTCTAGGTGGTCTGGGGGTGGAAGCAGGCAGGAATATTTCTATTTCATGTGCCAGTCCACTTACATGTGAAAAGTGAAAGTGGGCAAAGTTCCAGTGAGAGTCGTCACTGCTTCCTGTGTAAATTCCAGCAATAAGAGATTCCCATGTTTGCTGGTAAAGCAAGAATGGGATTTTCTCCTGAGGTTTTTTTTTTTAAATTTAACTCAAGTAATGTGCATATTGTTGCTGGTTTTTTTGTTGTTTGGGTCCTTTTGGTGCATGTTACATTCGGATATGCTGTCTTGTCTGTTTATCTGTTGCAGAGCTCTTACAAATGCGTCAGCAGATTGTGTGGTACCCAGTGAGCTGCTGGGTGGAACTTAAATCTATTATGTCTCATCACTTGCCCTTTTTTCATCCTTTGCTGCCTCACTTTTTGAGCCTATTTCTGATATTTTACTTTTGCCTTTAGTCAGCTTCTTTTTTTGTAGGTTAGGAGATATCTGTGACATTTGAAGAGCAGTGTCTTCCCTGATACTTTCCTCTTGGCAGACATGAATGGTAGACATAACTGCCTTGCACCCATATTTTCTAATGAGTTTTTAGTTTGAATGTGTGTATGCACAAGTAGGATACAGATATTCAGTACTGATGTGGTTTTCCCCTGCCTGAGATGCAGTGGGAATAATTGCAACCCTTACACCCTCTTCTCATGCAGATTTAATTATATTTTGTCCAGTTTGTATAGGGGGGAAATGTTAGTATGTCCATTCATACCTGCTGAATTGTGTTCATATCTCTTCTCCAGATCTTCTTTTTGTGGCATTTTCATCAGAAGGTTAAAAGAGTGCTGCTTTTGAATAACCTGCTAAGACTTTAAAACTTTTAATGTGAATTTAGTTGTGTTTTGCCGAGTGATTCGTGTTGGAGTTCCTAAGGGGAAATTGCCAGGGAAGGAAAGGTTAATGATATAATGGCACCATTACAAGTTACAGAAAGCACCTATAATACTAAAACTTCGGCACATTATTTCATGTTCAGTAATGGAGCATTGGGTGTAGGAGGCAGGGAAGTGCTGCATGGAAGTGGAGCAAGGTGGAGGATGCTGTCAACTCTGAGAAAACATTGAGATTGCAGTATGATAAAGGAGGAGACTTCTCCAGTGTTTGAAAATGCGTGGAAATGGATACATTACTACTTAAAGCAGTATCTCTTTCTGGATTTGAGGCAGTAGAATGTGAAAATTAGGAGGCAAAAAAACGATTACCAGACCCACAGGGGGAGTTCACACAGAGAGAGAAGTGCAAACTTCTTGCCTTTTCTCCCAAACTGAGGTTAAAATACTGCCTTGCTTTTGCTAGCATGTCCTGTCATTTCAGAGTGCAAGCTTTCTAGTATTGCTTACCTTCTTGTAGAAGACCTAGAAAAATTATCTGAGGCAGTGGTTTCCACCTTTTTTATGCGCCCTATCAGCAAAAAAATTGTGAGCACTTACCTTCAGTATATTTTTATTTCTGAATTATATTCATATATGCCTGTACTAACATATATGTTATAAAATATACACAAAAATCTTAAAAAAGGAGAGGAAGGTTAAACAAACACTTCTAAAATTCTCTTAAGTTTCATTATCAAAGTTGCATTTACCAAATCCATTTTCTTCCTGCACTCCTATGAGTTATGATACACGCTCCACTTTGGAGACTATGACCTGTAAAATAGTTTAAATAAATTTTCCAGTCATCAGATTTTTCTCTGTCTTTTAATGTTTTTGCTGTTTTCGTCACTGACATTTCCACTTTTAGAAAACAGGGCATGGTACAAGGTCAAAACCCTTAGACTTACATCCATGTTGTGATTACAGTCCTGGCCTGACCCAAGGCCTTTTTTGACCCACAATGCTCAGTTCTCTTTCAGGCAGTCTCACTGGAAGATAACAATTCAGAACTGCGAGCTGTGTGGGAAATCACTTAGTTATTGCCTTTAACTTACCATTAAGAGATGAAATATTGGTGTTTAACACAAAAAGTGTCTATCAAGTAAGTTTATTTTTAGCTTGAGGATCTAAGTAAATTTTCAGTTCTGCTGCACAATATAAGGTCAGTTTCCACCCAAACCTCCTGCAGTTCTTGCTTTTAGGATTTTCTTCTGTCTAACACGCAGTTCGTAAGATCTGTCCACCTGTGTTACGGTTTCAACTATTAATAAACAATGTTGTCTCTTTCCAAGGATTACTATGGAATTACATTCCCTGCTCCTGCAACCTTGACAGGCAGAGATGGGAGCCTTGCTAACAACCCGTACTCAGGTGAGTGCTAGTTAAAGATGAGAATAGCAAGTGAGATATGCTGGTTTCTCAGTGCAGGTCATCCTGCTGTTGCTCCAACAGGAGTTGCTTTCCCTTCTGTGGTTGGAGAAGCCCTCCCTTATTCCTGCTCTTGTTCTTTAGCTGTCATTGTGCAAAGACGATATTAACACCATCCAGGATTTCAGCCAGTGGTTTTCATCCACTGCCAGTTGATTACATCTTAGAACTGTAGCCATAGGCATTGTAGTTCCTATAATGATGGTATTAAGTCCTGTCATACTTCCAAAAGTAAAAAAAAGTAATACTTGGGAGTGAGGTAGAAGGGATTGATGTTCACCTCCTTGGTAAACATGTGAACATGCTGCTCTGTAGGCTGCCAGAAAGTACAAGTGTTTGTGAATTTTCTGCTTCATGATCACTTCTCTTGGGAGGCTGTTTTTGGGTTAATAACTGAATTTCCCTTCCTACTTCTTCAATAAGGTGGCCCACGATGCAAGCCTTGCTTTCCTGGCCTTCAGCTACTGTCTTCAGAACTTTGGTGGTGTGAGGAACTGGACATCTTAACTAGTCATGCTTGACAAATAAACAGACATTGGCAAAAATATGCCTATCACTGCCTGTAAATCCTAACCTGCTTTTAGCCCATGAAGCTTAGCTAAACAGGTTAACCTCCAGGAGAATCACACTTTAACCCAACAACCATTGGCTCTCTGGCTATTTACCATGCTTCTGCTTTTAGCATGTTTTATTCCAGTGATCTAATAGTAATGAGTCTGCTCAGACCATGTGAGATAGGTGAGTACTGGCATCTCTCTTTATCAATGGAGTAGCCATGGCATGGAGTTCTGTGCCATGAACAGGCAATATCCCTGTGGCTGTGGTGAGGGCTTCCCATGGAAAACCGCAGGCTTTCAGGTGTAGGATGTGTCCTGTTCTATAGTTGTCTGCTTGTATTCAGAGGATTTAAATCCATTGAATTCTCCACCTTTTGAGGTATCTTTGATAGCTTTTCTGATCAGTTCTTCCTTTCACAGGTGATGTAACAAAATTTGGCCGTGGGGATTCTGCCTCTCCTGCTCCTGCAACCACACTGGCCCAGCCGCAGCAGAACCAGACACAGACTCACCACACGACTCAGCAGCCCTTCCTGAACCCAGCCCTGCCCCCAGGGTACAGCTACACTGGGCTCCCTTACTATGCTGGAATGCCCGGTGTTCCCAGTGCATTCCAGTATGGGCCAACCATGTTTGTAAGTGTGACAGCCTTAACTGTAACCCTCCTTGAGCGCCTCTGCAGTTTTGTTTTCTCCAGCCCAAACACTTTACATCTTGGAATTGTAGGAAGGTTTGGGTTGGAAAGTATCATCAAAAACCATCTTGTTCCCATCCCCCTGCCATGGGCAGGGACACCTTCCACTAGATTGGGTTGCTCAGAACCCTATCCAACCTGACCTTGAGCACTTCCAGGGATGGGCCTTTCTTAGCTTCTCAGGGCAACTTGTGCCTGTGCCTCACCACCTTCATAGTGATGAGTATTTTCCTTATATCTAATCAAAATTTACCATCTTTCAGTTTAAAATTGTTGCCCTTCGTCCTTGTCACTACAGGGCCTGGTAAAATGTTTTTCCCATCTTTCCTACAAGCTTCCTTTAAGACAGTAAGGTCTCCCTAGAGCCTTTCTCCAGGATGAACGGCCCCAGCTCTCAGCCTGTCCTCATAGGAGAGAGGAGCTCATCCCCATGATCATCTTTGTGACCTCCTTTGGATCTGTCCCAGCAGGCCCACAGGTTCCTCATACTGAGGATCCCAGAGCTGGAGTCAGTATTCAGGTGGATTCTCATTAGAACAGAATAGAGTCCACTTCCCTAGCCTGCAGGAATTCTCCAAACACATGCAACGTGAGAAAATAGCTGCAATCTCACCCAGTAGAAAACAAAAATTTGAAAGGACAGAACTTATGGACCCCTTTGCAAGTTTCTGTAAATAGCTGACAGCTATATTTTGTGGGCTTGCTGTTCCTGGAAGCTCTTACTAGTCCCTGGAGAGTCAAGGGGAGACCTAAAGCTGAGTCATTGAAGTGAGAGAGCCTGAATGGATGGAGAGCAGGGCTGGAAGTCTCAGGAGGAAGAAGTTTATTGCTGCCCCAGGCAGAAGGGTAGAGGAGGCTATTTAGGGCCCTGCAGGACAGTATTTTATGAACAGCCTCAGGCAGGAATTGATGTTTACTTTGATTCTGTGGTTGTTCTTAGGTTTGTGGGTAAAAATTTGCTGTTTACATTCAGCATATGAAAGAAATACACAGCCTATTCTGAGGGAGGGCTGCGTTGCAATTACAGGGACAGCTCTAGGAGAAATCCTGGGACACAATTCCACTGAAGCAAGTTACTGCTGTAAGCAGTAACTTAAGTACAATAATTTCACAATTGTAAGTCGCACCATTTTGACTAAAATTTTGCTCCTAACCCGGAAGCGCATCTTACAGTCAGGAGCGGCCGATATATGAATACATTTCGGAAATTTCTGAACCCGGAAGTCCAAGCCTGCAGCAGCCCCGAGCCGAGCCAGAGCCCACCTGGCCCCAGGGGGCGGGGCAGCAGTGGCGCAGCAGCGGCGCTGCCCAGCACTGGGGAGCACGGTGGCGGCACTGCCTGGTCCTGGGAAGCGTGGTGGGGGCAGCGGCCGGGCACGCCGCACCCCCACTTCCCAGCAGCAGCAGCGAGCAGGGCCAGGGCTGCTCCCTGGCAGCCGCCCCAAGTAGGGCCAAGCCAGTAAACTCCGCGATTCTGTTACTAATTGGCAACTTTGTGAAAGTTACAAGCAGATCCTCGCTGTGAATGAAAGTGCGGCTTACAAGCCGGTGCAGCTTATTTATGGACAAAGACCTAAATGTTGCCGACACCTGGAGCTGCGGCTTATAATCAGGTGTGGCTTATAATCGTGAAATTACTGTAACTTACATACCATCCCAGTCCTCCCAACTCCAGACTGAATTCCCGACGTGAGGTCGAAGGTGCCTTCCCCACTAGATGGCAGAGGGAACCTGTGTTCCAGCTGATGGCACCTTTTCTTCCTGTCCTTTGTCCAGGTACCTCCAGCATCTGCTAAACAGCATGGAGTCAACCTGAACACGGCATCGACTCCCTTCCAGCAGGCGAGTGGCTACGGCCAGCATGGCTACGGTGCAGGTAAACCCCCAGCCCCTCTCCCCCTGAGCACCCGCCGCGCTGCTCACACACCCTAATATCTGTCTTGTGTCTTGTGCACGCCGGCAGGATACGATGACTTAACGCAGGGAACTGCAGGTGGGGATTACAGCAAAGGAGGCTACAGTGGGTCATCTCAAGCACAAAACAAATCTGCTGGCTCTGGACCTGGGAAAGGTAACACTTTGAGACTGCAGGTTCCTCTGAAGTGGGATTTAGTGGAGCAAACTCTCAGTGCTGTGCAGTCAACACAGCAGTCAGCTCTTAACAGGGTCATGTTCCAAGCTGTTTCTCCATCTCCCATGTACAAAATGCTTTTTTAATGGCCCAGTTGTTCCTTCTAAACCTCATGGCTGAACTTTGCATAAAGATTTGTGTGGCTGATGCACAGCTTGGGTCCAATTACACATGGGAAAAATGGTTAGCTGTTACCTAAGCCAAAGCTTTCTTTGCTGAAGAATATCCTTCAACAGTGCTGCAATTTTGAAACTTGAGCAGTTCAGTGTTGTTGCTGAAATAATCCTCTGCCAAATTATAGCTAGATTTTAAGTTTTGTAGGCATCTGAGACACCCATGTGGTAGAGAGGAGCAGGGCACTTACACATCTCTGGGCTGTCTAGCTGCTGCCTGTACACACTCATAATGTTCTTTATGCCTGGAAATGTTTCCTTTGTGACTATAAAAGCTGAAGAATTTATGCAGCTCATACAAAAGCTTTATTCGGCACATGCTGGTTAGATCTGAGAAGTGTATACTGGGCTGCTTACTACTAACTGTTTCATCCTCATGCTGGAGCAAATACCAAGCATTTGCTGTGCATTTGAAACACCATGTGATCACACTGTATTCAGTGGAGAAGCAGTCCAGGAAGGAGCAGTGTCCAGGGAAGGTTACACAAACTTAGAGCAGTATCCTTGAGCCCAGTTGTCTGATTCAAAGCAATCATTGGCTTTTTCTGATTCAAGTGGTATGATCAGAGCCACCCTTTTATAAAACTGTGAGTAAGTGTCTCTGAGCCAGTGATGCTGATTTTGTCAGGACAGAGGAGCACTGCAGACTTCACTCTACTGTAGGATGTGGAGGGACAGGGGCTCAGATGTGTAGGAGATGCCAAGTCTCATCACTCAAGGCAGTACTGGAAAGCTTTTGAATGCTGCAATGGAGCCGAATGTACCTCTGATCCTAAGGGAAAGCTGGCTTTTTGTGGGCTTCAGTGAGTGGTCAGTACAGCCACCTGCTGCCTGGTGAAGGGCATTGGAATCTGCGTGTTAATGACTCGGAGTGGACTTGGGTAATTTCTTGCAATGGGCACGTGCAGTGGGCACAAGCAGCTGAGCCCTTTTTTCTGTTCCCATGTGGGGTGCTGGGGTCTGAGGTCATGGAGACCCAGCAGGGCAGTGCATCCTGGAGATGCCAGGAGCAAAGCTTGGGATGGGTGCTGGCTGGTGGGGTGACATTCTCACTGTTGGTGGCATTTCTGTTTTCCAGGTGTTTCTGTGACCTCAAGTAACACGGGTGTGCCTGATATCAGTGGCTCAGTCTATAACAAGACTCAGGTGAGGAGTGTTGGACCCTCATCCCTCAGGGCCCAAGGCTGATGACTCCTACTCCCAGGCTGGCCAGTCTCAGGGTCAGCAGGCCACAGCATCTCTAATGCTGGCTCTGTTTGCTGCTGGAGTGAAGTCTCATCCTCTCTCCCAGTGTTTCTGTGGTGTCAGCTCCTGACAGCAGCTGCTGACAGAGGCTCAGTGCTCCCTGTACTGCACACTGCCCAGGCTACACCATGCCAGCAGTGTCCTGGGTGAAAATGAAGTTACAGGTGTTAGCATTTTTAGTCCAAATAGCCCCCGAAGCACGTGAGTTGAGAGGCTGTTTGCTTTTCGTCAGAGGGACAGGCAGTAGTTACCAATTCTAACACCCAGGGTTCCCTGTTCCAAACTCCCCTTTGGGAATTTGCTCAGTGTGCAGCTACCCAGGCAAAGCAGAAAGTGCTTTGACTGGCTGTACTGTGCATTGGGCTTATGTCCAGCTCCTGTTTGCTCTTCCCTGCACCCTTGGTGGGGGAAATCAGCGTCTGGCTGCAATCCATGCTTACAGGTAGAAAACCAGCTGTCAGCTCTGTGCTTAGGGGTCAAGCTTTGGTCAGCAGGAGGAGAATATTAGTGCAAATTCCTGTCTTTTTGTTGGGCTGCCCTGGATAGGCTGAACAATTCTAGGCTGAGCCCACTCACTGGGGGGAAGGGACTGATTAGGCAGCATCTGCAATACCACATCCCTCTGAATGGAAAGAGGTCAGGGAAAAAAACCCTGTGAAAATGAAAGTTTCAAGAGCCATTAGTGCAGAAATACAGATGAGAACAGGAGCTGAAACTCATCCTCTGGTGTGCTTGCAGGTATTCAATGTGTCTTGGCTTCCTCATGGGGTAGGTGAAAGGTTCAGGTGACATGTGTTTGGGCCACTTTTGTTCTGGTCTGGCTGAGGGTACTCACACCAATCTCTGACACTGTGCCCATTGCCCCCTGTACAGACGTTTGACAAGCAGGGATTCCACGCTGGCACTCCGCCTCCCTTCAGTCTGCCTTCTGCTCTTGGATCGACTGGGCCCCTGAACCCTGGTGCTGCCCCGGGTTATGCTCCAGCCCCATTTCTCCACATCCTCCCTGCACATCAGCAGCCTCATTCCCAGATGCTGCATCACCACCTGCAGCAGGATGGGCAGGTGAGTCAGCCCCTTCTGCCTCTACAGCATCCCCAAGAGCACATTGCTCCCCCTTCCCAGCAGTCTTGGGGTGGTTGTTCCGTTCTGTTGTTATCTTTGCTCACTGGGAGAGGGCCTTGGCAGCAGGGAAGGGAACCTCATGAAGTTCAGCAAGGGGAAATGCCACATCCTGTCCTTGGGGAGAAAACAGCCCTATGCACCAGTCTTTGTCAGGGACCACCTGCTGGAAAGCAGCTCAGCAGGAAAGGCCCTGGGGGGCCTGGTGAGCACAAGCTGACCATGAGCCGCCAATGTGCCCTTGCAGCAAAAAGGGACGATGGGATCCTGTGCTGCACCAGGCACAGCACTGCCAGCAGGTCAGGGGAACTGATCCCTGCCCTCTGCTCAGCCCTGGTGAGGCCACAGCTGCAGCTTCGTGTCCGGTGCTTGGCTCCCCACTGTGGGAGAGACACGGATGTGTTGGAGAGTGTCCAGTGAAGGACTGATGAAGGGGCTGGATCCTGTCTCCTGTGAGGGAAGGCTGGGGCAGCTGGGGCAGTTCAGCCTGGAGACCACTGAGAGGGGATCTGATCAATGCACAGAAAAGGAAGATGAAAAGGGGGTGGAGCCGGGTTCTTTCCAGCTGTGTTCAGGAACAATGACAAAGTGAACAGTGGACACAAACTGGAACACAAGAGGTTCCCTCTGAATATCAGAGAAAATATTTTTGGTGGGATGGTGACCCAGAAATGCCCAGGAAGGTGGTGGAGTGTTCATCATTGAAGTTGTCTGGAATGGTGCTGGGCAGGTGGCTCTTAAGTGATCCTGCTTGAGCAAAGGGTTTGGACAAGATACCTCCAGAGATCCCTGCCAGCCTCAGCCAGGGTGTGATTGTGTGAAGAGCCCATCCTGCTGTGGGCTGGAGAGGGATGGTTTGTGGGGTGTGAAGCTGAGGCAGGTGCTGCTGTCTCCTGTCAGGAGGGCAGGATGTGACCACTTATGCTGTGATTCTCAGGAAAAATCAAGCATCCCCTGCAGGTTGCACGTCACCTTCAATTCAGCTTCACTTGCACATGTGTTTACTTTCCTGACACTAAATACTCCCTGAAAAAAACAGTGTTCAGCCTAAGAATCCAGTAATAGGACATGATTTTGCACTCCAAATGTGTGACATCCTTGTCTGGTGCACCACCTCGGCTCACCTTGGGAAAGTTCCTCTGGTGTGCCTGGCCCTGCTCCTCAGTTACCTTGTACTTGAGCCTGTTGTTCTTGGGAGGCAGTGGGATGGTGCATCCCCGAGCTCCTGCTTGGTGTGTCCATGGTTGCTTGGCCTGAACTGTGGGGAGATAGTGCAGGGCAGAAACAGATCTGTTCAGGGGTGAGCATTGCTGTACTGCTGGGTGTCAGGGCTGTCCCTGGTGATGTTGGAGTGAGCTTGTCTTCCTGGGAACGCTGATGCTGTGGCAGTTGATGGTCCTTTCTCCTTTGTTTCCCTTTTCTAGGGTGGATCTGGCCAACGCAACCAACCCAGCACCATGCAGCAAAAGTCTCAGGCTACCAAAACCGCCTATGGCACTTCTCCATACTGGACAAACTAAATCCGAAACTGGGGAGGGGGGAGAGAGTGAAAGGAGAGGAGGAAGAAGGAAAAAAAAAGAAAACAAAAGAAAAGAGAAAAAAGAAAATAAAAGCTGAAGCCCATTCTTGGAATTATTAGGAAAAGTAACTGCTCAGCCAAACATCTGTGGGGGGAGAACTGCAGCCAGCCAGCCATCCTCTGTGTGACTCGTCTGCTTCCTCTTTGAGTTGCTGTTATATGTAATATATTTATGTATGTATTTGTAAATGTAATAGAGCCTAAATGTGGTTTTCTGCATCTTGAACCTGTTTTATTTTCTTTGTAGGAAAGCTAATTATTCATTTTCCATCTGCACCAGGGCATCCTTCTTTGTTTTGTATTTTAAGTTCTATGGGTTTTGTAACTCTGTCAAAGACAAACTGCACCTTTTTTTTTTGGAGCTGGAGCCCATTTATTTAATGCAGTTCTAAATTCAGACAAATAAGGAGACCTTCCCTTCCAAAAACCTAAATCAAGATGTGTCCTGTTTGTTTGATTTTACCCCCCGACCCCCAATATAGCTGTTATTTGAGAGGGGGAAAACAAAAGAAAGAAAAAACAAGTTTTGTGGGCCTTCCCCTTTTCTTTCATTTCCTCCCTCCCTCCTGCCCTTTTGCTGTGGAAGACAAGCTTTTGTGGGCAGTTTCATCACTGTGGCCTTGAGCTGCAGTCTCAACTTCTAATTTTTCAATTTTTTAATAATAATAATAATAAAAAAGGACAGGGTTCTATTTTTTGTTTCTGCGGGGGTTTTTTGTTGGTGATTTTCTCTATCAAGAGACTTGGGATCGCTCAGTGTGTCCCGGAACCTCCTTCTCATCATTAGAGGCAAAAACAATGTAGCGGTTTCTTAAATAAAAGTATAAGCTGTGTCTTGTACCTCTTTTTGCCCTGAGCCATCTTCCGAGGAAAGCCAGAGTTACTGAATGGAAACCACATCCGTTCCTCCCTACTTTTTTTAAAACAAAGACCTTGGAGGCGACTCCTGGTCCTTCTTGTCCTGCACCAGTGTGCTGAATGTTCTACGAATTTCATTTCTTTATAAGCCCTTCCTCCACCTAATAAAGATCTGAGCATATATACCCACTGACGTTTGTCTGTATTTTCAAAGGCTCCAACAGCAGTTTTACAGCCTTTTACCTGCTCCTGCGTCAGCAGCTAAGCTGCTAAGAGCAGCAGGTGTGTTTGACAACAGTGAGTTCACCTGTGTGCTGAGAGCTCTCAGGCATCCACAGCAGAGATGGGGCCCAGGGCTGCACCCTCCCTCCTGCAACGAGGAGGCTGTTCTGCTCTTCGTGTCTCCTGGGGTGGTGCTCTGAGTCCCTGTGAGCAGCTGGGATTGGTAAGGACAGAGCACAGCTGCAGCTCTGCCCTCTCTGGCTTTGCCCACGAGGTCCATGGGCTCCGCTGGGATGAAGGGCAGGGGTATGAGGGGCTCCTGAGGGAAGTATTCTATCCTAGACATACTCTTCAGATTATCCTGTCCCTGTGCAGCAGAGAAGGTGGGTAAATGTGAAGCACACAACAGGCAACGGGCTTTATTTTTTCAGCATCCACAAAGAAAAAAAGAGATCTTCTACCCTGAGAACCATTTTTCTTTTTCTGTTACCAGCTCTGGCCCCTGCGAGACCCAATAGTTACCCCGGCCTCCCCCAGCCTCTGAGCAGCACAAGAACTGCACTGGCATTCCTCTGCACTGGCTCAGGTTTTGACACTGGTTGAGCTCCAACAGCTGCTGCAAGCCCTTGGCAGCTGCTGCCCCACTGTCACCGCTTTGGGGATTGAATGTCAAGGAGGGCAAAAATGTTTCTGCAGGCTGGGGCCCATCAGCTTGTGCAAGACTGCACCAGCAGCTGAGCCCTCGCAGCAGCAGCACCTCATTTACCCGCTTCCCAACAGACTCCCCAGAGCTGCCTTCATTCTCTTGAGGTCTTGTTTAGAGACACCAGTGCTGCCCCACAGGTGTAACCCAGTTCTTGTGTGTCAAGTCCAGAAGCAGCTGGAGCTGGGGAAAGGCAACAGGGGAGAGATGGTGCCAGCCCCCAGCCGCCCTTGAGCCTCAGGTCCCACCCCTTCCCAGCTGCTCTGGGGTCCTGCCTGCAGGCAGAGCGTTGCCTTCAGCCACAGGCAGGCTCCTTTCTTTGTGAGAATCAACAAAATGTTTCTCCCTTCCTCTGTCACTTCCGCAGGACTTGCCTGCAGCAATTTCCTCTCAAAGCCCTGTTCCACCGATGACAGAGGCAAGGTTGCCCAGCACCACTTGGCCATCAAGGAAAGAAGGGAAAAAATCCCTTTTGCAGCTCCCCGGGCTTACCCAGTGCAGGGTGGGCTGGAGCCCTTGTCCCACCTTTGGTCTCACACTGCTGCTGGAGGAAGCAGCTGCTGGCAGTTCTGGGCAGCCCAGTGCTGTAGGGTCAAGCAGGAGACACAAGCAGGCTAGATCCCAGACAGCCCCATCCCTCCCGGGCCTTTCCATAGTATGGAGACTGCTTTGGGCGGGCAGTTCCAAAACGCCATCACCCTTCCTCCAGCTCAGCTGTGCAGCAGAAGCACTTGGGCCCCAGCCACATTTGACTCAGCAGTTGCTGTGCTGCCATCAATACCAAGTGCAGCCAGTGCAACTCCCAGACACTTGTCCCGCTAATTTTAGCTCGACTGCAGCAGCCAGGGCACCACAAACACCCTGCTCCCCTCCTGAGCCTGCAGGGAACAGCGCGGCACAGGCAGGGCTGGCACCCGGGAGGGCTGGCAGCCATGACCTCAATTTCTCTGCCAAAGCTGCTCCCCGGCCCAGCGGTCAAACTCCTCCCCCACCCTGTCCGAGCCTTCCAGGAGCACTGGGCTCCTGCCCTGCCAGGGCACCGACCACCAGCAGCTCTGGCCCGAGTCCTGCGTCCCTGCTCCAGCCACATGAATCCACGAACCACCTTCTCACTGGTCTCCCCGTTCCCGACTTAGGCAGACTAAATGTAACAGCAAATACCTGGCCTTTTGCCGAAGTCTTTCTCTAAATCAGTTTGTTCTTTAGTCCTAGATTGTGGCAGCTGTCAAACAGCAGCTTTATTTTGCAATACTTACAGATATTTGTGTATAAATATATCTATTGACACCAGAGCCGCAATGAACTCATGAACAGCTGTTATTCAAAGCTCTGAGTAACCCATGCAACCAGCTCAAACATGGAAGTAACAGCACAGAGATATTTTCATTTCACATTTTTATTAGTAGACAGATGTGCAGAAAAGACAAAATATAACTACTGAAGGAGAAGACAACACAAAAATGCATCAGTTAATTCTTTCTGGTAAATTATACTGAAGAAAAAAAGGAAAAGATCTGGGAGTTCAGCTAAGAAAACTACTAAGAAATCTACTGTACCCTGCTGGTTTCAGAATGGTTGAAAACTGCATTTGAAGGGACATGTAGTTGCAAATGTAAACGCTAATATTGACTGAAACAAGAGAAAAGGGGGTTAAGAAAAACCCAGAATACACAGAGCAGGTAAACATTTTTCTGCAATCTCTTAAATAGTTTCAAAAAAAATCCCCTCATACTTCAGTTGTATGTCAAAAAAAGGAAACCAGCAAGTCAACAAGCAATGACACTGCACAGGACAGTGGGGGAGAGAAATTAGTCTGGTTAATGTCGGAGCTCTCAAAAGAGGTTGCTTTTTTGTCATTAAAAAAGGGTAACAGAAGAGTCATAATAATGCATCTTACAACACCAAGCTTGGAAATACAAGTCACTGGAGAGTATACAGTGAAGACGGTCAAAAGTACAAGGGAAATGCTGAAAGATGCAGTATCCTCATTTCCAACCAAGTCATCAGCAAAGCCAGTGTTGCCACACTCTGCTCCCCCACCCCCGACAGCCGCCTGAAAGCTGCAGATTGGTGTCCCTGCCCTGGCATGGCCCCGAGTGCAGTCCTGCAGCCGGAGCATCGGGGCCCATTTGTCAACCCTGGCGCTGTCCTCGCAGGGCTGGTGTGAAGCTGGGGGTGCCCCCACACTGTCATCAGATGCAGGGGAGCCCCACTGCAGCCGGGGCTGAGTCAGTCCTTGCTGGAAAAAAGCTGACACCTTGGGACAGTGCAGCTGCCTTCCGAGGTAACATGCAAGCAGAAGGGCAGGCGGCCGAGGGATGCACCGCTGAGCAGGGCTGTCCCTGCAAACCCCAGCCAGGAAACATTTTGGAAACTGATCTGCCTCGCTCACTTCACGCCGAGCCCCGAGGGCCTTCCTCTCATTTCCTCTCCTCTCCTTTCCTTTCCTCTCCTCTCCTCTCCGTCCGTGCAGCGCACTCGGAGCTTTTGCTCAGTGTTGCCTGTTCCCACCGAAGCATCCCCGAGGGACCCCCAGCTGGTGTCGTACCATGGAATACTCCGGGATACACGGAGGGAAGGCGCAGGCTCTGGTGATGCCTCTGTACCTGTGGGGACCGAGGGTCTCGCCCGAGCAGAACCAGCATCTCCGATCTGCTCCCGGGGCTGCCAGGCCCAGCTGTGATCCAGGGATCATGCCAAAGGGAACTCGGGGCATGGCCCCAAGCCAAACACGAGCACGCTGCAAAGAGGGGAGGGTCGGGAGGGAGGAAGAGGGTTCTGAGACAGGAACATGCAGGATCCCCCTCCCCGCTACGGAGCACTCTAAGCTCTAACAAGGGCTCCCAAAAATACGCGGGAGGCTGAGCTCGGGGCACCAGCTGAAGCACCCTGCCGAAGAGCCTGTGAAAACCTGCTCTGCTGTGGGGCTGCACACAGCACTGTGCCCCAAGGAGCCGGGCAGCGAGAGCCCAGCACTGCCCACCCCTGCCCGCAGCACACACAGCCCGGACACCCCCGGGCACCAAAGTGAGCTCCAGGCAGGGCTGCAGCAGAGCCACACCGGCCCATAGGTGACCTACACAAGTGACAGAAGGCAGCTCCAGATGCACAGGGATGGGGCTGCAGGGAGCAAGGGCTGCCAGCCAGCACAGGGCAGGAGGCTGCTGGTCTGTCCAACTGCCAAAAATAATCCAGCACAAATGGCAGACCACTGGGCAGCAGGATGCACATCTGCTCTTCTCCCTCCAGAAAGGGGCAGCTGGCAGTAGATCTCAGCAGAACAGCTCGACTGAACTTTGCCAACCCTATTCTAGCCTGAAGAAAAAAAAAATAGCAACCCAGGGCTCAGTTGTAAAGATGTGAAGTGTTAAGTATTTATTTTAGGGTTCATATCACAAGCCTTTTCCAGAGACAAAGCTGATTATGCCCTCTGGGGCTCCAGGGGCCAGCTATTTCCTAACTTAGCAGGCTGAAAAGGAATACTGTACCTTTCAGTGACATCCCATCAAGCTCAACACACAGTAGCTTCACACTCTCCGCCCCACACCTTATAAAGGAAAAGCCACCACCACAAGGCTAAACGAATGTACACACGCTATTATTGTAAATGGAGCAGCTAAACCTTGGCAATTTGCTTTGTGGGGATTTTTTTTTTCTTCCCAGTAAATGCAGCACTTTGAGCTCCCAAAAACCCGACTTCCAATGGGTTTCTTCCAGCTTTAAATACATTAAACATCTTAATGCAAGACTGTATTTCATTCAAGAATCTAAACACGAGCAAACCTGTTTTGCTGTGAGCATTTCATAGAGAAGTGAAAAGGGGAGTTTCTTTTTTAAAAAGAAATTGTAATACAGTGATGAAAGGGTTAAAAATGCAAGAATTCAGACATTCTGTGGAGGGTCTCTAAGAGGTCCATAAAAAAGGAGCGAACAGATCCATACAACAGGAGACAGCAGGAGACAAAGTTTTGTGTTGGGTTTTTTTTTGTTTTTCTTTTTTTTTTTGACACCCCCCCACCCCCACTTTTTTGCTGGACTGCTGCTAGGTTACCGCTGCTCCCTTCTGGCCTGAGTCGGCAGGGCAGTACAGGGGCATAGAGGGAGCAGGTCACGACTCCTCGTTGCCAGAATCATCATCATCGTAACAGTCGGCATCCTCTTCCTCCTCGTCTTCATCATCAATGTCGTCATCGTACAAGTCGTCATAAAGCAAATCTGAACTGTTGTCATTGGAAGGCACTTTAGTTTTGATGCAGTACTCTGCCAGTGTAGTGGGGACCTTCACGCCATCCTTCTCTGCCTCAGCTTTGGTAGCCAAAACCTGTTTCCTGTGGGGAGAAGGACACAGCAGGAATGTGAGCAGGGCCTGTGCCAGTGGCTCAGCTCCCCCACCCTTCCCCCCAGGTCCTGCCCAGCCCTCCTGGCAGCTCAGGGGGAGAGGAGCTGAGGTTTGCAGGAAGCACCACGAGCAGCACTGGAAACAGATGTGGTTCCTGCAGCAGCAGGCTTGGAAGCACAACAAGGGTGTTTGCAGCACTCACACTCTCAGCAACACATGAAATCAGTTATTGCACAGGCTCTCCACTAGAGATCTGCCAGAGGCCAAAGCAAATTCCATTTGCTACCATAGGGATGGTCAGGGATTTCCTAGGATGATTTATTGACTCTGCTGCTAACAACTCTCCCACAGAATGCTCAAAACTGCAATTCTCACAAGCCTTTGGCAGCTTTCAACTCCCAGTGGAGGGTCAGAGCAGCTGGGACACATGGCAGCACCCCAGGACACAGCCTGGGGCACACAGAAGCCAAGTGTTTCTCATCACCCCAGGGCAGGCTGGCTGCTGCATCCCAGCAGGGAGCAGCAGATGGCAACCTGTACCCTCACCCACCCACTGTCCATCAGTCCGCCATTCCCCACGTGGAATGAGGGAGCTGGAGGATTCTCTGCACAGACTGAGCCCTGCTGGCCCCACCGAGGGCCACACCCTGCCTGTCCAGCTGGCAGAGACAATGCAGATGTGGCCTCGAGCCAGCAGTCCTGCTCCAGGCTAGGTTGTCCCTCCACAGCGGCCCTGGCCACACTCACATCATCCCCCTGCAGCTCCTGACTAGCCATGGACTTCTCCAAGGCCAGCACTGAGCAGTGCCTCCAGCTCATCCAACCCAGCTCTGCAAGCCCTTGACAAATCCTGCTGATGCTCCTTTGAATTGGAGGGACAAGATTATGATTCATGCATGCATTAAGCACAGAAATTAGTAGGATGCAGTCAGTTTGCATCACATCACAAGCAATGCAGGGCTTAAAGACAAGCAGGGACTGACTGGGATTTACTAGTAGCCAAGAGGTTTTGTAGAGCATCATGACAGATTAGTCTGAAACAAGAACAATGCAAAGACAAATCAGCCCAGTCCTCCTGCCCCAGAAGTTTGCACTGCTTCTGTGTGCTGAAAATTCTGGAGGGATCTGAAGCAAGGACTTTGAATAAGACACTGAAATTAATTTCCAAATTAAATTCTGCTGTGAGAAGCTGGTTTCAGCAAATTCTGGAAGCAGGCCGTTTGATAGGATTCAAAGCAGAAGGCTGGTTGCCCAGCATCACAAGTGGCAAAGCTTACCTTATGATTTCGGCGTACTCCTTGTCTTTTCCTTTACTGTCCCTCCATTTCCTGAACATGACTGATGCATCCACATTGGCTGGGGAGAATGTGTTGGGCTCATTAAGCAAAGAGATTACACTCAGTAAGATAGTCCTGAAAAAGGTAACCACAACAACAGAGTCAGAGCTAATGCATTTACGGATTCTGGATGTCCCCAACTTCCTTATGTGTTGCACCATAAACTTGTTTGAAGTCAAGTCTTAAGCCAAGGACAATGTTTCTTAAGTGAGAGCAGGTATTTATGAACATCAGACCCTGGACATTGATGTAGGGCAGGTGATACAACACAAACCTCATGTGACTACAGACCACTGTGTCTGTGCACATGCTTAGAACAGGGCAGCAGGCAAAGCTATGATCAGACTAGAATTCAGCTTGTCTGCACTATCCACAGATGGTGTGGGGCTGGAAATCTGCTCTGTGAGCTGTTCCTGGTGCCTTGCAGCCTCCAGAAGGAAGTCAGGCTGTTTGCCTGCCCTGCACAGGCAGAAGGACCCCTATGGCAAAGGCCAGTAGAAAAGGCTGCACTACTTCTCCTGTGCCCTGCCAGGTGATGGGGGGCTGAGGTCAGGGCAGGACTCTTCCTCAGCTCGTGCCCCACTCAGACTGCAGCAGCAGCTCTCGAGCACGGCAAGGGGAAGACAGTGTAGATGCTTTCAGTGACCAGGCAAGGTGCGAGGGCCCAGTGGGATTTAGTTGCTGGTACTCAGCAGAGCAATATGAGCCAGGCAGGCACATAACCCCTGTCAGGCAGGCAGCCTTCAGGGATTTCCAGACAGGTATCCTGCTCTGGTGGCATTTCCTAGCTACGAACACCATCCTCTTGCCCAGAGCCTTCTCCTGCAGTTCCTAGAGCGCTTTGCACTTGAGAGATGCAGGCTTTGCTGCTCATACCATGCCTTAGCCAGCACGAACACCCACACCCAGCCCCTGGCTGTAGCTGCTACCATGACAGCATCACCTATCCCAGTGGTCCTGCCAGCAAGCTTCCCTTTCAAGTGAAAGGGACAAACAAGAGATAGGTAATGCTCTGTTTCAAGAACTATTCCCTAATAGCCACTTGGCAGACCTTGATTAAAGGAGACTAGGAGCCACAGTCATGTTTGCACTGATTCAGAGGCATGTTCAGAGCACATCTACCAGAGCATATATCTGGGTACAATTCCAGGAAATGCTTGGTCATTTGGATACTGAGTATCCTGGAAGGTTTTGAAAATAAACACTTGTATCAGAACAGACTGTTCAGCACAGCTATCAAGAGACTCTTCTACAAATAATTTTCTAAATTATATAATTCTGTACGAAAAGAGAACAGCAGCTCTGGAAGAAACTGTCTCATTGGACTGGAATGATGGGCATAAGAGATTATTTTCTACTTCATCTCAAGAATTCATTTAAGAGCTTTTGATTCTCTACAAACAGGCCAGCATGTCAGCTCCAGCAACATGCAGCAGCTTTCACATAGAGCAAATGAAGTCTAGGGAAGGCAGAGGACAGGAATTAATGTCTGGATTTAGCATCTGCTCTATCACACTTCCATCAACAGTGAGAAGAAGCCAATTTTCCAGACACTACAGTCACTGCAAAGCTATTTAGACACACCAAAACAATTGTATTAGACGTGAAGTTCTCTGAGCTCCTCATTCCCATCCAGCACATTAGATCAGCTCCATCACTGCTGCTATCTTTAAGTGCTGGACAGCATCCTCCAACTCAAACCCAGCTGCCGTGAACAAGGTACAGTAACAGAAAGCCATCCCAGCATAAGGCATCTGACAGGACTAAAACCACTAAAGTAAGTTCAACCATGCGGGACTGAAAACCTCAGCACCCGGACACAAACTCCACGGGCTGGATTAAGCTGAGTCTCTGGGATATTGGCAGGGATCTGTCTCCCCTTCAGACAAGGTCACTGTAGCGTGGAAGAGCAGCCAGCAGAGGCTCAAGGAAACAGACCTGTTAAGGACCCTTTTTTCTCATGCATCAACATGAGAAAGCTCAGAGACAGACCAGTTTCATCTCAAAAAGACATGATGCAGATTGGCTCCCAACCAGTGCATCCTATTATGTTCCTTGTTGAAAAAGATTTTTTTTTTTAATTCCAGCTGCTACTCTAGCCTCTCAGTGCCACCTCTTGAGGGAGGTATAGATTGGTCCAAGTGCCTTTTTGCCCTCTGGTATGAAGTTAAAAGTTTTAGCCTAGGCTGCACTGACAGTCATGTTACTGCATCAAGCTGTTTGTGGAATCTGCCCAAATCTCAGGTAGCAAAAAAAGCCAAGAAAAAAGGGAATCCTCAAGAAACAAAGAAATAGGCAGACAGCATGTCACCTAGCTGCAGGAGACAGAGGTGTCCCAGTCCCCTGAATACTGTGCTGAGTCCTGGCCTGTGCAGTTCAAGGGTGGGGGACACACGGGAGATGTGGAGAAGGACAACTAAAACCATCAGAGAGCCTCAGCCCCGAGCCTTGTCACCACTCACTCAGCTCCACAGGACACAGGAAGCAGTATGTATTCTGTGTCAAACAGATCAGAGTTCCATTCCTTCACATCTTGCTGGGTTTTGCTGTATTTACTTATGCCTGCATCACCTACTTTGAAGTGATGGGAAAGGCCATACTGACTGTGTTTAAAAATATAAATGAGGCTGCTTGACAGCCTTAGAGGTGGAAGCACAGGTGAACTCTCACAGTTGAAGAATGAATTTTCCCCTTCAGACACATCAACCCCACTCATCTGTGGGCAACACTTGGCAGGATTTACAAAATTCAGTAGCTGAGAAGCAACTCCCTCTCATACCTTCAGCCCCTCTTCCTCCTGTCTGACACTCTGGAGTTTTCCCAAGCCAGATGGGACCCCAGCAGGATGTGCTTCTGCTGGCACTCAGCCCAACTGGTGATGGTGATAGTGGGCTAGATGTGAAGGACCAGTTTTACTTTCTTTCATTGATAAATTCATTTGCTGAGGAATGTTTTGTAACCCTTGTCACCCTTAAGTCCAAGATGTTTCAAGAGCATTAGCACAAACTGTGATTGTGGTGAGGGAGAGGAGAAATCAGAAAATAAGCACCATGAGAAGTTCCATGTCAGGCTCTAGGGTTGAATATAATGAAATACTCAAAATGTATGTATGATATATGAAATTAATGCCAAAACTGTTTCCTAACTGTGAGTTAAGGCTTGTCACTTAGTTGACTCTTTATTTGACAGTGTCTTGTAATGAGAAGGAAATTCAGCTGCTGTTTCAAAAACATGGACAGGTTAGGCCTCGAATGCCTCTGCTACTTAGTGATCCAGCTGCTGCCAACACCACTCAGCAGGACAGGAGACAGACAAACAATGGAAAGCAAACAAAAGGCAGAACTCTGCAAAGCTGCCTCTACTGGTCAGAATACTCAGAATCATCCTGTATTGGGTTTGCAGGGCCAAGCCTTGGTAGCCAGAGGACTACAAAGGTGGCTTCTGTGAGAAGCTGCCAGAAGCTTCCTCTATGTCTGGCAGAGCCTGGCAGCTCCAAGGACAGATGTGCCACTGGTCAAGGCTGGGCCAATTGAAAGGGTGGTAATGTCTCTGTGGTGACATAATAAGAAAAAAGTTTTATTAGTGTCCAGACAAGAGTGGAGTGAGAACACCTCAGAGGAACAACCCTGGAGACACTCAGGTCAGTGCAGAAAGAGGGGCAAGAGCTGCTCCAGATACTGGAGCAGAGATTCCCCTGCAGCCTATGGGGTCAAGACCGTGGTGAGGCAGCTGTGCCCCTGCAACACAGGGAAGGCACAGAATCTCTATCCACCTGCAGCTCCTGGGGAGCCCAGGCTGGAACAGGGGGATGCCTCAAAGGAGGCTGTCACCCTGTGGAAGACCCATGGAGAGAGCAGCTCTCACTGGAGCAACCTGCCCTTGAAGGACTGCACCCTGTGGAAGTGTGACCCACACTGCAGCAGCTGGGGGAAGACTACTGCCCCAGGGGTGGACTCATGTTGGCAGAGTTCATGCAGAACTGGCCTGCTGTGGGAGGGACCCCATAGTGAGCAGGGGAATATTCCTCATCCTTAGCAGCAGGAGAAACAATGCATGATGAACTGATTGTAACCCCCATTCCCCTGCCTCCATACACTGCAGGGGTAAGAGGTAGGAGAGAGAGGTGGGAGAGAAGGTGTTTTTAAGGTCTTATCCTGCTCTGATTTTGTTACCAATAAATTTAGTTAATAGCTCTAATTCTAGCCTATTTTTTCCATGGTGTTCAGGAAGTGATCTCTCCTGGTCTTATCTGCTGCAGAAGAAGATCAGAACAATGAACAGGTAGGCAAGGCTGCAAAGATGGGAACAGCTCAGGCAGACTAAGGCTGGGAGCAAAAGGGTGAGCTATTCTAGCCCCAGGCCACTTCGACATCTAGGAAGGGGTGCAATACGCAGATGGGCTCATGATTGAGGGTGGACCTCACACAGAGCCATCCCACAGGTTATCCACAAATGTGAAACATGTACTGCCAGAGCCACACAAGTGAAATATCCCTGGAATAGAGGGTGGTGGCTGGGTTTCCCATATGGTGAAGCCTGGCAAATAGATTACATTGGGCCATTGCCACGAACATGCCAAGGCAAGAGCTACATACTCACTATCACAGAGGCAATAACTAGCTGGAAACATACCCAGTGAGCCATGCCACTGCTTGGAACATGATCTCGGGACTTCAGAGACACTTTGTGGTGACATGATACCCCGGAGAAAACTGAAACAGGCAACTGGACTAATTTTCAAAATAACCTCATGAACTCTTAGGCAAAGAAATATTTAGCAAATATATCACATCCTTACCACCCACAAGCCTCTGGAGAGACTGAGAAATGCTGAACACTGTTAAAAGCTTTGGGTAATGGGACATGGAAGCACTGGGATGCACATTTCACAAAAGCCTCTCGGCTGGTCAATGATAACTGCATTGCTCCTGCCCAAACTAAGCCCACAGATCGTGGGAGGAGATAAGGTCCCTCCACTGTACACAGGAAAGTGGCTGGGAAAGTCAGTGTGGATTTCTCCTCCCATGGAAAAGGCAAACCCATTCGTGGGTTTGTCTTTACCCAAGGACCTGGTGTACTTGATGGGTAATGTGGAAGGATGGGGAGACCCAGTGTGTAGCTCAAGGAGATTTAACCTTGGGGGAAAAGCAATCTGTGTGAGTTTTTTGTTGTAGGAAGTAAAGGAGCAAGAACAACAGGACCTGACAAAGAATGAATTTTGTGAGGAGCAAGGCAAATGTTATGATGATGCAAGTCAGGTTGGTGCCCAATGATCAAGTGTGGGCGTGGTGCCTCTCCTGTCCTGACCATCCATCCTGATGGAATAGAGCACAAGTTATGGATCTGGAGGAGGGGAAGAAGCCATGAAACAGGAGAATAGTATCTATCTGTGAAAGGACAGGTTAATGAAAACGTATATTTGGTGTAGAGATGGTTTGAGGATGTAGTTTGGGTTGTATATGTGGGTAAGAAGGGATTCCAGTACTGAGGAACAAATACAGAGGAACAATTGGAAGATACATATATACTATGTGGGACCCAAACATGACAAACAAATGGTACAGAATAAAGAGCAGAGATTGCATTGAGTCTGGCTGAGCTATAGCTCATTTTCCCTTAGCAGCGCTCAGTGCTTTCCATTCATAGTTAGAAAGGTGTTGATAACACACAAGTGTTTTGGCTTCTGCTGAGCAGTGCTGGCCACAGCATCAGCACTGTTTCTAACATGCTCCACTCCCCACTCAAGGGGCTGAGAGGTGGCAAGGTCCTAGGATGGGACACAACCAGGCCAGCTGGTCCAAATAACCAAAGAGATACTCCATACCATATAACACCAACTCAGATATGAAAGCTAAGTGAGAGAAGGAATGTTTGCCTTCTGGAGCAACCACTACGCATGCTGAAGCCCTGCTTCCTGGGAAAGTGGCTGAACATTGCTCACCACTGATAAGTAGAGATTCTTTTTTTTCCCCTTTGCTTATGTACACAAAAGCTTTTGCTATTGCTTTAGTAAACTGCCTTATCTCAACCTGCAAGTTGTTTTTAGTGTTATTTTTTTCTCCCCTGTCCTGCTGGGAAGGAGAGTAATAGAGCAGTTGGTGGGCACCTAGAACCCATTACACATACTTTTCCACTAGCGGTACTTTGAAGAAGATAACAGTGACTAAGAAAGGCTTCAACATTTGAGATAATTTGCTTTCAGGGTATAAAATCCTGTGAACAGGACAGAAGACTCTGCACTGTCAGCCCAGCATTAAGACACAGCAGCCCAGTATGTTCAGATGGAACTTGTAAGTCTGGTCCCACTTGATTCAAGCCCTAAAACTCACAAAATGTTAAATTCCCTTCCAAACCTTTCCCAACATAGGACTTAGGTCTTTTAGAGATGACAGGCCTTTGAGGTCACCCCCGCACAACATATCCACAGTTACCTGACGTTTTGGGTAGGGTTCCACCTCTCTGATGGCAGCTCTCCACTTTGTGGGTCATCTACAGGTGGGTGAAGAATTGAAATACATACATCTCCATTCTGCAAGACAGAAAAAAACACTGAGAATAGCTTGACCGGAGACTGAGGGCTGATGACTCAAATCCACCACTCTGGCTGTCTTCTGAGCAGTTTAACCTTGTTGATATGAACACCCAAGTGCCAGAAAAAACCAACAAGGGCTGGAAATGGTTTTGAATTCTTCCTGGATCTATTTTAGCCCCAAAGGTTAGCCTGCAAACTGGCAAAAATACCCAATATCAAATCAAGAGGTTTAAAGAATGTACTGAGGTAAGCAAAAATAGTAACAATGTAGCATAAAATTAAATTGGTCTCCAGAGAGCAAGTACTACTGCCACAGTAACATAAAGCTTTAAGACCCAAAGTAGGGTTAAAGAAAACTTGGTTTCCCACTGGTAGCTTAAGCCAGCTACAGGAAAAATTTTAGAATTGGAGGGTTTAATCGCCATCTACTAGCTCAGGTATGAAAACATTACATCTCCAGGATACAAGGATGTTGAACAGATGGTGTAGGGCAGGCTTACACAGCTCCCCTAGGACACAGCTGTTCAATATACCAGATGAAAAAGTAGGAGATGCTCTCTGCAGGCTTATGCTCTCTGCAGGTTTCACCAAAAATCCTTTCCAGCAGGCAAGAGGAAGAATATTCTGGCAGCATATGGAAGCCACACAGCCACATAATCCTCAATATGTTTCTACTCACCAATGTTATGGCCTGAATATAGATTTAAAGCTTCATAATACCTATTTAAGAAAGCTGTCAACCCAATTCTCCATCAGCAACAGACCTCTGACACAATTGCTTTGTAGGAGTGCTGGAGCAATATCCACTCCAGCTGATATCCTCCACCGAGGCAGACTCCAGGGACTTATGTGGTACCAGTGCCTTACTGCAGGATGGGGTGAAGGTGCAGGGGAGGCCTGAGGCCAGCCAGCAGATATTGGTTTCTCCAGGCCCCATGGGCTTTGCTCTCCCTTGCAGCCAGCTGTGGGGTGAATCATCAGTTCCTAGAGGCAGCACCACACCTTCAGCAGGCACAGCCCCAGCTGAGGGGCAGCGCTCATGCTGTCCCTTGTTACCCCAGTCCCGGGCACAGGCTGATGACAGGATCAGCTCTGTTCAGGACTCCAGGCTGGCAGCTTCCCACGCACCTGGTCTCACGTCCTTCCAACACTGCTTGAGTACAAAGCAGGGCTGCTCACAGCAACAGCATCTGTGCCTTTGAGCCCAAGCCAGTGATCACAGCTACAGATAGCAGCAGCTCACCTGGGGGTATATCCAGATTATCACCTGGGCATATCCAGATTTCAGTGGTGCACTGAAATTTCCCGCCAGGTGTGCTAATCTAGCAGGCCCTTGTCACTTTGAAGCAGGTTTTAGTCAAGAACACAGCAAGGCAGCACCTGGAGCTGCTGAATTCCAAAGCACATACTTATGTTGCTGAACAGTTTGCTTTAATAAAGGCAGTTTCCCTTTCAGGACCCCAACAGGCTTGTGAAATCTTGGATTTTTTTTAGTATCATTCCAAGGTGAAGTTAACTATACTAATATTAGATTATGCTCAGTCTACTCTGCTTTTACTAATAATTTCCATTAGGTTTTCCTTTAACCTTTTCCTGGGAGAATGTAATGCTAGTGGCCCTGTGGAAGTATCTTAGCACTTGGGAAAAGTTCCTGAAGCAATCAGGCCAGCAGCATGTGGACAAGCTGATATTTGGCAAAATGAAGACAGATGGAAGCAATGATGCAAGAAGTCTTTGTCTTGCCATGACAGTGCTACATGTTTGGAAACTGCACTGCATTAAGAGTCTGAAAGGACAAAGGTATAACAGGACCTGATGAGGCCAGCACAATGTTCTATGAATCAGGACAGTCAGGGGCCAAGCCTTTCCCTACACACCTTTTTGAAAGGCAAACAAGGAGAATGGGGTATTCATCTGCCATTGAGAAATATCCTACACTTCTATCAGGACTGAGAACTGTTATGTCATAAAAACACAGAGCTAGTGAATGCATTTTTACCAAAGTTCAATTAGATCACCCAAGTAAAATGGAGATAGGAAAAACACACATTGCTCAAGTCTCATTGCTCAAAACTGGAATGTCAGTCCCTCCAGCTGGTCCTACCAGCAGACTCTGTAAACTGCTACTTTCTTTCATCTTCCTTACACTAAGAAGGTTTTTTGGTCCCTCAAACCTCAAACACTTTGCTGAGATAGTTTCAGTTTCATTTGGAGTTATCCCAGTGCCTCATCTTCATTGCTTAAATGTTGTTTCCAAAACAGCCTGCAAGCTGCTTCAGATTCCCTCAGCTACAACAAGTACTGCTCTGAACACAAAGTACAAAGGTGAGAGTTCGAGTATTTGAAGAGCAAACCCAAAATATACCCATCAAGTTTTGGGTTGGCTCTTCCTGCTGCCTTCAGTTGTTTCTAGTAAATTTTTCATCTTTCTCACCAGGACTGGGAGAGGTCCTTTCCACGGCTTGTTTTTGTGCATTTTGTTTTGGTAACCACTTGCCACTCACCTCCTGCATGAGGATTTCCAGATTCAGAATCAATACCCACAGTGTGGGTCTGCGATTATCTGAAGATTTCAAAGTTGTCTTTATTTATAGATCAAAATTCCATGTAACTGAAATAGAACCTTAAAGAGAAACATCATCCTTGGCTACAGGAAAGCTCTTGTGCCAAGTATCAAACTCATATCAGAAAACTGTCAGATAATCGATTTGAGGATGTCCTCAGGCTTAGGGCAATCCCCTGGATCAGTCAATAATTAGAGCTGGTTATTAATCTGTTCTGCACTGAAGAGTGGCAAGGTTTCTAGCCATGTATTACTAAGCCTTCAGTGCAGTTCTCACCATGACATTTGAGGCACACCCATTCCAAGCTGGGCATTCAGCAGCAAGAACTTATCAGAAAGGGCTTTCCAAGCCCAAGCCATCAACCAAAGCCTTCATTTATTCACAGGATGGAAAAGAATTGACATTGCTGCTTTCAGGTGGGTTCAAAGGAAGCCTGCCAAACCTCTCATAAGAAAAACTGTGATAAAGTGAGAGACCTGCACCAACAGAATATTCTGAAATCCTTCAGCTCCCAAAACTATAGAACCAGTGCCCCTTAGGTGGCTGACATTCTTCAAGGATACCCAAAAGTTCAGCTAGGATTTGGCTGACCTCCACTAAAAGCTAAGTTTTGAATTGAAACAGGTCTTCAGACTTCTATGGAACTGGATGATATTGAACCAATTGCCTTCTACATAGAATCACTCCTCTTCTGGACCTGCTGTGTAGTTTTATTGTGATCCAACTGCAGACAGACCAGAGCCTTGACTTCCCTCTGAAAGTAATCCATACATGTACTGGGTTTAAAGAAGCAGAAAGTTTTCTCACACACTCCAGAAAAATTTATTAAAAAGCATCTTACCTCATAAATGTTGGGGTGCCACATTTTGGTCAGGAATCTGAAGGTAGGTGGTGAATATGGATAGTCAATAGGAAATTTAATGTGAGCCTGAAAAAAAGCAGAATATTTTAGCTACAAAACAGAACAAACAAGACCAACAAACAACAACTACAGTGAAAAGATTGGGACAAAATTCATTAAAGCTACTAAATTGCTCATTTTATAAATCAGTGCCCAAGTTGCCCCACAGTATAACTCTGTGCAATTTCTTAGGAACAAAACGGTAACTGAACAAGAAAAAACAAAACACCTGGGCTAGTAATGCTCAGTAAACAAGCCAAAATGTATTTACCACGTCCTAACTCAAGAAGCACTATTAAACAGCTGTTAAACAGGGAAAAATATACTGGAAAAGTTTGAACTCGAGAGAGCACTGCTGTCTTTTTGAGTTCAAAAGAAAACTAAAAAATTGTTTACTAAGCTGAATAGACCTGTTTTATATTTGCCTGTACAAATATTTTAAAACACTCTTCCCATGATGAAAAAAAAAAGTTACATAACTTGCTCTAGCTATTTTGCCGTTCTTTGAAAGTTAAGCTGGTCCATCAACCTGCATTTCTAATGCCCCATGACTTGCTACCACAGACATTTTTGAAGTCTTAGTATCATCTGTGTCTGGTTAATAAATCAGTGGATCTTGAGAAATATTGATGGGCAATGACAGCAAACATCTTGCAGTGGTCAACAACAATCTGTGGGGCACAACTCTGAGTCAACTCAGCCATGGGAAGGCTACAGAGATCCTAGCACTGGAAATTAACTTCTCTGCACTGTCCTGCTGTTCACAGCAGTCTGAATATGGACCAATCAAGTGCCCAAAATACTTCTCTCTGGAAGGTGGACTTGCATGGTGCTTGCTACACTGTGGAGCACAAAACCTTTCCTTGGAACTGCTCAACTCACCAAAAAGTTCTACTGCCAGCCCAGCAAGGGATCTCCAGAGAAGCATCTTCTGGTCCCTCAAACACAGCCAGGCTCATTTGCAACTGAGAACGCAAGAAGAGATCCCAAAAGCAAGATTCATATTTATCCTGGTTTGAGACAAATTTATGAGGAAACCTAGCCACCCTAGGACAACATAGTAAGCGCAGAATTTCAGGTCACTTTCTTTCACTTAAGTACCTAACCATGCCACTTGTTGAACAAAAGAAACTCTGCTAAGTTTTATTCCACAGCACACAGAAGCAGACAGCCAAACAAATGGATTACAGAACTGTTAGGTACCTGGCTACAGTTTTATTTATCAGCACACACCTTTGCCTTATAACCCAAATTTTACGGGGTCAGAGTGCCAGGTAGTGAAGAAAAGGTTTTCTATTCACCTTTATGAAAGAAATTCAGCAGCTCACACGGCCTTACGGTCTGCAGATGCCTACTAATGACTGTAAGTGGGCATGTTACAGCAGCACTGAGTCCTCACCCCGCAATGATTTGTTACAGCACACTCAAAGCCAAGAGATTTATGATGCACTTAAACAATCCCACAGTTTAACACCAGTTGCACAAATGGCATTGCTCCAAGAGCAGTGAGTGAATGGCTTTTGTCACCACACACTGCTGAAGTAAGGACATGTCTGTGTCCACAGCATGCCGCCCTGCACTGAGAGCAGAGCAGAGATCCACCCAGGGCAGGGCACGTTCACTACAACTCAAGTGCTTGCATCATATAGCTGTAGACTCTTCCAGACACTGGGGTTTTCCCAAGAAAACCCATTCCTGTGCTTACATGCAGTTTTGTGAGATCTAAGACATAAAACAGCAAAAGGACCAAGATTAAAAATGCAAGAGACAACAAATCTCAGGGTTGAGCTACCTTACATCTTAGCAAAATCTGTTTTCTATGCATCTACAGCTCCCAAGTGACCAAAACAAAAAGCACTGCACCAGCAGACTACCAGCACTGCTATGCTTATAACCCATACAGATACTCAAGGAGTGCAGGTCTCATTCCTCCCAGTAAAACCCCTCTGCTTTCAAATTGTCTGCTCCTGATGGGTTTGTATCAAGACCACTCCAGAAGCTGAGCCTGAGGCACCAGTATGTCCCTGCATGCAATGCAGACTCATGCAGAAGCTGTAGATCCTGAAAGACGGCTCCAAATTTCTAAATCCTCTTTGACACAGTTCTTTATTAGAAAAGGACTACCTGCCTGCAATAACTATCGCTATAGAATGCAGTGTTGTGGCACATGAAGGATTCTCTTGAGCTCTAGGAACAGAAAATGCAAGTCAAGAAGTAAGAGAAATCTTTCCTTCTCACATGCAGGCCGCTAAGAACCTAGCTTACTTGTAATCTGTCACATATTTAGAGAAAGCAGTCACATTACATGGTGATCAGCTATTTCTAACTAGTATGTAGCTCTTTAGCACATTCAGATTCTGTACTGGAACATAAAGCAAGTGAGGCTTCTCTAAAAACCTGATTTTCAGAGTCAAAAGCCCCTAAAACAGAAAACCAAATTACAGGCAGGGATTTTTCCCAAACAAAAAGTGCACCACTGTCAGGTCCCCATGGTGAGATCATCCAGAATTTGAAAGTGAAACCAAATACTTTTTCAGGCCATTACAAACAGGTCTGAAAAAATTACCTCATCTCTTCTGCAAGAGAAACCATGGAAAGTTATGCAAGCCTACTCTGCTCTCACTGAATGCTATTTGAGTTTCTGTGTGGGTTAAGCAAGCCAAGAATTTCCAAGACAAGCTGCAAGACTTCTTGCAAAGATGCAGCAGCAGCAGCCACAATTACAGGTCACCTTTTTCCCTGCTGAAAGCCTGATTCTAAACATGTTAAAAAAACAAAAAAAAAAACCAACAACAAAATATCCCAAACCAAATTAAGCAATAAACCTAATTTAAAAGAGTTCACAGAACACTTTTTCCCTACAGTTACACCGATACAAGGCCAAAAAAAAAAATCTGTTAAACTCATCCAGGCTGCTAGGTACTAGAGAGTAGCAGAGATTCAGGGAGCTTGTTGTTAGCTCAATTACAGCCACACAAACTAATTTAGGAGGACATGCAGCTCAGTTTTCCCCTGCAAGTTCCAAACAGTTACTGCATTCACCATGTGCCTGACTCCTCAAACTGAGCTTAAAACAGAACAGAAATAATCCTATTTTGGTGCTGATTTTAGCCAGTTGCATGCCATGGCTCCTTGACATGACTGAACATACTCAACAGCCAGGAAAGTGAAGACCAGTCACCAATCAATCCATTTCACCCTTCCCCAGTTTGTAAACAGTCATGCTTATAGTCCCTAGAAAAAGAAACTTTTCTAAATAGTCCAGCCTGGCAGAAGATACAGCCCTTTACAGATATTTACAACTGCCACAAGAACTTCCAGATTACACCATAGCATATATTTTAAGAATATTGCAACCAGCATAGTCACTTTGTTTCTTATTTTACTGCTCCCCTGCATTTTCAACAGAGACTGTACTTCAGGTTTGTTAATTTTTTTTAAGTTGGATAAGACAGAGGCACAGGTTCTGCTATGTATGCCAGAAAAATACAGTCTCACTAGATCTTGTGTGACTGAAAATGTAAGCTTAATATTTCCCCTAGCCACAGAATTATTCATTGATTCAGTCACTTGGAATAACTATTACAGCAACTTTGTTTCTTGAGATCTTGCCACACACTTGACTCAACACTTACTGTTACTCGGGTCACAACTACTCAAGCACTGCAGGCTTTGGGCAGAGAGGCTGGAAAGCTGCCTGTCAGGAAAGGACCATGGGGAGGTGGCTCACAGTGGCTGAACATGAGCCAGTATGTGCCCAGGTGGCCAAGAGGATCCTGGTCTGGATCAGCAATAGCATGGCCAGTGGGACTAACACAGGTAGGACTCCCTCCTAGCTTCAGTCCTTGCTCCAGCCTAGTTGTCAGTGACACTTCAGGAGTCTGACACAGATTTTTTACATCTATCTCAAGCTGGCAGAACTGAGATCTCTGATTTTTAGGCAGAAAGGGAAGGAAAGTTGAATTCATTCTACCCGACTGGTGCAGACAGGCCTTGGGGGAAGTGTACACATTTCCTGGAAAGCCACCAGGATCATAACTGATCTGATTTGAGGATAATGAGGAATACCAGCAGCTTTTTTATAGTGGCTAGCATAAATTGCAGCTGCCTGGTGTTCCTGGAAGTGCCATTTAGAGATTATTTTTATTTCAAAACATCGCAAGCTTAATGCCAGCCCTTCTAAAACTCTGCATTAGTGAGAGCAAGGACCTTTAGCAAATTGTATTTAAGATCAGATACAAAGGAAGTGGTTTGAGATTTTAAACTGTTTTGCTGTTATTTGTCATTATCTGCTACAGCCAGCCCACAGATAAGCTCCTATTGACTCTGTGTTGGTACCACCAAGGTCTCTTACAATCACCCACCTGTCCTGGCAGACTTGCAGACAGCACAAGGACTCCTCACTTTCCTTCTTAAGGGGCAGAACCAGACTCCCCACTGTGCTCCTGTTGACTGCTCCACATACTGAACATGCAAGAAAGGTGAGAACAGGAACTACAGGCCACTACCAGGCTAAGTGTTTGTATCTAATCCCACAAAATGTCCTTTCCTGCTTCTGGTGCATCACACATTTATACTAGTTATTTAATGGAATCTCCTCTTCCACACTAAACCTGGATTAGTGCATGCACTATGTGCTGGAAAGCACGTTCAATAGAGGTCAGCTGTCAGTACTAGCAGCCAGCTTCTCACAGCAGTGAGGTTTAAAGCACCTGAGTATCATCCAGCTCATAACATGTGAAACAGCATTATAGCCAGTCCCTCTACAGTGTCAGCTATCTGGTGAGGCAAAAATGAATATAGAGCCACCACAGCTCCATTTATGACTTATGGCCTAAGTAATTTCTTGTGGCAGACTGGGTGCTAGCCTGGTACTTTAAACCCAGACACTGCTTCATTTCCCAGCAGCGTTGTATCAGTGTTTATAGACATCTGCTGCACTTTCAGAGAGCACATCTCTGATCCAAGATGAGTGACCAGGTCACTGAAGTCTAGTGAGTTCTGAAAACTCCCTTGGTGCTGCAGTGGCCATATGAACAGTAACAGCAGAAAATCCCTTATATCCCATATTACCTGCACTGTTTCATAAGGAATTTAAATCACAAAGATCTGAATGTGAAGAATGAATTAGATCTCACGAGAAGGACATGAAGCATCTAAACAAAAAAGAAAATAGAGCCAAAATTCAGCAGAGCAATGATGAGTCAAGAAGTAAGGCTAGCTTACAAAATCAGAGACTGGTTTGACAGGCACCAGCCCATTCTTTTTTCACACTAAATCATATCTTGAATACATTTCCTAATTTAGTTATCTGGGGCACTACTAAATCTGTTGTTTTCAATGGAAGACTTCCTCTGGTACAAACTAGATTTTCTTTTACCAGAACTCCTTTTAAAAGTAAGATGTTATTAAATATTTATCTGTAATATATTATCCGCAATGTTCATAAAGCTGAGACTGTTGGCAAGTCATCCAACCCAGACCAAAGCAGGTAAAGAGGCAGATTACAAGAGCACCCACACTTACACTCAGCTAACAACTGCCAGGTCCATTTCCATTTCTTTGATTGCCAGTTTGACTTTTCATGATGCTACAGAAAATGCTATGATTTCAACATATGCAGAAGATGCAGCATTCAGCAAGAGATACAGAGTTGGAAACAGTGGCATTCTGAAACAACAAAGTATTTATTCTACAACCCACCCATTTTCACACAGCTTTTGCTCGTGTCTGCTATCTCATCACAGAAAAGTCATTACCAAGAGCTATGTAAGACACACCACCAAACAGAATTACTTGATCATCTTTCACAGGGCAAGCTGCTGGTTCAACAGCTTCACTGAGATTTGACACAGGGGCCAAACAATAAACCAATTTCGGATTCCCATAAGAGAAAGTTGATATCATATTGAGGTTTGTGTATTTTCCCAGGAATTCCCATGCCGAAATATTGAGAGATTCCATCCTCAATTTAACCCTCACTCCAGGATGAGGCCTTATTTTAGGAAACAAAAAGATTAAGATGGAATATATTAGGGACTGTGACAGGCCAGATATTAGGAGATTTCTGTCATGGTTGAAGGCTTCATGTAGAGATTGTGCTCTTCGATCTGATGCCTTCATGTTGCCCACAGACTGTACACAGGCGTGAGATAAGGGTCACTGTGTGTGTACTGTGCAGAGAAGCTACTCCGTGTGACTATTTTCCAGGCAGAAACAGATGACTCAATTCTTACTTATATAACAAACACACCAACTTGCCCATTTAGATAAAATAGGAAGAATAATTCCAAATGTGTGAAACTTAAGCTTCCCTGTGCACCCTGATATTTGCTGAAGGAGCCAGAGATGCTTGGGGAAGCCATATCTAAAGTTTATACCAAATCATGTATCTCCTCTTAGGTCTTTGCATCAGACTAGAAGCTGGGACTTGAAATACCCTACTGCATGTATAACTAAGCAGGCTGGTACTTGAACTGGTAAAGCACTTACATGAGCATAGCTATTCTAGAAACAGCTTCTGTCCACAGATAATGCAATTTTCCATCTCTTTCCATTTTAAAAAAACATAGTTTTGCTGGAGCAGCGGTAGGAATATTTGAGACTGCTTATTCAAACTATCATGGTAGATTACTGGCATCTCTGGCATCATGTCTGGAAGCCTTCCAATTACATTTGTAGAGGGTTGTCATTCTGAGCACCTCTCTCTACTTGCCAGGCTTCAGAGTCCAAAAGACTGTCTGTTTTAGTAAAAGCGGAATTAGCCCATGGCATCTTCAATATTTTGTTCAATCTCACATTTTGGAATTTAACTTTACTGGGTGAGTAATTAATATTTTCTTGAAGCACATTTACACAAGTACAGACTGTGAGACAGCATGATATACTTTAGACTTATCCTGGTAATTTATCAGTGGGATTGATTGACAGTGGGATTAAGGGCATGCTCAGTAAATTCAGTGATGACACTGAGCTCTGTATCACAGTCAGATGCTGGAGGGAAGGGATGCCATCCAAAGTGACCTGGACAGGCTGGAGAGGTGGCACTCATGAGGTGCAAACCTCATCAGGCTCAATAGTGCAAAGTGTGAGGTCCTTCATCTGGATTACAGCCCACAGAAGTGGGTGACTGAAAGCAGCCTGGCAGAGGACTGGGGGTGATGGTTGATGAGTAACTCGATGTGAGGCAACAGTGAGCACTCACAGCTCAGAAAGCCAAATGTATCCCAGGATAAATCCAAAGAAGTGTGGCCAACAGGTCATTCTCCCCTCTGTTCTTTGTGACATCCCACCTGGATTACTATGAGAGCTTTATACCTTTTCCATTTCTCACAACATGCCACTTGGATTACTGCATACAGTTCTGGTGACCGCAGCATAGAGAAGGAGATGGAAGCACCTCTCCTACAAGGACAGACTGAGAAAGCTGGGGCTGCTCAAAACATGGCTAAGAGAAGGCTGTGTGGAAATCCCATGGGAACCCTCCAGTATCTGAAGGGGCCTATACAGAAGCTGGAGACGGACTCATTATCAGGAACTGTAGATGGGGAAAAGAGTAATGGGCACAAATTGGACGAGGGGAAATTGAGATTGGATTATTTACTGTGAGGGTTGTGAGACACTGGAACAAGGTTGCCCAGAGGTGCTGTAGATGCCCCATCCCTGCAAGTGTTCAAGACCAGGCTAGATAAGGTTTTGAGCAGCCTGGTCTAGTGAGAGGTGTCCCTGTCCATAGCAGGGGGTTTGGGACTGGATGATCTTTAAGGTCCCTCCCAAACTCTTAAAGTTCCGTGATTAATCGGCACCAAAACACATTCCAATTTTCAATAACACTGGATAGAGTGTCTGTGAACTAGCCTGTTCATTCTGACATTTGCATCTTTACCGAAACACAGCAGATTGTTCTGTTTCTCTGTGAAGCCATACCATTTGTATCTGCTGAGCAAAGAGATGACCAAAGTAGCTCAATGTGAGAACGCTCAATGTGAGAACATCCTTTCCTTCAGCCTGTTTTTACTATTTTTAGCCAATTCTTTAAACAAGTACCATTCATGAGTCAGTGAATGACTAATTGCCTTGATTCTCTTCCTATGCAAGCCAGGTTGGATGCAAGAGGAAAGCTCTCCTCAAGGGACAGCCCACCACATGTTCTGCTAAAAACACAGGGCAGGTCTTGATGCAGTCACCTCTTTCATAAGAAGCAAGGGGAAAGGCATATTTATAGCATTTCAAGTGTAAACCCTAGCACTGCGCTGCAGTGTTACACAACTTTGCCTCTCCCAGCATGGCAGGCAGCAGCTCTCTTCTTGAGCTGGCATACCAGCAACCTTTCTTTAAATAAGGGACACAGGCTCCTGGAAGTTGAGTGGCAGCACTCAGGAACTGCAGTTGAAATCTTATCTATGCTGGCTGCCATACAGAAGCCAACTAAGCACTTGTGCAGCCTTGTCACTTGTTTTTCAGCCACTGCATTAGTGATCATAAACCCTCCTGCTTTGGAGCTGGACACAAGCAGCAAATCTAGGCAGACTGTGCAATAGCAAGCAAGTCTGCTGGACTGTACCACTTCCAAGCAAACAGCTAAATCGGCAGCACCATTGCCTAGTGTGGAGACCCAACCAGCAATGTGTTAGTCTAGATGTATATCCCTACAGTGATACACCTGTACTGTGCATAGCCATACCCAGTGTACAACCCACCTGAAAAGTGTCTCTGATCTTGCACAAGAGAAGTCTGATACATATCCACCAGCTGGCCCCTGCCCAGCATCCTCCAGTTTGCTGCAGGAGCCAGCATTGTGTCAGAAGTTATTTGCTAGCGAGAAGCTTATATCTGAGACATAAAAGTAAATTTTCACATTATTGCATGATGCATCTGTCAGCTTCATTATCATGGGCCGCTCTGACCAGACCAAGTATAAAGTTTTAGCTTGGATTAGCCTATACACAGACATCTTGCTCCACAGGCTATTCTTTCTGCAGCAACAGGTTTTGGGTGGGCTTTTTTTGCTAGAGAGGAGCCAAATTAAAGAGGCATTCAGCATTCTGTCATTCTTCACCTCTTTTCACCCCTGCCTTGTGCATCAGACGATTTGGAGGTCACAGCAATACAACCAGCATAACTTTACTATGGACACATAATAGAAAAGTACAACACTGAAGTGCAGGCTAGCATTAATATTTCTACCCATGTTCCAACTAGTTGCCATGTCAATTACTAATAAAACATCCAGATAAAGCCAGAAACCTCAATTTGCTGAAAAATCTCCTGAAAAAGCCAGCAAAAGGGAATAAAGTGGGTTGAGTCATCTGCAGTGCAGCATAATTTAAGGTATCATTTATACTTCTTATAAAAGCAGAACTACTGCAGTCAAACAAGGTTGGTACAAGAATACACAGCCTTGAAATTCAAGCTTGTATTTAATTAATTGGAACCATTAAGTTTGAAGGTATATCAGCTGAGAGTAGCAGTCAGGAAGAACCACTTAAGCCTACCACAGGTTAAGAGGATTAAAGTCAAGGCAAAAAATTAATGAGACAGGTGTAAGATGAGTATATAGGAAAGGGATCTTATCATTTGGACGAAGAAAGATGGAACTTGCAGGAAAGTCAAAGGACAGTTGTACAGTTGTGTGACTAAATGCAACCCTTAAAGCAGCTTTCATATTATGCACTATTTCCTGCCCATACAAAAAAGGGATCTGAAGGGAAATTAGAACTCATTTAACTCTTCCTGTATTTAAGCATGTCATAGATATTGCTCTTGATTCAAAGTGCCATATCTGACTTAACTTTAGAAGAAATTTGTGTGGCAGATCACGCATGAGTGGCTTAACAGTGAAGAGGAGACAAGATCTATGGTAGATCTACAGTCTGCTCTCAGTAAAAGCTGGAGTGCTGATGAAAAAAAGCCTCAAGACCCAACAATGGGGAAAAAAGCAGACCACTCTAAGGTGAGCAACAAGATGAACTGCAATATCAGGTTGACAGCATGAGCTCTTGTAAGAGATGCTGCATTTATAAAGATTTGTAGGAACAGGTGGTATCTCAAGGTGGTGGGGGGGGAGGAAGTACTTCCAGACCAAACAAACTTTCTGCTGTGAGACATTTTCTACTTAGACTTTTCTGGTAGCTACCTTCTTACGATTCTTGGATAACTTATTTTTCAGCTCTGCTTTTTAAGGTTTTAAATGCTTAGCTGAATGCTGAAGAAACAGACAAAATATGACCTTCCAAAGCATTCTCATGTGTACGCCAGTACCCACATAGCAACTTCAGATGTTGAAGCCTCCACAGAAACAAGTCATGTTGCCTTCTTGCAAAGACTCACTTAAAAGCTCCTCCACTTTCTCAATAACAATATCAACATATGCAATTACCTGCGACTACAGAGACCACTTATAAGAAGGCACGCTGTGTCTGATAGCTCAAGTACAGTGCTCCAGCATGCTCCCACACTCAGAAAATGCAGCATCCATACAGACAATTTGGAAACTGGGTTCTCTTATTCGATCCAGAGAAAAATGATACCCACACATCTGCAAAAGACTAATACTGAGAGCTAGACTTGATTGTGCATGGAATAAGCCAAGCCTACCAAACCCTAAGACTGGTAGGAACAGGCAATTCATCCATATTTGTATGCTGGACAATGCTATGTTGATACTCTCTCCTGTCAGGTAAGATTAATTCTTGAAAACTTAAGTCTTCAGGTTGCTAGGCCGTGAGACAAGATGCACTGCACTTGATATACTCTATCAAATTACAACACAGTAACAAGTATTTTGCAGCAAAAGTCAACAGCATTTTGTAAGTATAGCCCAGTCATGGGAAACCTATCCTGGTTATACAATGAAGCCTGTGAACCATAAAATAACTTGTGCTGGTAATTAAAGCCTTATCTATGCTAGGGTAAAATACGTTCATGTTAAAAAAATTATTTGCCCTCACCATTAAATATTTTTGTGACTGTTTTTTCTACCTACTAGCAAGTAACAAACTTCTTGGTGATGATGCTTTAAGATTCATCAGTAATTAATAACCAGTAACTATTTCAAACAGATGTTTTGGATTCAGCAAAAATAGTACCACGAGAACAGCTGTATTTTGATGTAAAAAAAAAATTAATGCACTGCTTGTAAGGAGGTGTTACAGTGACAGATTCAGACATCTGCATGCTACTTAAGAGTATAAGCTGCTACCTGCCACAGAAATGAATCCAAAGCATGACTTGGAGGAGCCTCTAGTGGTGATAAAGTAGATGTGATTATGAATTAGCAGATGCTCAAGGATAAGCAAAGAGCCTTGATGGCATTCACGAAGCCTACAGACACAACTCCTAGTGAAGTTACTAACAATGTGACATGTAAGCCACACATACACACTTGGGACCAAGTAGGATGCTTTCAATAGTGCTCTACCCACAAGTTTTACCTTGCCTTGATTCAACAAGGGAACCAAACAGTTTGCTTCTTGACCCCTTCAGCTTGTAGGCAACATTTACTGCAAAAACAGAATGGAAGTATATCCTGACAACTTGTTTAATCTCTTTCAGGCTAATACTTTTTCCAGGGAGGTAGATGCACAAGATCCTGTGGCAATGAGTTCTACGGTTTTAACTGCATACTGTGTAAAAAATCCACTTCAGTTTTGACTCACTTCATAGTTATATTTAATGCAACTTCATTCTTGAATTAGGAAAGACAGTAAACCGTCATTCTCTATTGACCTTTTTGGTTTAATGCACAGCTTTATAATTGTACTCCTAATTCCTCAGTCATTACCTCAAGAATTCTGAAAGTTTCCTAGAACGGGAAGCAGTGTTGGTACCAGTTTTCTCCAATAAGTTATACTGAAACAGGCAGACCATTATTTTTAAATAAACTGTGTCTGTACACACAGAACACAAGCATTGCACTGCAGAAATACATCATTTGAGCATTTTTAAAATGACATTAGGGCAGTATTTTCCACAGGTAACAACACTGGAGAATGTTTTGTTGCCTCCAGAGTGTGAACTTTGATAACATCAACTAGAAGCAGTTCTGTTTGAACTGCATTTGGAAAGACCAGTAGGTGTCATTAACTGTGGAGTTTCTCCTATCTTGTGGCCTCTTGCAGCCACACTGATGTGGCACATAACTGGAAAGATGCTTTCACTCTTTCAGGAGGCCCTTTTCAGTAAGCATTAATACTGATGCAACACTTCCTTCAGCCTAGCACAAAAGAAGATAAAAAAACTGCATTTGGTGATTTGGCTGCATCAGCTCGTGTACCATTTAGGTTCCAGTGCGAGCCCTTAGAGAACTGGAGCATCTGGCATCAAGCACTGAACAAAACAGCCAGCTTTTGTTTGTAGTTACAAGGTTCAGATGCTGAAAAAGTTAATGCTGTTTCAGCACTTTGCAACAACAATTGCAGGCTAGACGCTGTCAAACTACTTCAGAGGCTTGCTTCTTAGCAGCCAAAAGATTTGTCTGACAACCACAGTCTCCATCTAACATGTGAAGTAGACTTTCCCCCAAATCAAATAATTAATAGAACTGGTGCCGATTTTTATTTTCCTAAATACTACCAAAAGTTATAAAACTGTTTGCAGAGTAACTTAAAAGCCTTCTGTGATCTGTATGTTTACAGTAATTGCCAGCTGTCAGGGCTTGTTTTAGAAGGCCCGCATATACGAAATAAAAAGAATACAGGTATTGAGGTATCCTGTGACTAGAAAATAATATATAAAATAGTAAGTATTATTTAAATTATAAATACAGGAAACTATGTTGCTACATTAGACCTCTGGACGAAAACCATACTGCAAAATGACTGGAAGACAAAAAGAATTTCTTTACCCTTATGTTGCTTACAAAGCTATACTTTCACATAGTCAGAGTCTTACTCCTGCATGGAATTAATTTCCTCGGGGAAAAAAACAGTTCTGCAGATACTACTGTGGAACACGCATACAATGATGCACATTTAAGAGCTCTGGATGTCTTGGCAGATGTGGGGGAAGATCACAGTGTTGGCTGGGATGGGAGAACACCACAAAGTGACCAAGAGGAGTCAAGTGTTTTCCTGTAGCTGCTTTACTCTGCACTGCTCTCAGCTGCTTTTCTGTATAGGAACAGCTACAGGATGGAAATTTTAACTTAAGAAAAGCTTTATGCTATGAGTTTTCAGTTTTAAAAGTATCTAGCCATACAAGGGGCAATAATGGCACACAATAGCTCACCAAAAAATCCCAGGTTATGCACCCATGTGAAGAGTTTTGAGAAACACATGGGAGGAGTACCTGCACTATAAGGGTGGTGAAGTGTGGGACAACTGCATGAACTCATCTCAAGCGGCCTGCCAGAAAAATCACCCACAAAGATCCTTTTGTTCCTATTCTTGGACATCCCATATTACTTATTAGAGCCGCTGCTCAGCCCCTCCTACCCCACCTTGGCCCAATTTTTATTGCCTCTAAGGAAAAGCATTTTCAGATGAGAAAAACTGTCTCCATCAGACACTGCAACAGCAGTGACCTTCAGTGGCACTGATGACAGTCTGAAGATAAAGTATCAGATCCAAGGGTCTTCTTTGTACTAAAAGGGCGGTTCATTTTCAGAGCCAGACAATTTGCCTTCATATCCCTCCAGTCCTGAACTGGCCCTGTGAACAAAATTATGCACCTTAGCAGCAGTCCCACTGATTCCTATAATGTACACTAAAAGGGTTTTGGGCTACCTGTGTAACACACACTCACAAAACCATTCTCAAGACAGACCTCAGCCATACGATCACACGTTTTATGCATCAGACACACAAACAGCTAAACCAAGCAACTCAATTGTCTCTAAAGATCTCTGCACATCTGACCTTTAACATTACACTTGCCTGCTCAGCTTTATACCGTTCTATAGCCAATATTGATGGATTTGGTGCAACGCAGATGCAGATGTCCAAAACAACTTGGATTTTAACTGTTCCACCAGAAGCAGAGGATTATCCCATGCTATTCAAGTTCAACAAGCTACATTTTATAATGGCAAATACCTGAAACAAAGTACAGTAATTTCATGACCATAAGGCGCACCCCCCGAGAGGCAGCAAATTTTGCAACTTTGTAGATCATATAAGGTGCACCGGACTATAAGGCACACCTTTTTTTTTTGCCATGAAGATCTGCGCCGCGTGCAACAAAGTAACAAAGTAGTAACAGAATCCCCATGGTGGAGTTTACTGGCAGGTGCTCAAATTGGAAACATTTTAACAAATTGGTGTAGCCCTTAAACACAGCCCGAAGTGCCCCCCCACCCTGTGTGTGGGGCCCGGCACTCCCGCCTGCCCCCGGCTGGCGAGGCGGGGCTCACGGCTGCTGTGGTTCAGGGTGGCCACAGCTCACACCTCAGGGTTGCTGCGGTTCAGGGTGGCTTGGGACTGTCTGCGGCTCGGGGCGGCGTGACGCTGCCTGCTCCCTCTCTCCCTGTGTGGCTGCTGCTGGCCAGGGGCTGCCCGCCCCCTCTCTCCCTGTGTGGCTGCTGCTGGCCAGGGGCTGGGCGGTGCCTCTCCGCCCATGCGGCCGGTGGGGGCTGGGACAGGGGGCTGGGCGGTGCCTCTCAGCCCGCGTGGCTCAGCTGCTGGCCAGGCGCTGGCCACTCCTGTCCCCCCTCGCGGCTGGGCTCATGGCTCGCACTTTTTTTTTTGCGGTGAGGAGTTGAGCCACGTGCAACAAAGTAACGAATTACTGGCAGTTTGCAAACATTTTTCACAGACTGGCGTAGCCTTTAAACACAGCCCCAGGTGCCCTCCCCGTGCCGGAGCCGAGGCCAGGGGCAGCTCCCTCCCTCCCCGCGCGGCTCCTGCCAGCCGTTGCCACCTGCTCCTGCCCCACCCCTCGCGACTTGGTGCTCCCACGGCACCACCCCCTCATTGCGCCTCACACTTTCAGGTTTGCGAATTTCGCAACTTTGTCCATTATATAAGGTGCATTGGACTATAAGGCGCACTTCCAGGTTCGGGGGAAAATTTTAGTCAAAAGGGTGCGCCTTGTAGTCGTGAAATTACTGTAACTGTCAGACTTTATAGTACAAAGTGGTTGCAGGCCATGGTAGCATTTTTTCTTAGGTGCCAAACCCATGGACAAGGAAAATCACTAGTGCTCATTTTAATGTTCACACAAGTACTATCATATTGAACTTGTTAATTTCAATTAAAATAATCACACTGCTCTAATGAGCAGACATATGTCTTAGAGAACAATTACAAAGCCAAACCCCTCAGGTATTTTTTTTTCTTACAAAACACTTCAGCATACCTGAATGCATCCAGAAGCAATGCTTACATATCAATACAAACATCTTACTACAAGGATGCTTTACAGTAGCAGCAGAGCTCCTCTCCCCTGCACAGCAATACAAACCAATCACACGATGAGAGAATCTCTTAACTCCCACTTATCAGAATACTCATGAATACCTACTCTAATAGGACTCTCTTCAGAGTTTTTAAGAAACTTATTATCACCTTTGGCATCAATTAGCTCAGCAGAAGTTGGTGCTTTCTGAAACCTGCTGGAGAAGGAGACAACACGTTTACCATTGTCATGTGAATTTAGGAGGGACAATCAAAGCCATTACTATCCCATGAAGTAACAGAACTCCCATATAGTGTTTATGACATCAATTATTTAGGTTTTTGTTTCAATTCCAATTTAGAAACAGAGGAAGTGAAAAAAATTTCCCATTGAGGATCCAAAGCAGAGTACCTTTAGCTACATGTTTCTTTATGCTCAGAGTAGTCTTCCTTTCTCAGCTACAATGCTGCTGAAGGACTTTAAAGTGCATTAGCTTCAGTCCATTATCAACATCACCAAAATTAAATATATGCGTTCAAACCAAACCAGGTTTATCAGTGGTGTAAGGATCTGTCTCTTTAACAGGGCACAATTTAAGACATCCAACAGGGTTTCAAATTAGCATGCTATGCTTTGAAGTTCAGAGAAGTTATCCTCTCCCCGCTAAGGAATTACCACCACGAATGGGAAGAGATTTCCTAAAAATTCCTGTTAGAGAAACTATGCAAGTTTTGTTTTGAAGGTTACCATTCAGTATTCATTCACTATGTCAAAAGAAAAGTTCTAAAAGAGATTGCTTTTCGAGGACTACTTGATATTTGAAGTGCTCAGGTCAGAGCTTGCCAACTTCCAGCACCAGTATAAAAAGTAAGAGATCATTTAACTCATATAGCTATTAAAAAAAAATCAGAAGGCTTGACAAGTTATCCCCTATCTCATTTTAAGACAGGTATTGACATTAATATGCAGCATTGCCAAGAATCTTTAACCTTCCTAACAAGGTACTTGAGAGCTACACAAGCAGATGCCCTGTACCTAGCACAGAAATCACAGGGAGCAAAAAAGATTCTTGCCTTTGACTGTATCACCAGCCTCCAGCTTCATGTGCTACAAAATAAATTACATCATATTGATTTGCTAATCCATTCCAAATAAGCTACTCTTCAAACAAACCTGCAACGTAAGTTGATTAGACAACAATGACAAGCCAGTCAATGAGTCCAAGAGCAAAAGGGGAACAACATCTAATCTGTTCATGGCTTCTGTTCTGGTATCCCAGGAAACCAGCTGCAGCTGCTTGCTTTGAGTTGTGTACTATGGCAAAAATGTCTGCAATCCCACTCTAATAACCAGCATTTTCACAACTGCTAAGCAATGTCTGCATGGTAGAGCAGCAGTTCCTCTATAGAATCTGGAGCATGAACTGCACACACTGAAGCATGGTATGTCTGGGGATCCAGGGCACTCCCATCTCAGTAATGTTTTTACATTTACTAGGTCATCAGACCCTACTTACCACACGAGATTTGCAGAGACATCAGTATAAAACCCACCTCACTTGCACAAAAAATACCATAAGAAAGTTGAGGAGCAAGCAGTATCATGGTATTACAAGCTAAATGATAATTCAAGTAACTTCCTTGAAACCACTTTGCCACCCCTTGGTGATCTAACTCAAGAAAACTTCCTTAATTTCATTAACACATTTACCCTCTCCCCAAAATGTACACAAAAAGCATCTGATTGAGCGTTTCCTACATGGTAATTTAATTATTTTCTACGTGATAGTATTTTGCAAGTTTGATGTCTTGATAGCTATTAGTCTTCAGCAACTGACCTATCTGATCATTAACTTGGTCTAAATCATCTAGAATAATCTAAAATCCTAATTTATTTTAGGTACTATGTGTGCCGTTTTAGTCTGTCACTTCACATCCTTGAAGCACTCAGCTGTCTGTACAGGAAAAACTCACAAGACACCAAACTGACTACCCACACTCCAGAAGTCAGCATTTAAGACTCCTTGACTCCTCTCAGAAGATGCTTTTAGAGACACATATTTATCCCAGTATTACTTCTCTATCTGCTACACAGTTCAACTGGTACTTCTCTAACTGTCATAATGCTCAATAAAAAAAGGCTCAGGGAAAATATATAAGGTTAACAGAGAACTATTTTCCTGCTAACATGAAAGATCAGGAGTACTAAGCTATACTCTGATACTCTTAGTCAGAACACTCTGTAGGGGCCCCAGGTGAGTCTCTGGTGTCTCTCCCAGGCAGACAGGTTGCCACTCAGCATCTCACCTGCATTGGCTACTAACTCTTTGCACAAATGCCTATATTAATTCACAGTGGATAACCAAAACATATGTAAAGCCTTTCTTTTGCTGTTCTTTTCCTCCCAATCAAAATACACATACACAAGTTCAGCTGCCTTAAGTATTTTTTAAAAACCTACCAGGTAGCATCAAGGACAAAAGAGTTGACTGAACAGACAGAAGTAATTGTGATCCAGTACATAAATCAGTATTGGAAAGGACAATAAATTAAAATATGACAGTTTGATTCAAATATCAACTGTTTGGAAGTAAATTCATATTAGTGGCAAAGTCAGATCTCGGGATTCTTTCAAACTAATTTTCCATGCAGTCAGCTTCACTGTGCTGTAGTGTTGTTGTCCCAAAATGGTTTCTTTCACCCACTGTACAAGAGGCTGATCCCCACACAGAGTTGAGGTTTTTGATTTATTTACAGTTCTGCACAGAAACGGGGGCTGGTAGTGAATCCACAAAGCCAGCACAAAAACTATCAAAACCTTTCATTATTTATACATTTTAGCAAACAAAGGTATTAATGTTCACTGGCTACAAGTTAGAGAGTTCCCTCATTAGTTAGTATTCTATCTTCTATTAGCTAAATTATTCCCTTACTTCTCAGAGCACACACAGGCTAATAAGCAATTCTCTTTTTTTGAGTCCGTGGGATTCTCTTGCCAGCCATCTCTGAGTTGGTGGTCCTAATCTTCCCTTGCCAGAATTACTTTTTATCCAGTTGGAGCTGATTTCTCAGTTGTTGATTTTATTAGTTTCTTCCTTATCTTGGGAGTTCTGCCAAATGTCCTTGTGGCTGGTAAACTTTGTATTCTTTGTGCCCACTATCAATGGTACATCCTGCTTCCCAAGCTTTATAAACCTCTCCCTGCGTCTGAGAAAATTGAAGCATGTCAAGCCCTAAACCTTAATAAGACCCTTCTGAGAAAATTGAAGCATATCAAGCTGTAAATCTTAATAAGGCCATTCTACCTACAAATAATGTACCTTTCTAACACAAGGAGATCAGCATGAAGAACCTGTCAAAAGTGAGAAGGCACTTTGGCATAATACAAAATGTTACAGTGAGCTCATTAAAGCACTGAGCAAGCTCAAAGGGTACTAGATGTTGAGCACAGGTGAAAATTAGCTGTAAAAGGACATTAAAGATGCAACTTGGACTTCTCAGTTGAGCAGAGAGACTTCAATTCCAAGAATGTATTGTAAAGAGGATGCAGCACCCTTGTAAACTTTATTGTTACAGCTGTCCAGCATGGTAGAAAGTGCCCACTCTACTACCTCATAAACTTCTATGGACTAACTTCAGATTATCTCTAAAAACCTGATCTTGTGTTTGGCTTTTTCTCACTAGTGAAGATGCCCTCCTTCCCCATCCACGTTTGAACATCAGGTATCTTCTTAGTATCAAGCCTGCTTACTACTTCTAGGCTTTCTCTGCACCACTACAGACCTTCAGGGCAGCAGCTCTGAGGATGCTCATGAGCACAGTTGTGCACCAGCAGCTGCAGCACAGCAGCTGCTGAGAGAAACAGCAATGCACTGGCAGCTCAACGCCAAAACACTCCCAGAGTTCATTTAGATTTACAGCATTTTAAACAAGTAAGGTCTAACAGGTACTGCAAGAGCAGGCTACACTGTAAGAGCACACCGAGCAGGACAGCTCAGAACCCCAAACAAACACCACAATGTGCTGTCAAGTCGGGACAAAAGCAGCAATTGGCATTACTACATCAAACAGACTATTGAAAAACAGATGAATGATGACAGGGTGAGCAAGCATTGTCACTGGCATTTGAACACCACGAAGTCTGAAGTATATAAAACTGTTCTCTTATACTTAACTATGGATTGGATAAAACCTCAGCAGTACTGCTTAAAAGCACCTTAGCGTTCAAATTAGCTCAAAGCAAGAAGAGAACAAACCTGCACAAGTCACAACAGAAGTTCCCCCTCCCACCTTTCCTGGCACTAGCGTGCAGCCAGGTAACAAACTAGCCAGAACATCCCTCAGTTTAATTTAAATGGTTTATTTTGGAAGAAGACACCCTTTAGACCTTTATTTATAGAGTTAAGTGTCAACAATTCAGTCAGTACAACATCAGACCAACCACAAAGTTGAATCTTTCAGCTAGTGTGAGACTGCATGCACAGAAAAAAGTCTCAACCAGGAGCTTTTGGCTACTACTGAAATCTTCCCCAAATACTTGTCTTGCCTTTCCTAGTAGAAGACTCACAAGTCAGTTCTGTATACTGTCAGCTGTGGCTTTAGGTGCTAAATACTCTGCCAATAATCTGAATATTGCATACATGCATGCATACATATACACCATCAGTACTTTTCTAATCTGGGAAGACAAAACAGTCAGGTTTTCCTTCCCATTCTAGCACTCAATAATATCTTGGCAGTGTAGGGGAGGGGAATGGCAGCAGGCAAAAAATAATCTAAACAGGTTAAATTAGCAACCTGCTTGCCTGTTTAGTGATAAAGACAGGCTAGTCAATTTTTGGCCAGACTTCACAATCACGTGATTTATAATACACACTTCAGAATTACACATGTACCTCCATGAAGCATGCCATTAACATATCATGTTTGACTTTTTCGGAAGAGTGGAAGAAGCAAGCACTCACCAGAAGCCAACCCTTGCAGGGCCCAATTTCAGCAAAAATCAGAGTATGCTGGGCTTTCAAGAGGGTTCTAATTCACTCATATTTGCACACAATGAACTGCATGGTAACCATCACTTCTGCAGCTCATTAGTAGTCAAAAACCCCTTATTGTATATGTGAGTTGGATTAACTTGGCAGATTTGAGAGCCCTCAGCAAGTCACAGCTTCACCACAGTGGATGTGACACAAGCAGTAACACATCTTATCCTTAAAATATGCCAACAGCACTGACTGCCTCCTGTAAAAAGAGATGAGCTTCAAAACATCCTCCTGCACTCTCATTATACAGAAGTTAGCCTCATTTGAGTAACACTGTTTGCTGCTCAAGTTACTCTGCAATATTTTCAGTTAGTCTCTTCCTAACCAGGCTTCATTCAAAGCACGTATCAAGGTACGAAAGCAGAAAAAGATTCAGATGCTGAAACTAACACCAGACCACTACTTACAAAGATGATATTTAAAAACAAACAAACAAACAACAAACAAAAAAAACCCAAAAAACCAGAACTAAACCTCTACATCACACCAAAGATAACCAATCAAAAAAACCTTTGAGTCTATTTAGACTCTGTAGGACAAAGTACTTTCTCCTGCTGGCAAAATGGTCCTTGTGCTAAGCGCAGACATACTGGCAGCTTTGCAGATCCAGTATATTTTATGGCTTCAAAGTGTCTTCCAGGTACTTGTTTTGAAACATCTACATAATTAACTATTGTTTAGTGTTGCTCAGTGAAGTCATGTCATCTTTTCAGGATAGAAAGCCTGCAGAGACACAAGGGTGAACACTGTGGCTGTCTATAGCCTGTGTTAACAGCAAGTGGGACAGCAATTCAGGTTCAAGAACCTGATCTTTCTCAGAGGAAAAACTGAGGAGTTGGATACTGGGGAAGTGACCTCAGGAATATCCTAGTAACGACACACGCACAAATCCCCTCATGCTTGCTGCAGTGCTGTCCCCCCTTCCAGGGTACTAAGTCTATGGACATGAGACCTCATACCTCACATATAGACATAACTACTGCAGCCACCAGGATTAAAATGCTGTGATTCCCTTAGCAGCATGCAAAAAAAAATCTCAGCAAATCCAGTACAGAGTAACCGTCACTGTGTACTAAGCTGTGTGTGCTGCAGAGCTCGCATTCCCTGTGCAATCACTTCTGCACTGGGCATTGCAGCCTGTATTGTAGGGGGGTTTATGCTTCTGCTCCAATCTCCAAAATAAACATAACAGGCAGCATATCTAATTATATCTAAGGTAACACATAGCTCATTCACTTTTTTACTGTGAGCAGTTAGCTTTAAAAACAGTTATTACAATAGCAGATTAATAACCATGGAAGTCTGCATCACTAGTTCATTATCCTTACAGTCCAGTAGCTTAACACAAAGAGCCACAACAGCAAGATTTTTAATTCGCAAATTAAACACTGACTGATCTGACATTCTTGTACATGTTATCATAGAACACTGACATTGCTTCCAGTGTGAAATGCTGTCTTTAAAAATCACAACTTGATCCACAGGACAACTGACTACAGCACACTAGTGAGAAAATTTTACCAGAAAAAGAACTAAAAAGTTTGTGAATGACAAAGTGTTTACAAGTTTGGACTTAAGTCACTTCCCTATTACACTGAAAGACTTTCTGCCACAAATATATTACCAGGCACAGAGCATGGGACAGGAACTGTCTGAGAATACCTTCTCAACCTCTATTACAGGTAGAGGTCAATCTCTATTACAGATGTGTCCTCCAAAAATACAAGAACAGAAGTTTAAAGAGGAAAAGAAGATCCAGCACTCTCCAGAACAGAGTAATTAAGAGATAGTTAAAAGTAGTTTATCCTTTGATTTTCTGGACCCTGCTAGAACAGGACTAACACCATAAGCATTGCATGGGTGAGCATGACAAGCCTGGTGCTTGTGAAGTGTATCTCAGGAGTCGGTGCAACCTAGGGATGCACCCTTGAAAACTTCAGGTTCTAGACCCAGGATTCTCCTTATGCTCCTTCTGAGGCTTGCTGACCTGACCAACAAAAAGCAACAAGAAACAAAATGCCCTGAATATGCCCTGAACACTGAGCTCTGGCAATTTAACACTGAACTCAAGGTTACAAGTAAATACGTGTACAAGGCTGACTCAGAGCCTGAAATTCTGTACGTGACCACTTGTACCACACATTTCATTCAGATGATTGTCCTATTTTCCTTTAAAAAAAATCAGCTAAACTGGGACGTCTTATTCAATCAGCTGGCACTGGGGCATTTGGCCCAAAGGCACCTTGCATCCTCCACCTTCTGGGTGGATGCCCTATCCTAAAGGGCATTAAGTACAGCTCTCTTCAGCCTTCCCCTTGGCATCAGACCACTTACAGACAGGAATGCAAAAGCCCATGACAGAAAACAAAAGGAGACTGACAGCTCATAGCACAGAGCTTGGAAAAAACTGTCAGGATCAGTAACATTTCACACTGGCATGTGAGCTGATAAAAACGGAGCAACCACACCTTCCAGCCAAGCACCTTAAGCTACAGAGGTAAGTTTCTTCACTGCTGGCTGTATTTTGGCTCTACCCCAGCACACAGCTAAGAGCCCAAAATGCAAAAGTTTCAACAAGAGAAAGGAAGGATTCCTCAGCATAAACTCATAGCCTGCTAACTACATTACCTCAAAAAAACCCCAGAAGATATGTGTTCAGTCCCTTTAAGTTGAAGTGGGAACTAAATACATCTCCAGTACTTTTGGCTGAGTGCCACATATTAAATTTCCCGCAGGAGCCAAAGCCCTGAAGAGGACACAGTTATCCCCAGACAAGAGATGGCTGAACCTCTCCAAATCTCACTCCAAAGCTGCGCACGTAAAATAAATGGGCTGGCCCTTAATGCCACCCTTCAGTACTGAAGCTGTTGGCACTTCAGGCACCTCTCTGCACAATTTTAGTTCTTCACCCTACTTACCACAGATTGGTCTAAAATGGTCATAGGTGCAAGGCAAGAACGTATGGGATAAAAATATTGCTACAAAAGCATAGCAAGGATTATTTAAGAATCCTCTATTATTCGTTAACTTTGAGTAAAACTTTCACCTTGAACAACCAAACTTGCCTAGAATAAACATCTGACAAAGGAAGAATATGGAATCAAAATCACCAAATGAAAGGTTCTCCAGTATCCTAGCAAAGTTATACAAACTAGAAATCAGACATCTAAAACATCTGAATACCAACTACCATTACTCATGTATCCTTTATGCTCCTGTAAGAGCACCATGGTTAAACTGCAAACAGTAGAATGACATCCAGCAATTCATCTCAAGTTCCCATAAAAAGGGACACAGATGCTTTTTTAACTTTGTGAAGGTGAAGCTTCCTATAGCATACTCCACAGTTTGGGAAGGAAGCTATCCAGCATTCTTAAAAGCCTGCCATGTCAAGTGGAAATACAACACAAGAGCTTTAAAGAAAAAATTAAGAAAAGATCCAAGCTAAGGGCTGGCAGTGAGGCTGATTCAAGCACCCATCTGGATGAGTTCCCATCCACCATTCAGCAGTGGAAATCTTGCCAACATAAAAGCATAACAGGTCAGCACAAACAAAATTTTGAAGGTTTGATGTAGAGTTAATACACAAACCACCTGTGCTTTGCTAATTATTGCTAAGCAACATTAAGGCCAACAGTTTAGCAGAGTTCAAAAGGAATTAGGTGTTGTATGGGTAATAAGGACATCCACAAGTACATTAGCTAGGATAAAATAGTTTATAAAAGGATTAAAGGAATACCACTCCTTGTGGTATAAGTCAGCCACTATATATTTTATAGATATATTTTTTCTTTCTGATTGTTTTGCTTAGCACAGAGCAGCAATGCTCTGCAGATACCATGCCCACTGGTCTAGCAACTGACAGGTAAGTAGCACTAAGGATCAGCTTACAAAAAACAAAATCAAACTAGTTTTCACTAGCTCAGGTTCAGACTCCTCTAATTAGCTTATACAACTTATATATTACATTTATCTTGGAATAAAAGCAACGCAAGCCAAACCTTAGCTGATTCATATTCACAAGTGCTTACAACACATTAAACTAGAATTGACACACTTAAGGCACAGAAGTTGATGTGAGACCTTCAGAGTCAGATCATCACAGCAAAATACGAAGACTATCACCATGATCACCTACATAAACAATTCTCTCTGCTGATTTCAGTAAACCACCTAAAGTTTAAAAAAAAATCCCGAAGTGTCTTAACAGTCTTGTCTTGTCCTGTTATAAAAGGGTTCAGAGAATCATGATCTCTGTTCACAAGAAGCTTTGCTCCAGTGGCAGGGCTATCCATTTCAGGAAGAGTTTAACTAACACTTTGATCTCATACCTTGGACTCCAAGTCAAATAAAATAATTAAAGATGTACAAAACAGAAATATTTTTAGCATGCTTTCCTTACATCTACAAAAAGCTTTATTTGCCATTAGCCCCATGGCAGAGGGATGCCAAAGAGGGATAATTACCAAGTCATCTCCACTAAAGTGTCAGCTACAGTATGCTCTCTTCAGAAACTCAGACTACTCCATATAATAAACTATGCCTAGTTTATTAAACTTTCTATATCAAGTTTCATTTTGACGAAAGGGTGGGTTTGATTATACCAGGCGTATTTGGAACTTTCAGCTGTTAAACTAGAGAAACTAGAGTGATAGAAATAGTGGATCTTAACAACAGAGCAGACCACTAGAAGCACACAATTCAAAGTGATTACATAAGGTGATTCAGGTTTCATCTCGTACTCCTCACTTCTTAATTAAATATTCTTTGCAATGATAGGAAATATCTGAAAAACATATCACGCTACTTTCAGAAGTGATTTGTGAATGTTAATCTGTTGATTGGTGTCAGATGAAGTTACAGATAACTTAAGAAGTCCTGCATCAGATTAGCACTTTCAGTGTAAAAAAACCTTGAAGGGTCAGAGAGGAGATGTTTTACAAGTTAAAAACTTATAAACCAGGAAGCGGGGAAAGCCTAAACAGGTATTTTTACCATTGCTTCTTCAACAAAAGCTACCCACAAATACAACACCTACCATCAGTATCTGCATCACACCATGGACCGCGATTTCTAATATTTCAGTACTGCAGAAACTTATTACTTGCCAAGGAAAACCTCCCTCTAATTAGGCAAAGCTTCAGAAGAAAATCAACTATTAACTGTAGCATAGGCCTACACTGCTATTAGAGAAAGTTAGCAGAGATTTTGCCTGTGTCAAAAAATGTGGCTAAGCAGAAATAGATGGTCAAATGACTGAATGAAATAACCAGAGTACCAAGCTGGATCTGTATCACAGAAACATCAAGTCCACCTCGTACCCTGATCACTACTAGCAGAGCCATGTAGCTTTTAAATATGGAGGTAAAAGGAAAAAAAAAAATAGACTGACTGTTCCTGAATCTGCAGGATAGGATTTTTCCTAGAAAAAACCAAGAGAATAAATTTTATAGGAAATTAATCCTACCAGCAGTTTTCACTATTTGCTAGCCTTTGTGGCAAGAAGCAGCTTACGAGTTTTTCACTTCCATTTGAATCAAGTTTTCAACTGCGACTTTTCATAAGTTACTACACATAGAGAAGCTCAGAAACCAAGTATTAGATGAAAGGCAGAAAGAGTACACCTAGTCTTCTTTAACTTCTCTGAGCACCTGGTGTTCTGTTTAAGATTCAGTGCCTGTAGAAATACCTGTCATAGTTGGCAGTTGTAAATATGCTTGTGGCAGCAGGAAAAAACTAGCTCAAATTCTGCTTGTTTTACTCAGTTGGGCTTTCTCAGGGCTGTGCTTTTTGTGCTGAAGTGAAAGAGAATTAAGTACCTTATGAGGGAAGCAGAAGATTAAAACTTACCAGCTATTACCTACAGAACCACAAATCAGCACATGTAATCACAATTAGCAAAACACACATAGCAAGGTGGTTCAATTTCTCACTATGGAAAACACCATAGGGACCTAGAGCAATACCTGACACAGTTGCAGCTCCAGCAGTTTATCTCTGACATGGAATGCAATTCTCACACTAGTACCTGCTTGCATGCAGGGTTTATTTTGCACTGGGATTTCACTACAATACTTGTGTGGCTACACTGAACAGCGGGCCGGCAAAGTGAAGCACACCAGCAGAACCTGAATTCACACCACATGCTTCAGTCACCTTTTGGGAGAAAACAAATCCTGGAAGGTGGCTCCCCAGAGATCTGGCCTCATGCAGCAAGCAGGGAGCCAGGCACACTACTATTACAAGAGAATAACGATCAGGCTTACAACACTCAAGAATCCCACTACTGAAAACAGCAACTTGCTACTGTAGTCATATCAACTCCCTGTGTAAGCCCCAAGCTGCACATTGCTCCTGGTTCTTCTGTCAATCCATTGCCATTTCTCAATCTTAACATCTGCTTGCTATTTTCCTCAGGATATTTAAGTGACTGCAGTTGCCAAGACAACCACTTCATCAACACCAGCACCTCAGCTCATCTATCTTGGGCTTCCCTTCCGTTCACCATAACTTCCAGGAAATCAGTTGCCAGAAACGGTGATTTTTGAAATTTGGCTTTTGTGTTTCTTTAATTTTTAGTAGCCTTTGGGATCTTCTGTACTAAGAATCTCAAGTTCCTGACAAAGGAACAGCTGTGTTTTAATTATGCCCTCAACACTGTAAAGCTGTAAGAATTCTGATAGCTTAAATTCCAAGGCACTGAGGCAATCACAGAAGTAAATATCCAAACCAGGTTTACACACCTATACTAAAACTTCCAATAACTCAGTAACCGAAGTCACCACCAATACTGTTACCAAGAGAAACAAAGTGACACAAGATTTCTTAAACTCATCTAGGCATTTAAATGCACACCAAAACAAGTATCTTTTCTAAAAAAGGTCACAGAACCTCCATAAAGTAATTAGTAGGTAGATAATCCCCATAACTATGTGGATGTTTTAACTAAGCAAGGTTTAAGCTGTTAAGCTTTCCAGTCATGATAGCCATGAAACCAAGTGGCAAATTCAGCTGAGCTCTGCAGGCAGCCAAGTCTTAGGATGATATAATACAATTTCCAGGAATTTCTCAATAGTTAAAATATGGTAGTAAGATCCTGCATGGCACTCCTCTTCCCCCAATCCATCTATCTCAAAAACAAACAAGAAGGTTTCACAATTTCAATCACAACAAGAGCTTTGATTAGAATTTACATTTCAAAAAATAAAGAATAAACCAACAGAAGCAACCAAGTTAAGTCTGGTTAAGTTTCAACACCAACAAAGCTACCAGCATCTTTGTATCACCACCACCTGAAGCCACATCAGAGCAGCTTCCCAAGTTTCTGTCTACATGCTCTAAGTCACTGCTGTGACTTAGAGATTTACAGCTGCAACTGTATCGGCTTTGCATCCATTATCACGGATACAGGTGGTGGCTGAACCATGGCAACGTGGGATTAAGCATGGGCTGCAAAATCAACTCTAAGCTGGGTCAGTTCACAACTGGTGTTAAATATCATCCTGTCGCTAACAGACCCTACTGCTATGCTTGAGACAGGTCAAATGCGCCACTGCTGCATTGCAGACATATTTAAACACTACGAAATGATCTCAATGGCTTATTAGTGTGGACCTTGGTGATTTGCCATGGTTGTCACAGTATCATTGTAAATGCCCCAAGTATTCCTTTTGCTGTACCTATTTGCACAAGGTTAACAAAATTAGAGAAAGTAAAGGTTTTATATTCTGCCTAAAACTCAAAGTGTACATAGCAATCACATTAAGCTGTGACTAAACATTATTTTAGTGAATCAATATTCTACAACAGTATTTATCAAAGCATTTATAATTAAAGCAGTTAGAAACGTCAGCTTTTCTAAAGGAAAAGGTACCTTCCCTTTTCTAAAAGGAAAGGTACCTGCAGGTCAGTTGTGCTGTAGTTTTCTATTTAAAGTGCTTGCTAAGTGCAGAATTTGGCTTTCTGCCCATGTGTTTTAAGCTCAGTGTTGTGGCATAGCCTGGGTAATTGCACTTGGGGTGACAAGCACAACAGAACTCACAGGCATGTCAGTAATAGATTTCAAACCTTGTCTTAACTGACTGGAACCAAAACTTGCCCTGAGAATGTGCCAGCTCCACGACGTGCCACACCAGGCTGTTTCCCTGGCTGTGCTGCAGAGCTGCAAGCCCTTTCACACTTCCACACTTCACACAAATCCCACATGCTGGTTTCTCTATGCCAAGAGGCTTTATTTTGAACCTACTCTTCAAACCACAGGATAGAAGACCTGGGGTGGCTGTAATGGAAGTGCACAAGAGGCTGGAGCAATTAATACAGTATAAGAAAGAAATTTCAGAGGTGGGAAGTGAAAAAGTAGGGTGGCTTCAAACTCAGTGCAGGGCCCTCTGACATTTCAAACGATGAGGCAAGGCAAAGGATTACTTTGCCTCCTCCAATGAGAAGTTCACCCAGATTCTCCACAATACATTCTGAGACTTTACTGTTAAGCCTGCATAGCATTTGTCTCACAAGCCTACATACCTAGGCCCTGACTTGATGGCTTTCTCCTCAGCACCAGGAATGTCCCCCTCCTCCCCCAGGTTAAGTTACACAACCCCGGCTTTATTTTTTGCTCTTAGAGAATTGCCGCAGCTGCCTCACGGACAAAGTCTGTGCAGAGGAGTGTGACTTGTCAGTACATCAGGTTCTGTGCTGGGCGCTTCAAGAAACTGCTCAGGCTTTTATTTTTAAAAATCAGGAATAAGCAGAAGTTCTCATTGAAAAAAAATCTCTTTGCTTTTGTGGTTAAGCAGCTTGAAACCTATTCACTTAATTTCTTCAGCTATTCCAAAATTAAATACGGTACTTGTAAACATACATGTCCAATTTGTTTTGGAAGAAAGCTCTCCCATGTGTTATCTATAAAAAGCAAAACACTTTCTACCTACAGATTTAGTCAGTTATGCTATTATAAGATATACATATTTTACATAAAAGTGTTAATTTATCCAGAATAATGAATATGAACCAGATAGAAGGCTTAGTCTCTATTCACTAAATTACTCTTACTCTTGTCAAAGAACATTTTGACAAGACAAGAAAAAGAACATTTTGTAAAATGCTCGGTGTGTCTACAGGGCTCCTTCAATACCAGCCCAGTGTCCTTCACGTGTGAGCATCTCTTACAGTCACTATAGATGATGAACAAAGCATTGCAGTGACTCTCCTGTTTGTGTAGTATCCATAGACTATTCTGGATAAGTGCCGTGCTTCACCCACACAAAGGGCCTAACAGAAAACGGATTCTGGACTGTGTGTCCCTTTCACCCAGCCTAACATCAGATTGTAGCAATTTGCGTTCAGAGCAAATGTGACACAGCAATATTTAAAAGTTTTACCACATAAAGCTCATCTAAACATGTACCAAAGAAGGCTTGTTGGCTGCTGCCTAGCAGAAGATGATGTTTGGTTGGCCACAAAAGCATCTAGTAATAGATACAAGCTTTTCTTGGAAGACATTCTCATCACCCTCTTATTTCAAGTTGACATCATATAGAAACTAATCTGCAAATTAAGAATCAAATTCAATGCACCAATCTAGCATTAAAAGTGGACTTTAGGCTCAGCCCAAATTTCATTGTCCTTAGTTTTTCTGCATTACCACAGTTGTACAAATTATACATCACACAAACTTAGCCTAACAAAGATGAAGCATTTCCCGAGAACAGGGAAACTCCTTCCCAGTACCATCATTGTGTTCCTCTTCCATAGAACACCTCCTTCTTAGTACATTTTTGTTTTACTAGAAAGAGATCCAGCATCAAATTTAGATGGCAACCATATTAAAAAAACCATTAGTTAGAGTTTGCTCCAGTTTGTTCCCCTGTACTTGGCACAGGTAAGGCCACACCTTAAGCGCTGGGTCCAGTTCTGGGCCCCTCAATTCAGGAAGGACACACTGAAGTGCTGGAGCAGGTTCACGGGTCAGTGAAGCTGGTGAAGGGTCTAGAAGGGAAGCCCCATGAGGAGCAGTTGAGGGAGCTGGGCATGTTCAGCCTGGAGAAAAGGAGACTCAGTGTGACCTTATGGCTCTCTACAACTGCCTGACAGGAGGGTAGCCAGGTGTGGGTCATGCTCTTCTCCCAGACAACCAGCAACAGGAGAAGAGGACACAGTCTTAAGCTGCACCAGAGGAGGTTAAGTTGGACATTGGGAAGAATTATGTCACAGAAATGGTGATCAGACATTGAAAAGGACTGCCCAGGGAGGTGATGGAGTTACTCTTCCTGAAGCTGTTTAAGGAAAGACTGGATGTGATGCTCAGAGTCACGGTCTGGTTGACACAGCAGTGTCTGGTCACAGGCTGGACTTAATCTCAGATGTCTCTTCTAACCTAATTGATTCTGTGAAACATTCTTTCACGAGCACCAAAGTTACTGCTCAGTACTTTGCAGGAAAAGGAAAGAAAAAAACTCCAAGACTTAATTATAACCCCAGTTATGAACTAATATAGTCTGAACAAAAAGCTATACAATCAAAAATAGACTGAAGCACGAAAGACTTAAAGATACAACCGAACTGACCTCCAGCCAAAGCTTTCCTAGATTTGCTATAGTGTAACTTAAACGCTCTTCCTCACATCATTTTTGTTTTAGAAGCAGACACTAGACGTCTTAGAAGTACAGATTAGAGGTAAGCAGGTCAAAAATACTTCACTGTTCTCTTGGAAAAAAGCATGGATGTGGTACTTGTGGACATGATTTAGTGGTGGTAGGTGCTGCGTTAGTGGTTGGACTTTATCTTAGAGGTCTTTTTCAACCTTAACACCTCTGTGTTTCTAAGGAGGTGAAAGTCATCCACATGCCCAGCAAAGGTGGCACCTGCAGGGGAGAAGATTAAATGGAATGAGGCTGAGACACCAGCAGTACCAATCAAGTCACATGTGGCGACCTCATGCGAGCCTGTAGTCATGACTCAAGCACAGTTATTCCAGTTTAGGAAGAGTTGAAGGAAGAGGGAGATGCCTGAGGTGGGCTTGGATTCCAAGACACATGAAGAAGCCTGGTGGCATGATGCTGACAAGTGTTGTGGCCAAGTATACCAGAGCCTTCCTCCATGCTTCTGCCATTGCACACACAGAGGTGATCCCACAGGATGTGGCATTAGCAGCAGTTGAGATCCCAGGTGTGCTGCACATGCTGAAGACAAACCCACGTGATATTTCACTGCAATCCCGTGAGGCACAGGAATGGGCAATGCTGTTCTTTGGGATGGTTACTCACGATCCTTACTGCAACCTGACATGGTCCATCTTTCAGGAATATATCCACAACTGCCAACAGGAAGCTCCCTGGCTGAGGAAGGCACCACATACCTATAGCAGCCATCCCACCATGGCTTCCCATGGCTTTTATTGACCGCCAGATTATTTGCCTGTTTTTTGCAGGCAAAATACAGTCCCTGGTTGAAGAATCCAAGCATATCACTTACATTAGAGATGTGAAAAAAAAGTGAACAACTACTTAGGTGTGGGATAAGCCCGCAAGTTGGGCAAAAATTTACAGCCATTTATCCAAGCTGAACATTAAGCAGGCTACCCTGAATATGTGAAATTGCAGCATCATCTCTAACAGTAACAGAACCCAGTCTTATTTCATAAAACTGAGAAGAAATTGGTCAAGACCAGCAGACTTCTTATTCCATTCCTCCTTAGTAGCAGCCAGTACAAGTCTGATCTCTTTCCAAATGGAGTATAGTTACAGATGATATGGGTACAAGACCATTCACTTAGCTATTACTGTAATTTAAAATAGATCTCCAGACCTGCTTTTTAGCCCTTGAGGAGTCTGCCCATAAACCTCTGAGGGTCAAAACCACCTTCACTATCAAAAACTAGTCAATAATACAGCCAGTTTCAAAATTCAAAAGCCCAAACAAATGTCCACAGCCTCAATCAAGTCTACCCTACCTACCTAGTTTTCCCATTAGTGCCACTACTGTTGTACTTCAGGCCAGAGCCAGTCAAGCTTCATCCACACAAATTATAGACTGCAATCAGCATGAAAAAAAAAGAAAATCAGTTATATTTCACAGAAAGTATATTAGTCAAATTTTGAAGGACATAAGCTCTCAGGTTTCTAGCAGAGACTGAGAAATGGAAATCATTCTATATGTTGGTCTCAAAATTTTCATTTTTATACACCCCAGTGAAGATAATACAGCAATACAAATTGTCTAGGTTTATTAGAAGTACTTAAAAAAAACAAAGTAACAGGTCCTCTACAGAGAATTGTTTAAATGTGGCTGTGGTTGACTCAAGAAATAGCCACCTGACACTCGGAAAACTAACCATACAAGAAAAGAAACACTACCATCATCCACTGAAATTGAACAATAAGTTTTCAGTAAGAGTTGTCTCTCAACATCTTTCTTACTTAGCATTTTGAATAACATGGACACAGCAATTAAAAAATAGGTTAGGCAGAGATCCCACTGAAGTGGCAATGTCATTAAGAACAGACTAGGCTCTTTCTTTCCATCTTAAACAAAAAGTGCCATACACCTTCATCTGAAGCATCTGGGTAGGGGCATTTTGTTACCACATGAATGACAAATTAGAAGGGATTTAGATAATAGCTACAAGATAGTTAAAAAGTACAGAAGATATGTCAGCCTCTCAAGTTATACTGCTTAATGCACTGCTGAAAGGTAGTCAGCTACCAAGTGTGGGTCTAGTTACTCTTCTGCAGAGTAGAGCACAGAGATGAAATTCAGTTTTCTTCAATACATTATAAGAAGCCCATTCTTTTAATAAAGGTGAGTGCTTTTACAGATAGTTATTCTAGCCAAGATAAGCAAACACTTGCACACCAGTGTGGTTTACATCTATGAATAAGGGGCTTATACGAGCAGACTTCATGCAAGAACAAATGTGTATTCAGAGAATGTATTGTAAGTCAAAGCTACTCCACTGCATGGCTTTTGTTTTGACAAGGCCAGTGAGGGTACTGCAAAAAAAAGAATATTATTTCAGCTTTTACCTAGGTCTGACAGCAAAAGGTTTCTAGCTGCAGAGATGTGTGAAGATTAACTTAAAACCAAATAATTTTTGCATAATGGTCAAGTGCCTATCACTAAAAAATTGACCCAAGTGACACAACTGATTAAACACTGGTCCTTGCACTGTTTCAATACTGAAGCAGAGGATTTTGCATCTTAACCTCTTCAAATATTTTGCTACAATGAACATTAAAACATATTTTTAAAATACTTAACTAGGATATATAACTCGGGAAAAGTCACAAACCTACTGGAAACATGTCATTACTGTTATCAACTTGGATTTCTCAAGCAAAACCTATTTACCTGAATATCTAAATTACAATTTTAAGACAGCAAAGCAGTCCAAAAGGAACATACATATTGCTTTTAGTGCTGAAACCTTAAGTAGTAAGGTACACCTTGCCTACCAGGCAGCCTTCTCTTTCTAAACTATAAATACTATGATGCCTCAAAGTGTCACCCAGTTAATATTCAGCCTCTTTCTGTTCTTGCTTTTCTTCAGGTAGAAGCTTCAGTTTTAAATGAACACCCAGGAAGTTGTGAGGTCACATTTCTTCAAGTCGAGCAAGATTCCAAAATATTGTAAACACACCATAATTTAGTAGCTCATTTTTCTTCTCTTTGTAAGCCACTTTGGGCAAATGCATTTTAAATATTTCAGCAACTGTGACAATAAGCAATCAATCTACCAATTTAGTTACTCCTGGCTACTAGTGCTTCAAGGGTGGGTGCACAATGCCAAAGTTATTGCTATCAAACTGGCCTGGTGAGATGGGATCTTCTCAGCAAGTCACTACCACAAAGGCTTAGCAAGATGCAATTCCTCTAACTCATAATGATGGATAAAAACACTAAGCAGCATTCTGGAAATAGCTGACTAGTTTTGTGTACATGCATGTGTGTATGTACACATCTGATCACGTGCAGCCCAAATCATAACAGCAGCTGTATTTATGAGTCACATCACCTCTAGTCCGTCCACACTGCAGACAATTTATAACTGTGACATTTCTGACTTGAACTCAGCTACATTTAAGCTCTGCAAAAAACCTCCTTCATTTAGCTCATACTATTCATTTATGAAGAACATACCACAAACCACACAACAAAATTGCACATCAAAGATCAGAGTTAAGGTTCTGCGAGTGGGTTTTTCTCCTTGCATTCCCTACCCTCCAGATGCAAACCAAGCATTGTGTAGTAGACCTAAAGTGCTACTAAAGAGAAAGTACCCTGTGTGAATATATTACCACAGCAAAGATAAACAGGTAAAAAGGTAAAATAGCAAGGTAGCATAAGAGTGACTACTGAAACAGCAAGGTCAAAACATGTTTGAGTTTTTGAAAAGTTACTGATGTGTAAAACCCTCAGACACTGGCACAACATCACTGCAATACTGGATCTAAAGGATGTACACAAAAAAGTAGTTTTAAAACCTCTAACTCTTCTAACACTATATAGTCAAAACCTTTGATTAATTCCTATAATATGAACCACCTATAAGTCTACACGCTTTTACTTACTATCTCTTGAACAGACAAGAAGTTTCAAGAGACACAGTTCCTTGCATTGCTACCTGAGGAAAAAAATTAAAACTCAAGCTGTATTTTACCTTATCCAAGGATCACTATACAAAAATTAGGCAGATGAACAGTGCTCAACTTCATATGGAAAGTTTTCTGTTTTGTTCTAATGGGATAGAAGAGTTGGGCTGTGCTACAGCTCTCCTCTTGCCATACAACAGGACCTAACTGCATACAATCTTCTGTGTTAAGGCAGTATCAGAACTGGAAATCATGCTCTGTACTTCTCAGCACACACCACAGTCCTACTTGGATCAGAGGAGCTCCAGGGAAAAGACTGGCGGCTAGCTACCACTGTGACTTAGCCCATCTCCTCCTGGGGATGCACTGATGTCCAAAACAGGCTACAGTACGGGTGAATAGTCTGTGCAGCCCAGAGGCACCTTCATCCAAAAACTGCATTCTTAGAAAACTTCTATTTACTTAATTTTAAGCTTTATGAAAAGTAGACTACAGTACCAAATTTTTAAACACGGTGTTCATCCTTGCCACCAGTTACTGGTAACTAATTGGTTCAGTATTTCCTGCTCTGAAATCTTAACACATTTTGCAAGTTACTTTGAAACCAAATCACCAGGAAGAAGCTGAGATACAATGCAGAACTCCATACAGCATAAGGCTAATGAATTACAAAAAGCACAGATAACAATGCCTTGACAAGTATTTAGCCCCCAAATTACCTGACAAAACTATTCAGAATGCTTGGTGTTTTCCCCACTTCCAACTATGTGTCAAGGCTTGTTCCTTCAAGTAGGAAAAGTACCTTATGAAATAAACTGCCTTAAGAACTACAAAATAGTAACTCTAATAATGTAGTTAATTTTTCTTGTTTCCTTTCATGCTAGGTACATTAATTTTAATTTACCCAGCTTGAATCACCTCTGAAAAAGTTCTTTAATATTGACTTTTGGTCTTCATTAAACATACTTCTTGACACAGTGCATTTGGTCAAATCATGTTTCTGAACAGTGCTAATGAAGTTTCTATTTGTGTAATTTCTCACTTGCACCTTCCCTGAAATCCTGGCTCTCAGCACAAGAACACCATGCAACTAAAAAATCAGAAGACCTGTCTTTTTCAAAAACAATTAAAAGCTTTGTTGCTAAGGTACAATTGCACCAAACATTCAGGATCTCAAGCAAGCCATCAGGAAACACTTTCTAATAGTCCTGCAAGTATCCACTGGTTCATCAACCCTCAGGCTCTGAAGGCTCAAGCATTAAGGAAAGACACTGGATTTCAAGATAGAGAAGAATGGTAAGCTGAGATGATAAAGATTGCACTATGCACAGCCCTCAACCATTGAGATCTATCCCAACCAGCACTTATCAACCCCAGATTACAGCACAATAATCTTTATTGTGGTGGTACCTATTTATGTATCAGCTTCAAAATAAAGGTGAAGAAGTTCTGACATGTAGCAAAGGACCCTCTCATATGAACAAAAGATGCCTACGGCATAAAGGTGGCATTGATGAACTGCTCACACTTAGTTCCGTAGATTACGGCACATTATGGTTCTCTGCTGCTCAGGCACTGCCTGCAAAACCAGAAAAACACATTTCCATCACTTCCAGAGCAATTCAGAACTACCACATAGCCCTGTGGAATCTGATCTAAAGACCCATCTTATCACACCATGCCCTTTGCAGTTGAGCTAAGAAAGAAGCAATTGTCACTATCTGTGACCTGTATACGAAGCATTTCATTCTGAGAAAAAGCTTCCCTTAGTCACTCAAAAAACTGAGCAAGTGAATTAGATGTAAGTAATATCTTAGACATACAAGGTCTACCCACATTTCACCTTTACACGCTGTGAAGTGAGTCTGGTTCCATGACCAAGTTCACCTAGTGCAGTCCATACCTGTGGCCCAACAAAACTGATTCTGCTAGAACTTTAGTCACACTGGCAATTTCTTACTGCCAGCAGCTGAGGGACAGACATTTGCTCTTAACACAACCTCTTTGAAGGACTTAATGTTACCACTGCCCCTGAACTACTCTTCCCTCGCCAGCCAAAGAGAGAGGTAACCAGTGTATGGAATAGCTCAACTCCTTCCTTGAGGATGGTAGTCAGGAACTTAAATGGTTGCTCAAAACATTACAAAGTTGTTCAGCATGACTGGGAATATCATCATTAGGTAAGACAAAGGTTGATGTAACTTGCACTTCAGATGCCCACCTTCAGCTGATCACATGAATGGGGTGGGAGGGCTGCTGCATGATCCCTTGTTGATACAAGCTGCTCTTCATACAGTTAGTTGTTGCTCCTGGAGGCTGCTCCCCCAAGCCCTGGAGCACTGCAGCAGATCTGAGCATGCTATATTAGCTGATAAAATATGCTTAGATGCTGTGCTTGAATTTTTAAGAAGTCCCTGACTTTATTATAGCCAGCATGTAGACAACTTAGCATTTAAACAAACGTTCAAGGGGACTTGTTCTCTGCTTCAATTTATCAGATGTTAGACTTACAGGACTTGCAACTGAAACCAGAATCTGCTGAACCAGCTTCTGACAGCAGCTTCTGTCAAGGAGGTGCAGAGAGAGCACTTCCCTCATTTCAGTTTATTCCACTGTTTAACAACCCAGAGAGAAAGGTCTTATTTCTCCAAGAGTAAACACAGTGCCAAAAGTTGATGTGACCACCTCTAAGAGCCCCCAAAACACAAATCAAGCAATTGTATTCCCTAATCAACCAGCCCTAACATTTTCTTTGATAAAGTCACCTTAACCAAAAGTTTTCCTTGAAATATTTATGCTCTAGCTTACCTAGAAGCCTGTGTACTGTACCTGAAGTTCCTGCCCTTAGACTGCACTTTAAGTGGAACACAATTCCCAAACTCTCACTGCCACAAAGTTGAAAAAAGTTACATATTGTAATTGCATCTTTCTAATCCTACTTTCCTAACCTTACTAAACTGAAAATACAAAACATGATTAAGCTAAATATTTCATCAAGTAAAGAAATCTGGGAAATGGAACACATGCAAGACAAGCACTAGTTCAGACCAGCATGTGCAATTAATATATTGCCAAAATCACCCACCAAATAAAGTTAGGGTATTACTTTTATCTCCGAATGATTCCATAAGCAGAGTCTAACACATGTGAAGACCTAAGACAAAGAGAGCCAAGAATATCACTTCTCACAGGACGCTCTCTTATTTTCAGTACCTCAGAAGTCAAGATGCATAACCAAAGATCAGACACTACAAAAATCCACCATGAAGGGCTCCTCATGGAGGAAAGATGAGACAGAAACAACACACAAGAGATTTCAGCCACAGCACTCAAAGGGAATCCCACTGCTGGGGAGGAATGGAAGCATCATGAGACCTCATCTTCCCACTCTCAAAACAACTATCAAAGGATTGGTCAAACGCATTTAGACGAAAGGCACGGCAGTTCAAGGACATCAAATACCCAAAAAAACAAATCATGGTGCTGAGGTAAGGCAACTGGGAGCCTTGCCTAAATCCACTCTTCTTAACAGATACCCCCAAATTACTTCACAGGCAGCTTCAGCTTCTTTCCAGGAAAAACTGCAAATATGCAGTCCAGATAGTTCCCCAACCAAACAAAACTATTTTGATCAGACTTCGAAAAAAAAATGGATGAGTAACGTAAGTGCAGGAAGAGGTCACCAGACCATTCGGATGTAAAGATGACACTGTTACCAACCAAAGACTTGAGCGACTTCCTGAATAAGTAATAATGGAGGTGAGTCTAAGAATACACCTATCACACCTACATGAGTAAGCCAGCCAACTCACTACAAAAGGCTAGTCTTATGCCAAAGCCTTCCTTTCCTTCCAAACAATGAGGCCAAACTGAACATGACTCAAATCCATTATTCCCCAAGCTACAGGTTATTTTGGTTTTGTGGAACAAAGCTCTTAAACCTTGACCTGTAAAGGCCAAGAGGCACTGAAGGTGCATGTTAGTCAAGCAAAGACATCATCCAAATTTTTTTTTCAGTTTGAGAGAAGCCAAAGGGCATGAAATGGGAGATGCGGGAGCCACAACTAAAACAGTTAACTGCTGGGAGAAGCAAGCTCATGGGGACAATATTTTGCCAGAGATCAAGCAGATATCAAGCGCAGAGGAGTGTGCCTAATGCAACACATCTTCTGAAGGCATGAAGGTTTTCTAATCGCTTGCTTTAAGAAAAAAGCGCAACTACTCCTCCGTCTCCAGTTGTTTTGATAGTTTAAGTACACTCCCTTCAGTTCTTTTCTGGGATGGTTGTGCCAGATTTCTTATTTGCTGTACTCACAAGAGTGGAAATAGCAGCCACAAAAGTTTTTTTGTATTAACAGGAAGGCTGAGAAAGGAGTTGAATCTACCTTCACCCATTATGCGCTGCTGCAGCCCTTTGAAGGCTGCCTTCTTAAAGTGTGGAGAGGAAGAACAGGAGTAGAAAAACAATTGTGCCAAACAGCCCTGAAGCTCATGGAGTCCTAAGAAAAACACTGCCTTTACCCCAAATTAGCCATCTATGAGCGAAGCTATCAAGGGATGGCTCGGAAGCACCTTACTTCAAAATAAACACCACAGAATCATAAAATGTTTGTGTTGGAAGAGATCTTGCCCTGTCATGGGCAGGGACACCCTCCACTAGACCAGGTTGCTCAGAGCCCCATAATCTGGCATTGAACACCTCCAGGCATGGGGCATCCACAACTTCTCTGGACAACCTGTGCCAGTGCCTCAACACCCTCACAATGAACAATTGCCTCCTAGTAGCTAAGCTACCCCTACTCTCTTTCAGTCTGAATCCATTTCCCCTTGCTCTGTTCCTAAATGCTCTTGTAAATAGTCTTGCCCCATCTTTCCTGTAAGTTTCCTTCAGGTACTGAAAGAATATGGAAATACGGGACCAGATGATCTCCAGAGGTCCCTTCCAAGCGTAGCAATCCTGTGAAATACAGAGCAGAGCCCAGGGGGCAGCTTGGGGCGGAAGGGGCGAACTCTCGCCCTGCGCCGAGGTTCCTGCGGGAGGCTCTTTGGGGCCAGAGGAGCAGATTAAGAGCGCACGGCGGCTGTGGCGCGGCTCCCCCTCTGCCCAGGCCGTGCCCGTGCCCCCTCCCGCAGGCCCGGCCCCGGCCCAGCCCCACACCGCGGCCCGCGGCGCGGGGGAAAGGCCCGTACCTTGAAGTACCCGCCCTCGTAGAGCGTATTGGGGGGCCCGAAGATCGCCACCTCCCAGTTGTAGAGGTCGGACTCGTCGACCAGGGTGATGCGGAAGCCCTCGACCGGCTCCTCCTGCAGCGACTTCAGCTCCAGCATCAGCGCCTTCTGCGAGCTGCTCATCTGCTGCTGGGCCATGGCGCGGCGCGGCCCCCGCCGCGGCCGCCTCCTCTCTCCCGGTGCCGCTCCCGGTGGTCCCGGTGCCGGTGGTGCCGGTGCCGCCCCCGCCCCTCCCCGCGCTGACGGCCCCGCCGCCGCCACTTCCTTTTGTGACGGCGCCGCCCGCGCTGACCTCAGCGCGCCGCGCCGGCCCCGCCCCCGCCGCTTCGTTAGCCACGCCCCCACGCCCTGGGCCACGCCCCCGCCGCACGCGCTGCCGTGCCCCGGCGCGCAGCCAGGCCACACCCCGCCTCGCCCCGGGCCACGCCCCGCCGCACGCGCTGCCGCGCGCCACGCCCCCCGCCGCGTGCCTTTAAAGGGGCCGCACTCGCCGGCGGCGCGGCCGACCGGGGGGAGGAGTCACAGGATGGAGTGGGGGTGGAAGTGCGACACAGGGTTGTAATGTAGCGTGAGGGTCACAAAATCAAGGCAGCAAGCGGTTTGGGAAAACAATCTCTGACAATATCGAGTTCATCCTATGGCCCAACACCAGCACTGAGTGCAACGTCCAGTCTTCCCTTAAACACCTCCGGAGACAGTGACTCCATCGCCCCCCGGGCAGCTCATTCCGATGTATAATGACCCTTTCTGTGAAAAAATTCTTCCTAATGTCCAACATAAGCCTTCCCTGCCAGAGCTTGAGACATTAAGTCGTTAGCGAGTGTGAAAGGAGGGCCTCAAGGATGGTGAGGGGCCTTGAGGGGAAGCCGAGTGAGGAGCTCTGAGGGCACTGGCTCTGTTCGGCCTGCAGAAGGCGAGACTGAGGGGAGACCTCGCTGCAGGTGCAGCTTCCTCATGGGGGCAGAGGACAGCCAGGCACTGATCTCTTCTCTCTGTGACCACTGATAGGACCTGAGGGGATGGCATCAAGGGAGGTTGATGGGAGGTTGAGTTTGGGTATCAGGAAAAAGTTTTTCACCAGATGGTAGCTGGGCATTGGAACAGGCTGCCCAAGGAAAGGGACAGAACACCAAGCCTGACTCAATTCAAAAAGCATTTGTCAGGCACAGAGTGACTCTTGGGGTGCCCTGTGCAGGCCAGGAGTTGGACTCAATGATCCTGGTGGTTCCCTGCCGGCTCAGCTTATTCTGTGATTCTACATCCCCTCGTCCTGTCACTGGTTGCCTGGGAGAAGAGACTGACAGCTACACTGTCCTGTCAAGGAGTTGCAGACAGTGACAAAGAGCCCCTGGGTTTCCTCTTCTCCAGGCAAAACACCCTCAGCTGCTCCTCACAGGAGGTGGATTCCATACCCTTCACCAGTTCCTTGCCCTTCTCTGAAGTTGCTCCAGCACCTCAATCTCCTTCCTGGAGTGGGGGGCCCAGAACTGAACACAGCACTTGAGGTACCTCACCAGTGCCAAGTACAGGGCAAGGATCATTTCTCTAAACCTGCTGCTTTTAGTATTATTGATCCAAGCCAGGATACCATTGGCTTTCTTCTCCACCTGGGCAAATTGCTGTTGCCTCATTTTCAGCTCCTATCTAGCAGTCCCCAGGTCCTTTCCCACTGGGCAATTTTCCATCCATTCTGTCCCCAACCTGGAGCTGCAGGAGTTGTTGTGACCGGGGACAGGACCTGGCATTTGGAGTTATTGAACCTCACACAATTGGTCCATCCATCCAGGCTGTCCAGATAGTCACAGATCATGAGTGGGTACAACAGGGCATGGTTGTTCCCACTGACAGGCACCCATGATCACAAATCAGGTGGTTTTGTACAGAGTATGGGTTCTGAGGAGTGAACTCATATGACTCAGGGGCCCAAAAAAATCCTACAGCAGCTCCCAAGCTGCAGTAGGACATTAATAGGCAGCTGCCATCCCTCACTGTAACATGTTGTTCTCACATTCTCCACAGATGTGCCATGTAGTCACACCAGAACATGCCATTTCCAGGCTTCCTGCCATTCCCTGGCCTGGCGAAGGGTGAAGAATGCTTGCAGAAGTGTAGAGATATATCAACCAGTAAACATGAGCCAGCGCCTGTCCCTTTATGAATATTTAATGAATAACATAAATAATATTACTTTAAAAATAAATAAAGAAAAATAACAGTAATTGTCCAGGAGAAGGATGACCCATTTCTGCTTGGCATTTCTTCTACGCAGAGAAGAGCGTAGAGCTCTGGCAGAGCTCAGGCCACCTCACAGAGGCTCCTGCACCTTGGACAAACAGGTTGGATGATGTGTCCCATCATCCCTATGCCATTACCTGACTTTAACCTTCTTCTTTGCCCCCATCACCTCCCGTGCTTTCCTGTCCTAATGACAACACGGGTGACCACTGGATCACTCTCCTGCATTTTCCAAAGCCATGGACTTTCCCAAAGGCACAGGACTGACCGCCAGGGCCCCATGTGTTGGTGGGAGATCATGCAGCTGGGGCATTCTGTGCTGCAGAGGAACCTTGAAGTCTCTCCCTGACACTTGGCAGCCTTGGCTCTGGCTCCTTCTCCAGACCTTGGCCCAGGGAGGAGAGCAGGAAGCAGATAGTTTGCCCCAAGCTCCAGCTGATCCCGAGACAAATTTGCCATTTCCCAGTGAAAAGCAAGGCGTCTTCTCCCTTGTCCTGAGACTGCTCTGCTTGTCCTGTTCCTGCCTCTTGAGCTTTCTCTAGAGTCATCCCCATTATCCTCTCCAAAGGTGCCCCAGCACTGTCAGTGGTACCCAGGGCTTGTGATTGCCTCCAAGCTGTAAAATACTCCAGCTCTTGTAAAATCCCATCTCACCCTGGACAACGTCCCTGTGGGAACTGGCATCAATTTTCTCATGAAGCTGGCATGTTCTTGCTCAGCACTACAGGGGTAATATGGAGGAACCTCCCTTGACTGTCTGCAGCTTGACTGACTACTGAAATAAAGTGTGTGTTCTGCTACTGAGACAGGTCAGTCACTGGCACAGGTCAGCAGCTGTGGTTCATTCCTCACCACCCTGGAGTGAATTCATATTTACTGAAAGCTGCTAAATTCAGCTTTTACTTTCTCAGCGGGGGGCTGGAGGGCTGGATCATGAAACACTGTCAGAGAAACTGCTCGGAGGCTGGGCAGTACCATGCTGTGTGTGTTTTCTGGTGGAAGATCAATCCCATGTTCTTTTTATTTATGTCAGTGGAATAGAACAGAAAATAATTTACTATTTCTGTTGCAAGGGACTACAGGAATCATCTGGTTCAACTGCCTGAACAATTCAGGGCTGACCAAAAGTTCAAGAGTGTTGTTCCAAATGTCCCTTAAACACTGACAGGCTGGGAGCATTAGCCACCTCACTAGGAAACCCATTCCAATATCTGCCTACCCATTCTGCAAAGAAATGCTTCCTGATGCCGAGTCTAAACCTCTCCTGGCACATCTTTGAACCATTGCCATGTGTCAGGAAGAGCTCAGTACTTCCCTCTCTACTTCCCCTCCTCAGGAATCTGTAGAGAGCATTACCTTGAGCCCTTTACTACAAACTAGACAAACCCAAAGTCCTCAGCACTCCTCAAAAGACATTCGTCCAGCCTTTCCAGCACCTTTGTTGCACTCCTTAGGATATATTCATGGATCTTTGCATGCTTCTTAAATTGTCTTTAGTTGATAAACGTAACACATGCTGTGATTTCTGTGCTGATACCAGCCAGCAAAGACCTGCTTTGTTAATAGGACTTTCCCAGCTTGCTGGTAAAACATGGATTTGCACATGCTTGGAGGAAAATGTACAGGAGCCAAGCTCTTTTGGTACTTCAGTGCCCTTAAAACATCTTTTCTTGAAGCCAGCCTCCAGCACGGGCTTTGTTTGAACCCGCCTAATGCTGGAAGAGATAGAAGAAACAAAGTTTGGAGTTATTCACAATTTATCTCCTCCTGCTGCCTGTCTTGAATGTTAATGCAATATGTAATCATGCAAGGCAGAAAGTAAAGCAGGCCCTGGAGTATTCAAGAGAGCAGACTGCAAATTTTCTATTGGGTCTGCTTTTAGAAAGGATATTGGTCTTTTTCCCTCTGATTTTTCCCCTTTTCCTGCAAAAACATTCAGCACTCAAAGAAAATTGAAACTGTTGAAGCAGAGCATTTTGAAGCCTGTGCAGCCTGGCTCCAAGGCTGCTGCCTGCGTTTCTGCCTGTGCTTTCAGGGAGGCTCAGCTGCTCTACCTGAACCCAAGCTGCCCTGAGGCTAGCATAACTTTTTTGATTTGTCATATGGCATCTCTCCCCTCCAATCACCTCTGGTATATCACAATGAAAGGATGAAGCCTCTCCTCCTCCTTCAGCTGCTCTCCCATGGATGGTCACTGCTCACCTGCAAGCAGAGCTTTACATGAGGTGTGCTCTGTCACAAACAGTATTGTTCCATTTATTTTGTTTTACTTTCACCTGAATTAATCAGTTTGTTCTTTGGGCTCAGAGAACAAGAAATAGAGTCTGATGTGGGAATATGGGACTTCAGGAAGGGGAAGTCTCACTGGGAGAGGAGGAGGCTACACATACCGTTAATCTAGTCTCCAGCAGCAGAACTTGTCACTGTAAGCTGGACCTCAAGGTACCACCAGTGCAGTAGGCTAAATCTTACTTTAAATCTTCTAAGTCCTTTCTACGTTATTCTTATCAGCTGTTTTTAATATCTCCCTCATTTATTTCTTTCTTCCTGTGAGCTGTGTTCACAAAGGATGACAAATTGAGAGTTAACTCCTCTGCTTAGCAACAGCAGAAGCTTTGAAAATTCAAACCTGTCTTGGTGTCACATTAGAGGGTTACTGCTCCATGAGCTGTCAGAGAGAGAGGACAAGAGGTGGGAAGATGTGGGAGTGCCTGTGTGACTCCATTCTTAGGACAGAATCCTCTCATGTGATACTTTTCACTGCTTATCTAATATCTTTCCTGGGTGGCTCAAAGGATGAGATACCTACTCCTTCTCCAGGGGAACTGGATTCACCTGGGTTAAAAGACAATATCATCAACACCATCAACACCATTTCCTCTCCTCCTGTCTCCTCCCTACTTTTGTGCTTTGGTGAAAGCACATCAACAGAGTCCTGGGGACTCTGGGCTGACTTTATCACCTTCTTAGCCCCAACAAGTCAGATGGCAAAGTGATGAGGAAGATCAGGCAGGGGGTAGGAGTTCTGCTTGGTTTACAGTTCTGTTTAGCTCCGCCAGGAGCCTTTTGTCACTCAAAGAGCAAGCAGCTATTTCTTGGGCTGTACTGAAACAGAGCAGGACAACTGGAGGTCCACCTCATCATTGTCCTGCCCCAAAGTTGGTTTGAAATACCGTAAGATATATTTGTCCAACCAGTTCTTTAGAATTTGTCCTTCAGACTGCCCAAAGTTAAAATTCATGTGCTTCTAGGTCAATGTGGTTCAGCTCTGGACTCAGCTCCTCTTCCTGTTAGAGAGTTCATAGGTCTCCCCACTGCTCAAGTTTAACCGTTTTTTTCTTGCCAAGACCACTATAGGGGTAATGAAGACAGAGAGAGGGGTCAGGATTGTTTCCTCTGTCTCCTTCCATTGCCCTGGCTGGGTGTAAATCTCCAGCAGCAGCACACATTGTCCATGTGACAAGGGGAAGCAGCACCTGGGGTTTGCAGGCTGGTTTTGCTGTCCTGGAGGGGTAGTAACAGAGGAATCTGGGGTTACTTCTTTTGTTTACACTAGATACCTCAGTCCCAGACCAGACAACAGACAAGCACCATCATGATGGATCTCAGTCCTGACACAAATCCCTGATGCCAAAGAAAGATCTTCACATAAAACTCCCTGAACATTTAGTGAGGAAAATCAAAGTATCATTATCTGGTCTGCTGCCCAAGTGAACAATGTAGTATTACTGCATGGGGTGAGTCTCACCTCAAAAAAAAAAAAAAAGAACAGTTGTACAAATGCCCTCATCCTCACATTGACACCTATATAGGTTCCTCTGTCTGGGGAGCAGAGCATTAGAGTACTCAAGGGAAGTAATTGTCAATCTTTGAGAATAGAAGTCTGTCCGCAATTCTCCTTCTGATTCTTTCACCTGAAAATGGGGCAAGCTGATCCTCAGGCAGAACTCATCACAGGGATGAAAAGTTGCTTTTGAGCATCAGTCAGCAGCATCTGGGTTAACAGGAGCCTCCTACATCAAAGTAGCCACCAGCAGAGCAATGCAAAGTTTAGAAGATTCAGAGCAAAGAAGAAAAATGAAGAGAAAATCAGATTTTTAGTGGTGCTTTTTCTTTTTCCCTGTTTTGATTTGGCCTTTTTTTCTGCTCATTTTAATTTGAATAAAATTGGCTTTACCTTTTTTTTTTTGCCGTTTGACTCCAGTTTGCTCTTTTAAAATGGATGAAGTCCATCACAAGGGCTTGATAAAAGAGTGCTGTCACAATGCCTGCTGCTCCCATTCAGCTGATGAATAAATTATAAGTGCATTACAATACCATTTCAGCTGTGATTCCAGGGCCTGAGGAGTGTGGTGACTGTGACCTTAGTGGTTTGAATTTCCAAGAGTTTGTGTACCTGGCTGTTCAGGTCACCTTACACCTTCCATTCTGGGCTCAGTGTGCAGAATATCTGAGCCTTTTCAAGCTGCTAGCTATAGGCACAGTCCTCCTCCAGCTGCCCACAGGGGTGGTGGTATGTACTGTGGTCTTCAGAGATTCATGATCTCAGAGAATCGTAGAAAATGCTGAGTTGGAAGGGACCCATCAGGATTCCATTAAAGCCTGAAGTGACTGTTACCCCCCTACAAAGCAGCAACCCGTGGAACACAATTCTTTATTGAAGGGGCTGTGACTGGGGTATCCATATTGTTCAGCGCCAGGAATAGTTTCTGTGTTGGAGCTGGAGTTTTGGGTTCTTCTTGCTGCACAAGACATCCCTGTCTCCAGCATTCTGGTGTGGCTGAGATGGCATGGATGCCAGCATCACTGGGATTAGGTGGCATGGGGTGTACTCTGGCAGAGACATCAGCCTAAACCAAATCCCCAGTGTTTCACCTTCACCTCACCCGCAGGGTCAGCTCTGTGGGACTCAATCCCTTGAGAGTGGACGCCCATCAAGGAGGGACTAACAGCTATCCCCATTCCTGGGGATGAGCCATCTGTGTTGGGCAGGCACTGGCAGCAGAGTGAAGGAGCTGGAGTGCACAGAGCAGCTGCCTGGTGGGTTCAACAGACCCTGCTTTTACCCTCAGAGCAGGCAGCTCCTTGTGTTTCTACGGAAGCCATGGTGAGGACAGACAGCATTTTGCAGAAGGTGAGTGAGGGGGAAGAGGAAGCTGTCTGGTCTCACATCATTCCTGGCTTGGTGACACCAACCTCATGTTCTGTGCATGATATCAGCTGCTATCAGCTGAGCTTACAGTGCTGTCACCCGTGTCCATACCTTGGGTGGCCTCCGCGGGCTGGTCTCCAGCAGCAATGCACACCTTCTACCAGTAACTAAAATGCAGGCCCAGCAAGGCGTAGATGAAGATGCACAGCTCATGTGCTGCCCCAGGCCTTGAAAACTGACCCCAAGAAGACTTTCCATGAGGAAACAGGGAGGGCCAAATGAGTTTAATTGGACCTTGCTTTGCTGAGGCTGAATTTGGCCTTTTCATGACCCTTCCCATAATAAATACAAACAGATCCAGAGGAAGAAAACTGAACTGCAGCTTAAGTACCAAGCCCAAGGCATGGCCAGCAGGCTTGGGTGGCTGAATAGCAGAGAGAATCTCTTGGGTGAAAAGGCCAGAGAGGTTAGGGGCAGTGGATCCTCCTTTAGCATCTCCACCTTCAACTTCCTAACAAAGAGATGTTCCTCTGAAAAACTGCTTGTAGGGCTTGTGTGGTACATGCAATGTCTTACCTGGCTGTGTGCACTGGTAGGCTGTGAGCTCTGGAAACCACTCTGTGCTGGGTATGAAGCAGAATTGGGCAGGGGAACACCCTTGCACAGATCCTGAAAACTGCGCTGTGCACTCAGGTAAAAAGGAAGAGGCTGAACTTTCCTGCAGGAGCCTGAATCACCATGAGGGTAATTAATGCAAATTTCCCAGACAGGTGAACAAGTCTGGAGAAGCCTTCCTGCCTGGCATGAGCATGCTGAGAAGTGCTGTCATCTCTACCGTGGGGCTTGCTGTCCCATGGAAATTTGTAAAGAATTTCTGTGGGGTCCTAAAAAAAGAACAGAAAACCATTGAGATCACAAGGCTGAAACCCTCCAGTATTGTCCATGTTGGAGAGCAGTGCTCACACACCCTCTTGGAGAAGGGAGGGATGGGACCCTGCAGGGACTGTTCAGGGGTTTGATCATCTTCCTCTTTGGCTCCACCAGCTGCACTGCATTCCTGTCCCCTCCAACCACCCCTTGCTGGTTACCCCGTTTCCATCAGCACCCTGCTGCAGACCTTGGGGCAACCACAGTTATATTCCTCCCTTGTTTTTGTGACTGAGGCTGGAGGGCTCAGACCTGCAAAAGGGTCCCTGGGGCACATGGACAGGGTAGAGCATGGCTGTGCCCTGCAGGTGCTGTCCCTCAATGCTTTGTTGTGCCAACATCTCAATCCCCATCTACAGCTGCCTGCAGGGCCAGGTAAATCTCCTCCAGACTTGTTTACCTGCTGTGAGATTTCCATTAATTAACCTCATGCTTCTCCATCCTGCAGGAAACCTGTTGGCTGCACCAACCTGAGTTCTCAATCGCAGTAGGTTTGGCACATCCCATTTCCTTGTCCCATCTAGCACATCTCAGATCTTCTGCCTGGCCTGTAGGATGGGTTTGCCTCCTTGAGTCTTCACTGTCAATTCACGGGCAGGAAGGGTGCAAAAAGAGCCAACAGCCATGTTTGTGTCTGGATGCACATCAAGGCTAGCCTGTTGTGCAGAATTCCCATTTTAAGATGGAGAAGGCTGTGATGCTGTACCAAACTATAAGCTGTGGTTTTTATCTCAAATGGGTTTGTTTTTCCTATGTGTGGACATTTCAAGCATCTAGAAAGGGTAGAAGGGAGGGAGTTTTAAGAGCTAAGCCTTTTCATCTGGACCCTCATTTGCACAGTGCTTTAAACCAATAAGCTTTTCTTCTTGTCTTTGACACAGGGCAGGCTTTCAAATGGATGAGCTAGCTGTAGTCTGGTCCTGCATCTCCTTATCTCCAAGATAATCAAAGGCTCTTTCTTTGCATTTGCCCTGGGGAAGTTAAAAAAACTTGACCACTTACCAGTGGTCAAGAAGAATCAAAAAAGGGCAGGTTTTAGGAATTTCTCTCTTTATGATGCCCCTTCAGTATGAGAGTGGGGTAAAACAGGAAAGCCCTGTGGGGTGGAGGCCTGAAAACCTCTGCTTTCCTCAGGAAAAATGTACAGAGCAGGATGCAAGATGGGAACCAGAGGAATCAGTAAGGAGCTAATTTTTCTCTCTGCAAACAAGCAACCAACATTCCACGAAGGCCACAAAACTTAGATAAAAGCCTTTCTCCACCTCAAGCATGTTACCCTCTCAGCATCCATTTTTAATACATTTATCTCTCTTTTTTCTTTAAGTGCAGCACTGGTGAACATTGCCAGAACACTCAGATCCTTCCCTAAGCATCAGAACACATTCTCAGCCTCAGAAATGCAGAGTTTTTCCCTAGAGTGAGACATATTTTCATTTACTTGAATGCTTATGGGCAAAAGAAATTAGAAGGAAGGGTTTGCCAACAGTGTGCCTAGCTTGTCCTGTAACAGCATAAAGCTGCTTCTTCCAGAGCAATTTTCAATGCCATAGGGCATTTTTCTGTGGGGTTTCTTCATACATGTGAAAATATTATCCCATTGACTCTACTGCCCTAACCTTCCAGACCTTTTGTTTACAGTAACCCACATACTGACTTTCACATATAGATGAAATATATATACATATATGCTTCTTTCACATCTACTTGCTGTCTGGAAACCTGCAAAAGCTGTCAAAACTTCTGATAACAGAGCACAATCAAATTACCTGCTGTTACTCCTCATATTCGGATGATTAATAAATAATAAAAGCCATTTGAGTAATATTTTATCTGGCTCTTGAAAAATAAGAGCTCATGAAGCTCCTGGCTGTTCCTATCCATGGAGATATTTCCAAAACCTTGGTAAATAAAGCTGGGGAAAACAAAAGGATTCTCACTTATTGAATCATAGAATCAGAATGGCTTGGGTTGGGAGAGACCTTTAAAGGGCATCTGGTTCTACCCCCAGCAGTGAGCAGGGACATCTTCAAGTACAGCAGGTTGCTCAGAGCCTTGTCCAGCCTGATCTTGATGTTTCCAGGGATGGGGCATCCACAACCTCTCTGACTGCAGTGGTTTAGCCCCAGCCAGCAGCCAAGCCCCACTCTCCCTGGTGGGATTGGGCAGAGAATCAGAACAGTAACAGTGAGAAAATTTATGGCTTGAGATAAAGACAGTTTAATAGAAAAAGCAAAAGCCATGCATGCAAGCAAAGCAAAACAAGGAATTAATCCACTACTTTCCGTGGGCAGGCATGTGTTCACCCATCTTCAAGAGAGCAGGGTTCCATCACACGTAATGGTTACTTGGGAAGACAAAGAACCAACACTCCAAATGTCTCCCTAACTCCTTCTTCCCCACACTTTATATACTGAGCATGATTTCATATGGTCTGGAATACCCCTTTGGTCAGTTGGCATCACCTGTCTTGGCTGTGTCTACTCCCAGCCTCCTCTGCACCCCCAGTCTTCTCGCCAGTGTGGTGGTACGAGAAGCAAAAAAGGTTTTGGCTCTCTGTTACTGCTCACCAATAACAAAAACATGTCTATGTTATCAACACTGTGTTCAGCACAAACTCAAAACACAGCCCCATAAATATGAAGAAAACCAACTGTGAAGAAAATTAACTCTCTCCCAGCCACTGTACTCTGAACCAGCACACAGGTCTGTGCTTTTTTTATACCATGGACCCCAGCTCTGGGTGCAGTGCTCCAGGTGGGTCTCAGCAGAGCAGAGAGAGGGGCAGAATCCCCTCCCTGCCCTGCTGCCCACGGGGCTCTGGATGCAGCCCAGGACACGTTTGGCTCTCTGGGCTGAGTGCCATGGCTGGGGCATGTCCAGCCTCTCACCCACAGCACCCCCAAGTCCTTCTGGGCAGGAATGCTCCATCTGTTCATGCCAGCCTGTGCTGATACCAGGGGCTGCCCTGATGCAAGTGCACATGTTGAACCTCATGAGATTCTCATGGGCCCACTCCTCAAGCTTGTCCGGGTCCCTCTGGATGGCATCCTGTCCTTCAGGTGTTCTGTGGTCATTAGTTTGGCAGTGGGGCCATTTGAGTCATATTTTATTGACATTGGACGTGGTTGCTGAGTGAGACTTGAGACTTTGAGGCTCTCTATCAGCACTGACACCAGCTGCACCGAGATACTTTGCACAAAGAGAGAGGGATGACTGCTTTGCAGAGCCCTTGGTGTACAGGGTACAGTCTACAGTGTACAGCCACCCAATGGAAAATACTAATATGGGGGTAATAGAAGGCTTGAAAACTTGGAGGCTGTTCTGGGGACAGTGAACTTGCCTCTTTTTATAGACACAGCTGTAAAAACAACCCAGAAGATTGAAAAGTGCTCCTATCTTTTGACATTGAATTCTGCTCCTGCCAGTCCATTCCTCATACAGCTCTCAGGGCATCTTGACCGTGAATACCATGAAGATATTGCACAAGCTTTCAGAGCCTGATCTTGCAGCTGCATCTGGGTCAGCTGGGATGAGCTGTGCCTGCTTGAGGTATGTATTGCTTTGAATATTTTCCCTTTTTATCTCATTTTCCTGTGTCACAGGAACGAAACAGGAAATTTGGAAATTCTCACTGCAAGGTCATGGTTTCCCTCTGCCTTCACTTTATCTCATGACCTTCAGGGTTGGTTTCTTGGCTTGAGAGTAGGCAGCTGCTGCTCTGTCAAGGCACTGCACTAAGTGATTCCCCAGACACTGCCTTATCTCCAGGGGCTTGCTTGCACAGGTCCTGATAGGCACTATCTTCTGTCCCCACCTGTTGGGGGCCGTGTGTCCTGTCCCCCCTGAACCTCTAGGAGGTACTTGGGGCAGATTCACACAGGTAGATAGCAAACTTGTCATGGCAAACACCAAGTTTCAGTGCTGAGTGCTTCTCTATTCTGGAATCTAGAAATAACCCACAAGGACCTACCTAGCCCAGCACTTGTCTTCATGCAAGTCCACCCTTGGAAGGGTGTAAAGACAAATGATACTTCCCCAAAATATTTCTTCAACCTCCAACATTTTTTTGTGACTCAGACTCCTTGAGCCAGAAGTGTTCTTACACATAATAGCCTTCAGTAAATTTTTCTACCATTAATCTGTTTAGTTATTTTTGAAGACAGATAAATTTTAGGCATTTGCAACATCCTGTACCAAACAGCTGCCCAATCTAATGATCTGCTTGGGTGCAGAATCACTTCCTTGGGGCTTGTTTTGATCCTGCCACCTGAAAAGCTTTTTTGATGCCCTCAGTCTCACAGTGAAAAAAATGATAAATGGTCCTTTTCTATCCAATCACACTCTGCCCCTTGTAATTTTGCAGGCTGTGCTATAACCTTTCCTGTGGTATCTTTGTTGCAGAAGATTTCCAGCCTGCACAGCTGTTCCTCTCATGGACACTGAGACCTTGTGGTGCTACAATTATCTGAAAATTGTTTCCCTTTTGTCTCCTTTCATAAATAGTTCCATGAGTCTTGGGTACAACTCCACAGATTGTTTAAAAACAAACGAAAGGGAAGTTCCCAAAAGTGAGATATCCACCATCTGCCAGGCGACTTCAAATTGTCCCATGCCCATACTTTCTTCCCTCGATGCTCCTGCTGTCCTCACACAGACTGCAAGATCTGCTTCCTGTGGGATCTGTCTCTTTGTGCTTCCTCCCATACCAGGTAGAGGAGAGGCAAAGGAAACCCCAAATGACAGCAGAGTCATTCATCTCCAGCACAAAACTTGGGTACAATAACCAGCCTGTTTCACAACAGAGGCTCATCCCCCAGGGGGCAAGGAAGTCTTTTGCCCATGGCTTGGCAATGCACAGCAGGGCAGGATGAGGTATCGTTCAGCTGGGAGGCATGCCTGTCATCCCTAGGTTTTGGGACTTTCGGATTCACCTGAATGTTAGATGGCACAAAGCCCTCAGCTGTCTGTGCAGGAGGCATCCGGCCTCACCCTGTATTCCCCTGCCTCACTTTGTTTCTCCCCGGTTTCTAAGCCAGGACAGGTAACTCCTACTCTTTGAGATCAAACAAGGCTAAAGGTCAGCAAAGATTTGCCAAGATTCCCCAAAGCTGATGCCCAGTTTTTATTTTGGTGGAAGAACCCTCATCCAGGCCTCAAAGGTGTCTTCCTTGCTGGGGAAGAAGATGTCTCTGGACCTAAGCAGATGACAGCTCTGGCTCACGGAGCAGCTTTGCAGGGGCTGTAGGGGCCAGGAAAGAGGGGTTCATCCCAGCCCAAAGCCAGAGAGCTTCTCCCTTCCAGCCCAAAAGCACACCACGAGGCCACATGCTGGGGACTCACTGCAAAAGGAGGATTCAACACTCACAGGTAAGCCTTTTGCAAGCTGTTCTTGGAGTGGCAGAGCTTTGAAGCTGATCTCTGGTATCACCATCTTAGGTGGAGCCTTGCGTGGTTACTAATGTGGTTCAGAGTGCCTCACTATCTTCCTCCCCATGGTGGAAGACTTTGGTCTTTCTCCTCCACCCAGCTGAGCTGCCAAATTCCACAGAACAGCTCTGAAACACCTGCATCTAGAGGTGAGGCAGCCCCTGTGGGCTGAAAATCACAAACTAGGAGGGATGTGGCAGAGACACAGTCAACACTGTTGCTTAATCTCTGTTTCTATGAAAAGCAAAAGCAAAATGGAGAACTGTGAGGGGATTTCCGGAATGTTCTTCCTGAATTCCTGAATTTGCATTCCAGCAAAACCCTCTGCTGCCTTGCCTCTATTCCCCATTGGGTGAATGAGGATGTAAATACCTGTCTTGAAAAGTCATTGGAATGGGGGGGGTTGGACCAAAGAATAAAAAAGGCCAGAGCTGTTAAATCTGAGTCAGGTATGCTTGAAGATTTCAATTAATCTAGTTGTCATCATTGTCATCATCATCATCGTCATCATCATCACCTCTGCTGACCTTCGTTCAGCAACATGCAAGTTGGGTTTGGATGAAAGGCGGCGGGGGCACTCACATTGCCAGGCGATTTGGCACTCAGAGGTTTAACCCATAAATAAATAAAACTCACATTTGCATGTTCCTGGCTCTCTCCACTCCCTCTTGTTCCAGGAGCTGCCCTGAAGACTGAATTTTTTTCTGTTGTGGTTGGGAAACAGCGTGCTATTCTACTGCAGGGAGATTGTCAAGGGGTGCTTTGGTGGAATAGGCAAGGCATATGAACTCATCACTGATAAAACATGACAAGACTGCAGGAGAAAAGGGGACAGAGCTTTTCTTTTCCTTCACTGTCTCCAATGTGATTTTTAGAGATGTTTTTTACTACAAGGGAAAAAAAAGGGTTTCTCCTCCTTGTTGCTATGTGTAAAGCCAACCCAGCAACAGACAGGAAATAAGGTAAATTTGCTCTCTTGTCTGTTGCATAAAGCAAACAAAGTGAACAGAGAATAAAAACAAGATACACAAAACAATTTATGCAAAAGGCAAATTGGTAATTTAAGAGGAGGCAAAACTGCCGGTATATTTCAGAGCATATCAACTTCCCATTAGTTCTTTTTGTGTAACTCAGATCACTGGTTTTGAGATAAAGCTGCCAGAGACTGACTTCAGACAGTCAAAACACTCTCCCTCTCTGCCCCGATATATTTGTATGTATTGGTTAAGCTTTTTTGTTTTTTTTCCCCCCCATCAAACAGGATGTCTAACACACAATTCCCACATTTGACCCACCCAGAAGGGCTGAGGCTGTTATACCATCCTTGCCCTTGTAAAGCCCTGAAGCTGCCGCTTCTGCTGGTAGGGGAGAGATGCAAAGTACTTTCTATGTCCCAATGCAGATGGCTGAGTCTTAATGAACCAGGTGAGACTTAACAAACAACCATCCATCCAAGAAAAGAGTGATGATTGAGGCTCGTTTTAATCAATGCAACATTGTTTTGTCTGAGTGGTCCCTGAGCTCTAGCAGGCTCCTGAGTATCCCTCTGACCCCATCCCACAGGAGTGTCTGGGCTCCAGCTGACCTTGTTTTTTTGGCTGCCAGGAATGCCCTGGGTGTCTGCCTGAACCCCAGGGTGAAGCCTTCGAGGTTTTGTTTAAAACTGCAATGTTTTGAAGTTAAAACTACAAACATCTACTTTATCCTACCCTTTTGCTCTGATGAAGTCCTCCACCTCTTGGCCATTGTGAAAATTGCTCAGCAGCTACGTGTTTCTGTGATACAGCCATACCTGGGATGAACAGTCAAACATTATGGGAGTGTGTCATTATAGCCTGTGTGCCAGGTTATTTATGGGAGTTACAAATTACTCTGTCATGTGTCAATAGTTGAGAATTTGAAATACTTGATAATACTACAGAAACCAAAGGGAGGAAATATTTAATCCTACAGTGAAATGCAGATTTATTGAAGTGGGACAGAGCCCCCACGCTACAGAAGCAGCAAGAAACTCCCAACCAATCTGGGTGAAAGCTGCCATGTGGTGAGAAATGCCATGTCCGGGTGTCATCACTGGGATGAGGTTTTGGAGTACTTTGTAAAAAAAAACAGCTGCGGCCACGGGGCGGCCAAAGAGAGTTAGGGGATGGGTGCAAAAGTCTTGGAGGGGGGAGCTCTGAACAGGAGCTGGCTTTGCCTGCAGACACCTGCAGGTGATACCAAGCTACGGCGTTGTGCCAGGTTTTTGCCACAGCTGACAGATGAGCGGAGCATTTCCACAGCAGTGGTATTTTTGGGAAGACCCCAGTAAGAGACCAGCTGGTGTGGGGGTTAAGCGGACACAGCACAAGTCGGGATCAATGTGACCACTAAACCTGCTCGGCAGCCGCGTCGACCGCAGCCCCTTCCTGGCAGCTGCGCGTGATGCCGGCAACATTCCTGAGTCAGGAGCCGAGGGAGCAGGGATGTGTGTGTACACAGGTGTGCGTACACAGGTGTGCGTGCAGGGCTGCACTCGTGCGCTTTGAGCCCGGTGCTGGCGGTGCTCCGGCGCTGCTCCCAGGAAACAGCACCGAGGATGTGGTTCCACATGCTCCCAGTGGTGCCTCTGCCAGTGTGGCAGAGTGGGATTTCCCCAGGGGTCTGTTGATGCCACATTGCTGCCTCTTCGGAAAGCTGGAGTACCAAAAGGTCATGCTGAGGAGATGCTGGTACATGGAGTTTGGGGATGCTCCCCGTTGTTGAAAACCCACCTGGGAATGGCTTCATCTGAGCCAGGAAGTCACAAATTTATAGGGAACATTCCTCCAATGCCCCAAGTGTTTCTGGGCAGCAAGGATGAAGCATGACAAGAAGCAGGAGCTCAGCAGTAGCTCTTTGGGCAAGGCAGGATAGGAGGAGGTGCATGATGCCTGCAAGGGCTGTCACGTGGTATGGAATACAGTAAGTTTTTTAAAATTAATATTACTACTATTAGCATTGTAGAATTGGGTGTAATTAATGACTCACAATGTGCTGAAATGCTCTACTGAAGAACCTGTTCTGGGGCAAGCATCAGTGGTCCTGCTCCCCATTACCAAGCTGGCCAGGCTGCCCTGAGGTGACACATCCAGGAGCTGACCTGTCCTGTTGCCCCTAGTACCCTTAAACCTCCCCCACTGCCCCCAGAACTCATTCTTCCATACCAGTTGGGCATTACATGCTATCCCTGTTGCAGCAGACCTCTTGTTAGGGGTAGAAATGAGCAAAGACACAGACTCTTATTCAACAACATGAAAAGGGTCCCAGTTTATTCTTCTTTACAGCTTAGCCATCCTGACTGACTACAGCAAGCTCCTACTGTAGGGTCCAGCTGCAGCCTCTGACTGGTGGCTATTTCCTATTAGATCATAACTGCAAGTATCGGTTTGCAGACTCCGAACACAGCTTTCACCTAGCTCAGGCTCTGACTCCATCAGACCCAGACTGACTTCATAGCAGATCTTTCACAGCAGAAACTCTCTTCCTTGTTTTGTTTTTTCTTTGAGTCTCTCTGGATTGTTCCTTCTCAGGGCTCCTCTATCTCCACGCCTTCTGCCTCCAAGATGCTCCCACCTACCCAACCCACTGCTTTTATCACACTTATCTTTACTAGTTACACCTGTGACCCGTTAAGGACAAGGCTGTTCCTCTTCTTTAGCAGTTAGTACAACCGTGATTTTTCAGAGGCAAGGTTGCCTGTAATCTCTTCTTCTCCACCTACAATCCCAGGAACAGCTGGGATGCATAGGGGAGGCTGTGGGATTTGCAAAATGGACACCCACCCTGGATCTGCCTGAGTAAGTTCCCCCTCCTCTCCTGCTGCTCTCAGGCAATACAAGGATGTGTCCTTGGGGACAGGGATGACCAAACTGGTTTGCCCAGCCTTCCTAAAAATCCTGCACAAGCCTGTAATTACCGCCCCCCCCTTTAAAAAAGAGAGGAGCCTGACATTGCAAGGTATTGTCACAGCACCTGCAGGTGTCTGGCACTGAATCACTGGGGGTGGAGCAGACCTAAGTGTGGCAGTCCTAGCACAGTCAGGAAAGGGGAGGAACAGGAGCTCCTCCAGCCAAGAAACTGGATTTTTTTGGGAGGATTAAGACATCCAAAGTTAAGAGCTTACTACAAAGTTAGCTTACTACTTACAAAGTTAGGATTCTTGATGGAATTACTGAGGCTGCACTCAGGAATTACTTGCAAAACTGGACAGGAGGTGAATATCCATACTACCTGGAAGTCAATTCTGGAGGCAGCTTTGGAATGCAGGAGAGTGTGTGCCTGGATGCAGGGGGTTTGTCTACCCAGCTCAAGGCTCTGGGTTAAGCCTGAGGAATCTGACCCAGGCCACTGAGATGGAGGAAAAAATGATTTGGAGGTTATAATCAGCAAAAATCTTTTCCTGGGATCCTCTGGAGAGAGCTGGGGAAGTTGCTGGTCCAGAGAGGCTGTAATGCAGCAGCAGCCAGGCAAGAACTGCTATGAGCATACAGGGGACCAGAAGGCTCATGTCACACCTAGAACTGATGCCTGTGAGAGGCTGATCTAGAACAGAGACTAGACAGAGTTAAATAATAATAATAATAATATTTATTAAATGGCCTTAAAAGAATACACCTCAGACAGTGCAAGATCCTGGCCAGGGCTACATTCAGGATAGATCCAAGATGGATCATGGTCACAAATTCTGACACTTGTATAAGTTTTGGTCCATTTACATATTGGGGTTAATTGTCCAAGTCTCATCCTCCTGGTCTACTTCCTTAATTTTGCCGTTGTTTATGCTTTTTGGGTAATGGCTGCCCTTGAGTCTCAGGCTGGAAAAGGATTGTCTAACTATCCTATGAACTCACTAACACTTAATATGAAGTTCAGAGTCCCACACCAAGTTGTTACTGTACAGCTTGCGTTATGGAGCAGTCATGGAATAACATGACACTCCTTCTTGAGGTGAAAAAGAGCAGTTTAATGAAACTTAATTCTGTATTTATAACAAGGATCGAAGACAAGGAAAAGAATAGTACTGATTGGCCAGAGAAATAACACCCCTGATCCAGACTTTCTCACAGATCCTGCAAGTGTTTATCTTTTGTAATCATTCTTTCTCTTATGTTTACATTAGACAAAGGTCTGTAGCTTGGGAAGGAACCCCAGCTGAGCCTGAGAAAGTTAGACTGGAAAAATCCTCAAAGATTTTTCCCTGGGCCTGTGACGGCCACACCAAGTCAGCACAGCATCTGAGAAATGTGAAAGCTAAAACTTAAGGCATCACAGCCACCACCTGCATCCCTGCCACAAGCTGCTTGTGTGAGGGATGTGCTCCCCAGCTGCAGCACTCAGGTCTCCAGACACTCGCCTTGGAAAGCAGGAATCAAATGCCCACCTGCAGGAGTCCTTGTAGCTGAGTTGACACAAGGCTGAGACCTCAATTCCAGCAGATTTCCTGCATGGAAGTCATTAAACACGAGGGAAGGATGAGAGACTTGAAGGGCTCTTGGTAACTATGCTGGTGGTTGCCCCAGCCAAGCAGCAAGTGAAGTGCTAGCCTTCTTTGGGAACAGAAACAATGCCTTGAGTAGGAGCTTGGCACTTTGATGTCCCAGGCAGAGATGCTGCAGTGTGTGGAAACAAGCTCTGCAGCTGGGCAGGACATGGCATAACTCTGCTTGCCAGGGCACAGGAATGGGTGAGAGCCTGCCCTGCTCTGAGCCAAGCTGGACACAGGGAAGACCTGCAGGGCAGAGAGTATCAACTGCAAACATCATCTGAACACAGCCTGTTCCCCACCCCTGCGTCCAACAGAGCTTAGCTTTCACCCTAAAGCTGCTTGTTTTCCCCCATAGCCTATCAGCAGTGGGTTAGGGGTCCTCTGAGGCTGATGGAGCTCAGCTTACTTCACTGAGTTCTCTGAACTCCCATGTTTACCTTCAGGAGAGATACCTGGTCTTCTACCATCTGTCATAATATGCCCACACACTTGCTCATGAAGAGACCCCTGTAAGTGTTCTCACAGTGCAGGAAAAAGTGGTACTTAGTGTAGCCAGGGTTCAGGGAGAATTTGGATCTGGTGTGGGGATGACAGACTCCAGCGTGCTATCCCAGAGCAATCTCTCTGGAGAAGGACGATCCCACTGGAGGCATGAATCCCTGTTTCATGGTAGGGTGTAGAGAAACGAATTAACTGACTACAGTCATGCAAAAGCCATCTAAAGAGCTGGAAAGAGAATTACAATTACCTGGGTCAAAAATCTGTGTCCTCCTGTTCAGAGGCACACATGGCGTCACCTTTTAAATGCCCTGACAACCCAAACCTGATCGAACCCGGTGTTCAGAGTTGCTTCTGTAAAGGCATATACATCTAACTTATATATATAAAAAGAGGTATTCCTCCCACTCCAGTAATCTGCACGTAGGATGCCACTGGCTCCTGGTGTCTTTCCCAGTCCCTGCAGAAGCTGGCCAGGAGGATGAGGGCTCCCGGTGTCCGCTCCTCCAGGCCAGAAGGGTTTTCCTGGCTCCCGGTGTCCGTCCCTGCGGGCCAGGCCGGCTCAGGCTCTCGGCAGGCCACATCCAGCACGGACCCCGATTAAGCATCAGATACCACAACCGGGATCTGCGACGCGCAGGCGGCCGCGCACTCGCCCGCCTGAAGGCGAAAGTCCGTGTGTCCCGAGAGCCGCAGTTTTGGGGTGAAAGGCGGTGATTTCGGCAAGCCCGCGGCCCACGCTGCCTACCAGCGGCGCCGCCATTGCTGCGGGAGCAGAGCGGCGCTGCGGACACGCCCCCCGTGCGCGGGCACGGCCGGCGGGGCCAATGGGAGGCGTCGCGCCGTCGCGCGCGGCCAATAGGGAGCGGCGCTCTGCGGCCGGCGGGGCGCGCGGCGCCGCACGTGGTGACGGGAGCCCACGTGGGCGGCGGCCATGGCGGTGAGAGGCGGCGGGTCCGGGCCGGGGGGATCGCGGGGCTGAGCAGAACCGAACCGAGCCATGCTGTGCTGTGTTCTCCCCGCAGGGCTCTCCGGAGGCGGCGGAGGAGGCGGAGCAGGGTCCGGAGCCCCGCGCCGGGGGCGCGGTGCGGCGGGGGAAGAGGGCTGCCCCGACAGCCGCAGACCCGCAGCCGGCCAAGCTGAGCCGCGCCGAGCTCTACAAGCCGCCGACCAGCGAGGAGCTGACCCAGCTGAAGGAGACGGAGGATCTCTTCCACTCCAGCCTGCTCCGCCTGCAGGTCAGCCGTGGGGATCGCGCATTGCCCCACGGGGGGAGCGCGGGGGGCTGCGGGACCCCGCGCTCGGAGATGACCCGGGTTTATCAAGCTGTCGGTGTTGGGTGAAGATCAGCTGGTAACTACAGTATAGAATCATAGAGCAGTTGGGTTGAACGGACCCTTAAAGATGAACTGGTTTCAATTCCCCTACCAGGGTCACCTTCCACTCGACAGGAGCTCAGAGCTCCATCCAGCCTGGCCTTGAGCACTTTGAGAAATGCGGCATCCGCAGCTTCTCTGGGCAACCTGTGCTAGTGCCCCAACGCCCTCACAGGGAGGAGTTTTGTCCAATTATTCATCTAAACCTGCTCTCAGTTCAAAGCACCTTTTCCTATCACTATATGCTCTCATCAAAAGTCCCTCTCCAGTCCTCTTGTAGCCCTTTTAGGTACTGGAAGGTCACAGTAAGTCTCCTCAGAGCCTTCTTTTCTCCAGACTGAACAATCCCAATGCTTTCATCCTTTCTTCATAAGAGAGATCCTCCATCACTCTGATCACATTAGTGGTCTCCTCTGAGCTCACTCCAGCAGGTCCCTGTCCCTCCTGTGCAGGACCCCAGCTCTGGGTGCAGTGCTCCAGGTGGGTCTCAGCAGAGCAGAGCAGAGGGACAGAATCCCCTCCCTGCCCTGCTGCCCATGGGGCTCTGGATGCAGCCCAGGACACGTTTGGCTCTCTGGGCTGTGAGTGCCATGGCTGGGGCATGTCCAGCCTCTCACCTACATCATGAGATTCTCATGAGCCCACTCTTTGAGCTTGTCCAGGTCCCTCTGGGTGGCATCCCATCCCTCAGGTGGTTCTGACACTGGTGATTATTATGAGGAACATCTTTGATCTTCTAGCCACTTGCTGGTGTCAGTGGCAGGATCTCTAGAGCCTGGTTTGTGGTGCAAACCTGTGTGGTTGTTTCCTGCAGTTGATTCTCTGTCATACAAACACCCTTCTTGAGAGCTGTGCTTGTGTGAATTACATCAGGGTTTTTTGCTTGGGCCTTGGTTGGGATGGAGGTGATTGCAATCCAGCACTTACAGAAAATGGCAGGAACTGATCACACTACCAGCTCCAGGCAGGGTTTATGGAGAGTTCGGTGTGTTCCCCAGCTCACCAGCTGCCCTTGCAGCAAGCTCATGGTTGGTGCTCTCAGACAAGGTAAAAGTCAAGAGCAATTTGAGTGTTACAGCTGCCTTTGATGGTCCCCTTTTCCCCTACAGATCGAAGAGCTTTTGAAGGAGGTGACATTAAAGGAGACGAAGAAGAAGAAGATTGACGCCTTCCTCCATGAAATTAACAACCTTCTGGGTGCCATCCCAGAGACTCCAGAAACTGAAGTATGTTCCAGGGTTATAGAAGAGGTGGCAAGAGCCCTGTCCTGGGTGGAGTAGGAGCAGGCTCTGCTGTTGCTCTGCTAGCAGAGCTACTTGTGGAGTGTCTCCCTTAGGAGCTGAAAAAATAATACTTTGATTTTTGAGGGGAAAAGCTCTCTTTAAGCTCTGGGTGCAGCTGTGTGGGGAGCAGGGTCTTAGTCCCTGCATATCGGCTGCTGCTGATGTTCAGAGCATTTGTGTGTCATGTCTGTTCCCAGCTCACTGACCAGGCCTGGCTGTCCAAGGATGTGAAGGTCCCGTTCCTGCAAGTGCCATTCAACGTCAAGGGAAAGTTCCACTTTGTGCCCCCAGCCGAGCTGAAGGTGGTGGGCAGTTACCTGCTGGGCACCTGCATTAGGCCAGAGATCAACGTGGACATTGCAGTGACCATGCCACGGGTGAGTCTGGCCATGCCACCTCCTAAGTGGCTTTGGGGCCTGCCAGAGTCTTGTCCTCTCTGTCCTCCATGACCCGTGCCCTGCTCACTCCATTTCTCAGTGAGGTGACAGCATCTGGATATGCAGGGTGACTCCCACAAGGGGCTGGGGAGTTCAGTCTGGCCTCTTGCTGTATCAGAGCTTGCAGCTGTTTGATCGTAGTTCCTCATCAAGATCTTCCTTCTCTCTACCTGGACTGAGCATTGCTGGGGAAATGCAGGCCATCTGTTTTTGTACCCAACTGCACTTCTACCCCAGCTCCTAAGACTGTGTTACAGGGAGGTAGAGTTTTGGAGGGCAGTAACCCCCTCTTGCTGCTTTTCTTGTTTGTAAGAAAAGCTTGAGACCGAGCACACCCTGTTTGGCTGCAGGACTGCTCTTGTCTCCTGCAGTCCTGGAAGCTGGTGAGCCAGCAGCAAGCTCCTGACCAGCTTGGAGCTCCTTGGGGCTGAGAGGGGGCTGCCTGTAGGGCCAGGGAGAGTTGTGGGTGGTATCTCAGGCTGCACTGAAGTTGGCAGGCAGGTGAGGTGGCATTGTGCTGTCCCTCTCTTCCAGGAAATCTTCCAGGACAAAGATAACCTGAATCAGCGCTACCACCGGAAGAGAGCCCTGTACCTGTCCCACATTGCCCAGCACTTGTCCAAGGAGAAGCTCTTTGGCAGTGTGAAGTTTGCCTACATGAACAGCAACCATCTGAAGCCCATCCTGCTCCTGAGGCCTCAAGGTGGCACTTGAGCCTTGCTCTGGTGTGGGGTGTGGCTGGGTGCTGGTGCTGGGTGGAGGGTGATGATGGTGGTCTCATGCCATTTAACGGCCCTTTGGAGAGGGATCAGTCTGGGGTACCATCACAATTGGTGATAAATTTTGTGTGCGATGATGGTGGTCTCATGCCATTTAACGGCCCTTTGGAGAGGGATCAGTCTGGGGTACCATCACAATTGGTGATAAATTTTGTGTGCTTCTCAGCTGTTTTCTCTCTTCACCCAAAGTCTAGTCCTTAGGGTCTCTCCCCTTCCCAATCCTCCTCTGCAGCTTGGCTGGGCTCTCCAGGCTTGGCCTCACTGTAAACCTACAAAACACACCTGTATCCAGCACTGCCCCTCCTTCCTGCTCTCCCCAGCCCTGTTCCCCACCGTCTTTCTGCCTTCCCCAGGAACCTGTGTGCAATCTCTCTCTTCCCTGATGAGCTGATGTGGGATGCATGGGCGGCCAAGTGCTGCTTGTTCCCACGGTCCTCAGGAGATAGTGGCTTGGGGTCTATGACAGATGTGGCATGGCAAGGCCAGGGCAGGCTGAGGTGCTAAGCTGGGCAATAGGGAGGAAGATAGGACTAGGACATGAGCCTCAAGGTCATCACTCAATCTGGGATATGGTCACTCTCTGCTCTGAGATGATTTCCACTGCTGCAGAGCTTTGCTGGGAAGGAGTTTTAGCCTTTGCGCAGGCTGGGGGTGCTCTGTGTTTCCCCAGTTTAATCTCTGACATCTCTTCCTCCTGCACATCTCCCCTCATGTGCTTACAGGCAAGGATGAGAAGATGGTCGCTGTCCGACTCCATGCTTGTCCCAGCTCGGGTCTCTTCAAACCCAGCCGCTTCTATCCCAGCAAGAACAATGTCCGGACTGCCTGGTTCATGGAGCAGAGCACCCCCAAAGAAGGTATGGCCTGGGGCTGGGGGAGCATGGGGCTGTTTGTTTCTGGGCAGAGACTACTGCCCCCTGTGCCTGCAGGTGAGTTCACTGCAGCTCTTTCTGTGGGCAGGCACTTGGTGGTTGTGTCCAACAAGCTGTCATTTCTGCACACAGGAGCCACCGAGCCCCCAACCCCACACTACAACAACTCCATCCTCTGTGACACAGTGATGCTCTCCCACCTGCATTTCTTGTCTAACGCAGCCACGGACTTCCCAGGCATGAAGGATGGCCTGGCCCTCCTCAAAGTTTGGCTGAACCAGCGGCAGCTCAGCAAGGTATGTCCTGTGCCAAGGTGGGCTCTGCTTATCTGGCTAACCTGCCTTTGGCCTGCTCTCCTTCCTAGGGCAGAAGGGAGGTGCTTTGATCCTGCTGGGTGGGGTGGTGGCTTGTGGCTTTGCTTTGAGCTGTGTTAGGGTTTTGTGGAGGCCCCATCCTAACCTGTGGGTTACCGTGCTCTTGTGGTACCTCTTTTCACAGGGTTTAGGGTGCTTCAGTGGCTTCTTGGTCTCTATGCTTGTTGCCTACCTGCTGATGAAGCGCAAGATTGTCAAGATGATGAGCGGGTACCAGGTGTTGAGGAGCACTCTGCAGTTCCTGGGTGAGTTTCCAGGGGCCTCTCTGGACGTGGAAAGGTTGGTGTCTCTGCACAAAGCCTGAGCAGAGTCGGGGAAGAGGCAGAGAGGACATTGTGCTGAGCCCCTGTGGGTGGGATGGACAGGAGGGGATGTGTCAACAGAGTAGGGCTGGATGGTGCAGCTTGCAGAGAGGTGGGTAAGTTCCCATCATAAGGTGGAAGCCAGCATTGTATTTTAGCACTGTTGACATTGTGAGAGCTTGGTGGTGTTGGCAATCACGAGATGTGGATGATGTGACTTGTTCCTTCCTGTCTGTCCACAGCCACCACTGACCTGAGCGTGACAGGGATCAGTCTAGCCAAGGATGCTGATCCTTCCCTGGTAAGCAGCCCTCCTAGGGGTCTTGTGCCTGTGTCTGTCTGTACTGTGTGTGCTGTTGCAGGGATGGCAGATGGCAACAATCTCGGGGTGTCTTAGTGTGTGTGATGCGCTGCAGCACTAAGGACCATGTTTGCTTTTCCAGCCTGTCCTGGATGATTTCCACCAGGCATTTGAAGTGGTCTTTGTGGATCCCTCTGGACTGGTGAATCTCTGTGCTGATATGACTGCCAGCAAATACCACCAGGTACTGAGCAGGTTGTGGTGGCTTTTTGAGGTGCTGTCTGAGGAGTGAGCTCAGACAGGCAGAGTGGTCAGATATTTTTGAGGAAGGTGTCAGCCTTCCTGGGAGGGAAGGCATTATAAAGGGATGGCATTAGTTAAAAGCTTTCTAAGATTTTAACATCTCCAGCTTTGAAGCTTAGAAATGAATTTGGAGATTTAGATGTAGTGCTGTCTCACCAGTCTTGCTCGAGTGGTGTGGGAAAGTTGTTTCCCTCTTTGTGTGCACCTTTGGGAGAAGCCAAGCATCTGTTTAGCAGATGTGACTGTTATCAAGGAGAAAAAAAATCACCTTAGTGTCAGGGATGGCCAGCAGTGAGAGCTGTTTGTTGCTTGCTTCATGCTACAGACAGAGACTGGGGTCAGGGTGTGCTGCTGACCATGGAACTGGGCTGGCCCTGGTTGATGGGGGAGCACAAGTGACCACTTCTGGAGGGATTTGCTTTCCTTCTCCCTTTGCATTCATACTCCTGCACTGCCTTCTCTCCTTGCTCAGGTCCAGTTCGAAGCCAAGTGCTCTATGGAGATTTTGGATGACCGGATGGTGGATGGCTTTCAGGTGCTGCTCATGACCCCAAAGCCCATGCTCAGGACCTTCGACCACATCTTCCAGTGAGTCTTGCTGTGCTGTGGGGTGGTGCTGAGGGAACCTGCTCAAAAAGAACTGGGCTACTTCTGGCTTTGGTCTGGGTTAGTTTTGCACTTACCTGGTGGGAAGTGGGTCTTCTAAGCTCTGAGATAGACACTGGTGCCTCCTTGCACTGGGATCTTCCACTTTTACTGGTCTAGATAGCCTCCCAGAGGAGGGGAGCAATGTTTAAGCCTTATAATCAGTGACCAAGGTGCCAGAGGCATTCTTGTAGCCTCTTGTAGACTAGGACACTCAGTTCCCCGTTTTATCCATCCTCTAACATATTCTTCTCTCACAAGAAATTTGATGGCAGAGGTAGGTGACCAGCTTCTCTTCTTCTTTGTAGCCTGAAGCATGTCTCCAAGCTGCAGGGTACCTGCAAGAAGATGCAGCTGCTGAACGAGCTGATGGATCGGGGTGGGAACTACGTGGCTGCAGCTCTGCCCTTCATTGTCTCGCTGCTGGCACGTGGTCTGTCCCGGAGAGCACAGCTTGTGGCTCACTCCCTGCCCCAGACCCCCGAGGTAATGCAGCTTGCAATGACACTGCATCCTTTGCAGCTTGTGGGATGTCAGCTGTCTCTTGTGGCACTACAGAGACAGAGCACTTGCCTTGCACACTGGGGAAGGAGACTGGGAATACAGAATCTGAGGCTGTGCACTGTGTTGCTTGGTCTGGGCACAAGTCGTGGTCCAGTAATGGGGCATGATGAAGACAACTTTTCTTGTTATTGGGGAGACGTATTAGATGAGACTTTCCTCGTCTGTGCTTGTCTGTGTACCTGGAAGAACATAGCAGAAGGTTCATTTAGCATCCAGTATCCAAGCAGCTGCTGCTCCAGAAACGTCATCTCTCATTGTGCTTCATGTTCCTCATTTTTCCACAGTGGCCAATTGATGCTGAGCCCCCAAAACACAAGGATGTCGGGCCCCTGACATTTGGGCTCCTGTTTGTCCCAGAGTTTGCTGCCAGCACACTGGAGAAGGGTCCTCAGGCTGATCATCCCGAGGTAAGGGATGCCCTGCTTGTGCTGACTAAGAGCAAAGCTGGTGCCGTGCTGTGGTTGAAGACAGGTGGGAGGTTGGCTGGTGATCCTGGGAAGGTTCTATCTGGCCCAGAAGTGACCTGTGTCCCTGCTCTGGCTTGGTCAATGTCCCCGCACAGGCCTTGGAGTTCCGGTCCTTCTGGGGAGAGAAGTCAGAGCTGCGTCGGTTCCAGGATGGGAGCATCTGTGAGGCTGTGGTGTGGGAGGCCAGCACTGTCTGCCAGAAGCGCCTCATCCCTGAGCAGATCATCAGGCACCTGCTGAAGCTGTAAGTTGCACTGAGCAGCAGATGTGGGTTGCTCCATGTGTTGCTCCTGCCATGTGTCCTGTTCCTGGTGACCCCATTGTCAGCTTCATGCTTTGTGGGCTGTTTTGGGTTGTTTTGGATTTGTAAGATCTGGGAGTCATTTCAGCTGTCCTTATGATGTGATCCGCTTCCCAAGATGGGGGGGAAAGGCACCTGCTGCTGTAGCCCCTGCTGGACATAATGCAAAGGGCAAGAAGGCAGCACGCCTTTACTTGTCGGCAGAACGGGAGGAGAAGCTGTCTGGACCTTGCAGGACGTTTTTGTGAAATCCTCTGAGACCTTGTAGTGGTTCACAGGATGGCATCTTCCCTGTGGCCTTGGAAAGCCTCTGCAGCAGTTTTTACCATCTGCCAGAAGTGCACCTCTCGCACAGAAAGGAGGGTTTGCCTGTGCCTCTCTGTCCTGAGTTGAGGATGAATCTTGTGAGGGAAGGCTGCACATTGGTGGCTTTGCATCCTGTGCAGCTGCACAAGTTACTGGTTCACTTTGGGTGATTTCTTGACCAGGGAGGAATGCACAGGGATTTGTATTTTCACCAGGATCTTCCTTTGGAGGATGGTTGCTCATCCTTGGGCTGACCCTTTCAGCGTCAATAGGATCAATAGGCTGGCATGTTGTAGCTCTAATGCTCTGGTGTCTTTTCCCACGTAGCCATGCAGACATTCCTGAGTCCTCCCTCTGCTACACAGGAGCCCTGCTGGAATCTGTGATCAGGACTGGGAAAGAGGTATGACTGCTTCCCTGGTGGGGTTGGGACTCTCTCCAGGAAGAGCAGTGAGGGAAGGGCTGTGGGGAGGTCGTTTGAGTGGCACTGAGGCAGCTGGGTGATTCCCAAGAGAATGGAGTAAGGGTAAGGATCTACCAAGTCTTTCATGGCAGCCAGTGCATAACTGCTGAAATCCTCTTGCTTTAACATCCCCCAGACCTCATGTTCCCCTTTTAGCACCCCACTGTCCTATTCTCTCTGCTTTGGCCCCTCTGTCCCCATGCCTGGGGGTATATTACTGTCCCACAGTGCTTCTCTGGCTGCACCTCTGGGGTACTGCTTCCTTCAGGATATGGGCCAGACAATTCTGTGCTGCCATCCCTTAGGTCTAGCTGGTAAACCCAGGAAAAGGATCTTTCCTGACATATTGCAAAGTGCTAGATTGTGCCCCATCTGAATGTGTAGCCAAAACAAAGAAACTCCACTTTCAGACAGAAAAGGTGAATCTTAGGTGCTGGGAAATGTTCCTTCTTACAACTTCTGCTTTCCAGTTTGTGAAAATAAAGTCTGGAGATGAGCTGTGAGCACTTTGACACACTTTGTTGGTCTTTCTGTACTGATGCCTTAGGATTTTAGCATTTATATTTTTCATATATTTGTAATCCTGCAATTCTTCAGTGTATACCTCTAAACTCCATATAGAGTGTTGGCTAGTGTCTTCCTATTTTGGTCAGACAAAACAATTCCTCTCTGAAAGGGATTCCTCAAAAATCAAAGGGACTCAAGGACACCTTACTGTCTCAACCCCTGAAAAGTATAAACAAAAGTGGGTTGGTTGGGAGCAAACTTGGAGTAAATGACTTCATTACCTGAAGCTGTAACTGGAAGATTAACTGCAATATGCAAATGGACCAAACTTCCATTTTTTGGGTGTAGCCCCTAGGGAGGATTCATCTGCCAGAAAATGTACCTGATGGCCCTTCAGTAAATATGACCACTCTTTATTCCCTTAATTTTGTGACCCTCTGTAGGTAGTCCCGAAAAGGCATCAGTACAACCTGCTCTTTACATGGTTGTTGGATGGAGAAAGAAATTGTTTCCTTTCCACTTTTTAAGAGGAAAGGGATGCACATTTGATGGAAAGGATCTCTGTGCCAGGACCAATTGCGGTCTGGATGGAGTTGGGTGTCAGATTTGGGATGAAATGCTGGTTTTTACAGCCTGTTGTGAGTTGAGGCAGGAAGATCTGTATGTTGTGTCCCTTCAGGCTGGTCTGGGGTTAAGAGGGCTGATGACAGATGTCAGACACCCAAGTCTGACAGGGGATGAATTTTCCTGGAGCCTGAGGGGTGCTTAGGAGTTCCATTGTTGCCAGTCCCTGAGGAACAAAGGAGAAAGTTGCTGTTGAGTGTGGGGTGTTGAGTACAGGGTTTCTGCTCCTCCAGCTGTGTGCAGACAGCCTGGGGAGCTAGCAGTGTGAGGATGTGCAGGATGAAGGCAGAGGAAGGGTGCAGCCACGAGCAGGATGGGTTTGCCATTTGTGGCACACCCCGCAGAGGGTGCTGCTGCTCCACCAGAGAGCCCAGGTTGGAAAACTCCAGGCAGGCTGGCTCTTTGTATGACTCTCAGCTGCCTCTGAGCTGGGTGTTTTGGTGTCACCAATGTGGCCTCCCTGTTCAGGCTGCTGTGCTATTTTTTGGGGAAGTGGAAGCAGTAAGGGCAACACCAATTCTCCCTTCTGGTGCTTCTCCACTGCTCTCTGCAGAGTTCCTGTGATGCTCTGAATGTTTTCTGTCTTTGCTTTTGCCATGCACCAGAGCTCTACTTGGCTAAGGATATAGTCAGTGGAGTTTTCTGTTAACTGCTGCCTCTGTTGGTGTCATGGTAACTGCTGGGGAGACAGGAGCAGGGCTCACCTTGCCAATGTGTGATCTCTGTATTCCCAGATCATTCTCAGCTTCTCCTTTACTATAGTGATCGTTAGCAGTACAGCTCTTGGTGCTGCCTTAGTGCCTTGCAAAAGGATTAATTTTATTTGCCTCTGTGGCTAATGGGGAGTCACAGACAGCCTTGCCTTTGTCTTTGCTCTCTTTCTTACCTCCCCATTTTGCTGAGTGCTCTTGCCAGAAGCTGCTCCCTGGGGTGGCAGTGCTGGCTCCTTGGAACTCGGTTGTGATGCCAGCCCACAAGGGAGGTGAGGTGAAGTGCGTGGAAGAAGTGCATGGAGAGGCTCTCTGTGTGTCCACAGGTATGGGAAACAGGCGAGGAGGCCATGGTCAGTGTCGTCTGCTCCTACGATGACCTGAGCCGCAAGCTTTGGAACCTGAAGGAGCTGCCGCTGACAGTGACGGCTGTGCAGGGTGTGCATCCAGCCCTCCGGTACACAGATGTGAGTGTGCTGGGGCAGGGGGCCTGCAGGGTGCTGGGGGTGAGGGAGGACTGAGGGAATGAGTCACTCTCTGGTTCTGTGGCTCCTGAGAACCCTTGGGGCAATATGGTGCCTCTTCTTTGCTGTTCTATCCTTTGGGCTGGCTGACCAAACCCTCTGTACCGGAGGGCTTTGCTGCTGTGGGAGGTTTGGGTGGGAGGATACATATTGCCAAGAGGTTTCTGCTCCTTGTTCTCAGTTGCTGGGTGGCTGTTCTCTTTCAGGTCTTTCCTCCTATTCCTGTGAAGCCAATTTATTCCTTCCATGACAGAAGGAAGCACTTGCTGCTTCCTTCAGAGGAGAAACCCTGCCCTGCCTACATAACCCCTTTGAAGAGTAAGTGGGGTGGGATGTGAGTGGGAGATGATTTTGTGGAGGGAAGTGCAGCCAAGCAGCGATGCAGGCTCTGTTATTGCTGCGTTGGTGTGCTGCAGGCAGGAGCAGAACCCTGGCTCCTCCTGCCCTCCTGCTATAAACCTGTAGCTCCAGACAGCCCTATCCAACACCTTGTTTCTGTGTGGGATTCACTGACCTCCTGCCATTGCTTTGCCCCCAGTTATCTGCCACATGGAAGGCAGTGGCCAGTGGCCACAGGACAAAGGAGCCATCAAGCGCATCAAGGCTGCTTTCCACCTCCAGCTGGCTGAGCTCCTCCGGCAGCAGCACCAGCTGGTTTGCAGACCTGCAGTCACCCACACTGATGTGTACAAGGTAGGGGGTCCCCCGAACCTTCTCCAAGCCTGACCTTACCAAGGTGGGGGGCTGTGGCAGTGGTCCCACTGGGCAGAATCAGTATTTAGATGGTGGGCCTAGGAAAGAGTCTGGTGAGACTGCACTGATGTCAGGATGCTGCTGTTGTATCCCTGAGGGGCAACATAACACACATCATGCTGCTTTTGTCACCATCAAACCTAACTTTGCCTTGTGCTCCCATCTCAGGATGGCTACGTTTTCCGTCTCCAAGTGGCCTACCACCGGGAGCCCCTGATCTTGAAGGAAGTGGTCACTCCAGAAGGGATGCTCAAGTACCAGGACACAGAAGAATCTCGGCAGCTGGAGCTGGAAACATTGCATCTACCCTACCTAACCAGCTCACTGCATGGGTAGGTGAAGCAGAAGGTGCTTGAGAGGTCAGAATGTGGGATGTGGCTGGAAACCAGCATGGAGGTGCCCTTGGATCCTGGAGGGTGATGGTGGGTAGAGGAGCTTGGTGTGGGGAGTAGTCCTTCAGCCAGCCCTGTGAGAGGCTCTTTAGAAGGATTAAGGGAGGGATGTGGGTGTGGGTGGCACCTGAGGTCACTAGTGTGAGGACACAAATATTAAAATTTAGTGTTGTTAGAGAGGAGCATGTGGCAGCATTTTCCCTTCTTCCCCTCCAAAATCTCAAGACCTGCTAAAAGTCTCTGTGCTTGTGATGCTGTGTGAGTGTTCCTTGTAGATTTTTGCCCCTCTCTTTTTTCTTACCAAATCCAAGAGGCTGTTTTGGGTCCTGGGGTGTGTGGGCTGAGCAGTGGCATGTCTCCCTCCTCACAGGCTCCAGCAGCAGCACCCAGTTTTCGGCAGCACTTCCCGGCTGGCCAAGCGCTGGATCAGTGCCCAGCTCCTGAGTGACAGCATCTCTGAAGAGTGTGTGGACCTCCTTGTGGCGTTTCTCTTCCTCCACCCAGCCCCCTTCATACCACCCAGGTGAGGATGAGGAGCCCAGGCTGGCTCAAAGGGGATTTAGTGTCTTTCATTACCTGGCATGGAGGAAGGGTGGGATGCTGGTTGGGCAGGAGGTGTTGGGAAGGTTCACGGCAGGGAGCATGAGGCCCCTGTGCTGCCAGAATACTATCCCAAGTCCTCTTGGGAATTGCCAGGGGAGATGATATTTAGCAGGGCTGTGGCTTTCCCTGCTCTGTGCACTGCAGAGAAAGCAGGTGAGGCTGGGGATGAGTGTCCTTGCAGCCTTTAGGTGCTGGTGGCACAACTGCAGAGTGTCTTGTGCCTGCTGGAGGACAGGTGAGGCCCCTTGTTCTGGGGGTGGTGGCCAGGAGAAGCGGGGTGAGGGCTGTGTTGTGGCTACCAGCATGCTGGGGCTCCTGGGTTGCCTAGGAAGGATGTTCTGGTGGTGATGGCAGCTCCAGCCTCCCTTCCTTCTGGAGACTGGGAAGGATGAGGGGGTGGGTGCTGAAAACTGAATGGAGCAGTGTGATGGTAAATAACCCCACAGAACCAATTGCATGCTGGCCCCTGGCAGGCACATGTCACAGGGCCCAGAGGAAGTGAAATGAAGTTAAAGGAAATGTTTTTGTTCTGTGTGGAGTCAAAAGGTTACTCTGCCCTGCACTTGAGGTGCAGTTTCCTTTCCCAAAGCAGGAGCAACAGTCTGATGCCTAGAATGCTTTCCTGTCTCCTAAAATAACAGAATCCCCATCTTCCCAGCTATCTGGCTTTGTGCACATGTTGTGTTGCAGGGGAAGAGGTGCACTGGGAACTTGGCTGGTGTTCAGACTTGCACCAGAGATGGGAGCAGCACTCTCTCCACCTTTTCCTTGATCCAGACCCAGGATCTGGGTGGGAAGAGCATCAAGAGATTTGGCAGCGGGGGTGTGGGCTGTGATTTACATTTTGCTGGTTCCTTTTTCCTGAGGAATGAGGGAAAAGAGAGGAAAGATCTTGAGGGAAAGGGGAGATTTGGAGAAGGGGAGGCCTCAAATTTGTTCTGAACTTCCCTTTGCCATTACAGATAACCTCGTTGGGCTGCATATGGGTTGGGTCTTCACTAAGTCACCCCTAAGTGCAGCCCTTCTTGCTGCCAGGAGAGCAAATGCTGATGTTGAACTGTTTTGTCCTGCCTGCAGCTCTCCACAGGTGGGCTTCCTGCGCTTCCTTAACTTGCTGGCAACCTTTGACTGGAAAAACAACCCTCTGATTGTCAACCTAAATACTGGCCTCACAGGTGAGCAGGGCAGCAGGTAGGAGAGCTGCAACATGAGATTCTTGAGTCCTCCTTGGTCAGTGCCTGGCACCAGATCTCTTTGATATAGGAAGACATCGTAGCTTGTGCTGGGGACAAGGAGATTTTCCACTCCCTTGCCCCTGTCCTGTCATGTTTCACTTGCCTGCAGGATGGGTTTGGCAGTGCCATGTGTGGTTTTCTTTTTTTCCCTGCCTGCCTCTGAAGAGGTGGATCTCAGTGATGATGCTCTGCTGCTTTAGTCTTACTGAAATCTGTGACAAGCGTGGGTGGTGTTGGATGTGGTGTTGTCTTTGAAGCCCTCTGTTCCTGCCCTCTAGTGTTTTGACTTTTGGATACATGCTGGAGCCACAAGAGACCATGGGATTGTCTTAGCTCTGCAAAGTCATGTGGTGGGGGGGAGAGTTACACACAGCTTTTAAAGCTGATTTATAAGAAAAGGTAAAGGTGCTCAGGAGAGTATTGGGTTTTGAAAACTGATGCTTTCCGAGTGCTCTGCAACATATTCTAATGAACTAAAGAGCTATTTTTTTTCTCCACTTGAGGGGAAATAAAAGACAAAAGATAATATAAACTACTAACTTATAATGTGAGTTACCAGCTTGTGTCAGTCTCAGTACCCACCATGCCTGAACCCACCTGAGTGGATTTACAGCAAAGTTCCATCTAATGAAAGTGAGGCATAAGCCTGAGGTGAAGGAGCTCTGGTTTCACATGGACTGTGGGATCAGAGGGTGGGAGAGGGTAGATCCTGTTGTGCTGCCCTTTCCTGTCTGTGATGGGGTTTAGGAGGTCAGAGGGTGGTGGATGGGGCAGAGCATCTCACCTGTCTGCCTGCCCTCCCCAGATTCTGACTGTGCAGAGATCAAGAACAAGTTTGTAGCAGCTCGCTCTCGCCTCCCCGTCATGTTCCTGGCCACTCCCAAAGATCAGTGGAGCTCCATGTGGACCCGGGAGCGCCCCTCAGCACAGGTGAGCTGGGCCCTTTGTCCCCTTCCCCTGGTGGCTGCTGGCTTGGGGCAGTTCCCTGCTCCCAGTGCTGGAGCCAGCCCTCACAGCCCCATGAGGAGGGGCATCCCTGGTACATCAAGGCTGCCAAGTTTTACCCTCTGACTTCTTGGCTCCCCAGATCCTGCAGCGCCTTATCCTGCTCGCCTCGGAGTCTCACCGTGCCCTGGAGGAGCTGCTCATGGACCCTCTCAGTGACCAGGATGTGAAGGTAAACCCCCTGGAAAAGAAGCACAAGGGTTTTCAGGCTCTGGCTGAGCAGACTGGACCTTGGTGGTGGTTGCTCGGATGTGTTAGGAGGTTTCAGGCTGTGGCCATGTGGCTGCCCTGGGATGTAGAGCTGCAAGGATGGGAGAAGGGATGCTGGTGTCCCACCCTGCTTGTGAGGGACCCAGCTCTGCACTGCAGCTTGGGGTGACTAGGACAATCAATCTGTATACCCTGGTTTTCTAGGGACATGAGCAAACCCACAATATTCCCTTGCCAAAACCAGTTGTGTGGCCATGACTGGATCGAATGGTTCCTGTTTTGGAGTAGCTGTGGAAATCTGGCTTGTGTACTCAAGTCTAACCAAGCTCAGGGTGTTGGAAGTTTTCATAGGACAGTACCAGGCACTTTAGGACAATGTTATTTTGATTTGAGTGGAGGAGTAAAGCCCTATGTAGTTTAACCCTCTTCTATTTCTCAGTGATTTCACTGTACTTGAGGCATTAGCGGTGTGTATTACAGGGCTATGAAGGAATTAGGCATGTCCAGTGCGTTGCAGTCACAGTGCTGGCCTAAGACTGAAATTCAGGAGGCACATTGTGAGCTGGGGATGGTTAGCTTCTAAAACAAGTTGTCACCTGGCCAGAGCAGCCTCCCAACACCTTGACTTAGCTGCCTTGGGCCTCCTTCTTCCTCTCTTCCATTGCAGTGGGAACGTTTCTCATTGCCAAAGAATCCCTCTGGTACAGGCCAGTGTCCTTCTGGCATATGATGTTCCTGATGAGTAAATAGGGAATGCTGTTTCCAGGGCAGAGCTTGGGGCTGGGAAGAAGGAAAAGCCTTTTGTATTAATTTGGAGTTGCCTCTACAGTTGCCTGTAAGTGCTGCAAGCTGGTTTTTTTGTCTTTGCATTTGGGTCCCATGGGACATGCCTGCTCTCATGAAGATGCAGACATGGGTTTGCTCCCAGGGCACGCACAGGAAGCCATGGACTTGATCATTGGGTGGAACAGAGCTAGGACTGACTCAGCGCTGGTCACTGATGTTCTTCATGTGTGTTCTCCCCGGCCTGGCTGTAAACCAATTCCAGGCAGTGGGTTTTCTTCCAGTGCCAAGATGAGCAGTGTCCCATGCCTCTGTTCATGTCTCTGCATCATTTGTTCCATCTGAAAATGTACACATGGTTTTACGTTTTTTCCATTTTAATACAGCTGTGTCCACAGCTAGATCCTGCCTGTCCAAATATTTATGTCTCTGGGATTGCTCCCCTCTGTTAACGGGGTTTTGCTCTCGCCCTCTGTGTGCTTGATGGAAGATGCTGTTGCCCTCTGGGGCAAATCCTGCTGGGCAGATGGGGCCATCCTGTTATTAAACAGCTCCTTGTGTCCCCTGGGTGTTGTTCAGCTCCTGTTGGCTTCTTGATTTCCCTCTTCATCTTGAGACTCTACCATGTGCAGTGCAGTTATCTATCTCAGCTCACCTCTTTGCTCCCCTCTCAGTTGCCCACCCCACTAGCATTTACTCAGGTAGGCGTCCTTGGGTCTGTGGCAGACTTCTAACATTAATCCCACAAAAATTCTGTCTTTGGTTTGCTGCTTTCTAAGGAGAAGGAGACAAAATGCAAACAAGGACTTGGGAAACCTCTCTTACCTCTCCTGCTTGCCTGTGTCCTGTATTGACTAGCACCATTTGTTTCTCCTTGCAGATGGTCTTCCGCCCTCCTCTGGACTTCTACGATGTCCTGATCCACCTGAATCCAAACCAGATTCCTCGACAGCTGGAAAGCGTGGACCAGCCAGTGAAATCGGCTTCTCGTGGCGTGGTGAAGAACAGCTCTGCCACGAATATCCTCTTTCCTGTGGTGGATTATGACCCTGTGCAGCTGTACCTCCAGGAGCTGAGAGTAAGCACTGTTGGGGAAGCAGATGGGGTGCCTAGCAGGGAGTTCCCTTCTGGAATTTGGATTTCTGCAGGGCATAGCTGGTGACATCTCTAGGTATTTGCATGGGATGGGTATTGCTTCTCCAGCAGCCTGGTGAATGCTCTGCCTCCTCCATGGAAATGGGAGTGCTGCTGTGATGTGAGAATGAGGTGAGATGCAAACCACCAGGAGCTTTTGCTGAAGAACATTGTATTCAGCACAAAAGTTCCTTTAAGCCGTTTGTCTCCAGTTAATTCACTTTTCACAGCTTCTTGCACCACCTGGTGTGCATGATGGGCAGTAACCACACACACAGTTTCTGGGGGGATGTACAGGTATCCATGATGTGATCCCAGTAAGCTTACTGCTGTTAGGCCAATGGTTGTGTGAGCCAAAGATCAGTGTTGGTCAGAGAGTGGTTTCTCAACAGAGGAAGTTGGTAATGTGGTGATATGGAGAACATCAGTATCCAAAGTCATCGACCGTGTTCCCTTGCACTATGAGGCCAAGCCAAAGCCTTGACCAGCTGGAGAGGTATGCAAGGTGCAGTGATCCTCCCTGGATCTGGACAGCCTGTGCTTTGCACCTGGCACTTTGGCCTTTCCCAGCTTCAGATTTGGTAGCTGGCTTAAATGTTAGTGTCAGCTGTGCAGAGAGGTGGGGTTGTGGGGCCCCCTTGTCAAAACCTGCCTTGTCTTTGAAGTGCCATCATCCCTTACTGATAAGAGTGCTGTGAGCAGTGTCAGAACTGTAAGCATGGGAATCCAGGCTGGCTGTGGCAGGAAGGGGGCTGTGGGGGTCTCTGTCCCTGTTTCCCACTCAGGACAGAGTCATCTTTCACGTTAGAGCAGGCTGCACAGAGCCCAGTCCTGCTGGATGCAGTCTATTTCCAGAGATGAGAATTTCCTACTTCCCTGCCCCAATGTTTGGCCACCACTGAAAAAGTGGTGCCTGAATTGTAACTCCAGTTTAGTCTGGAAGATTCTGGGACCTTTCAGTGTAAGCTCCCTTTCACATTAACCAGGAACCTTAGGAGTTGGGCAAAGAAAACTTGCAGGGGTTTCTTTGAAGGCTTCTTCATCCTGGGCACAGCCCTATTACCCCCCAAGTTGCATACCAGCCACAGTGCATGAAAACCTGCGCCCATGGGAATCTGCTGTGGCTTCACCAGAGCTGCCAGACCTGCCAAGGTGCAAGCTTAGTCCTCCTGTTACTCACAGCACCTTGGATAGTCTTGGGTGGTTGAGAAGTGAGGGACAGGGATGTGTGAAAGGACTCATGAAACTGAGGAAGACCTCAAAGTTGTCACACAATTTAATTTCCCTGCAAAAGCATTGCTTCCTCTAGCTGGATGACATGTGGGAGAGGATTTGCCCATTGCTGCTCTCCCTCTGAGAAGGAAGATGGGGCTGGAGGTCCTGCAGACATGTTGTAGAGAGCACTGGGGGATTTCTTGGGGCAAGAAGGAAGGGGAAAGGCATCCTTCACGCGGGTTTTAAAAGGGAGGAGAAAGCAGATTTGGAACTGTTTGCTTTCACTTTCCTTCCTGGTGTCTGAGGAGTCATATCAAGACCAGCCCCTCACTTTTCAGTGATGAATGTTTGACCTGCTGCCATGAAACCTCAGCCAAGCGGCATAGATGTGGGCAGGAAATAGTGTTTTTAAAGTCTGAAATCCTTCACCCAGTGCTGGAAGTGGATTCTACAGCTGAACAGAGGTTTTCAGCAGCTGCCAAGATGCTGGAGATAGATGGGGACAGAGCCTCTGTATCTCTGAAGGGGTCAGTGCTAAGCAACTCTTGCGGAAATCTGATAGAAAGAAGACTGCTTGCTTGAAGAGAAACTGGAGGATGCTGGATGAGCTGACTGAGAGAGCTGTCTATTTGGGGAGGCTGTTAAATGATTGCAGCAGGTCTGGCTGTAGATTGTGGCAGTCAATCAGGAAACTCATTGGGGTTTCTAGGATGTTTTTATGCATCTAGACAAGTTGATGTCAGTAAGTGGCTCTGGAAGTGAAAGGTAGAGAGGAGATTTTCCTGGAAAGCAGCTTTCATTTATCTTCAGGCAATTACTTGGTCTGGTCAATAGTGACATCCAAATTGCCTGAATTTTTACTACTTTCTACTGCCTGTTTTTATTAATACAGTTGTAATAGATTTGGAATTGGGTTTGGTCAGGTTGCAAATTACAGTTGCTCCTAAATCCAATGTGCTAGCATCCCAGTGAAGAAAGACGGATATGAGGAGAGGTCACATTGCCTTGTTGGAAGCAGTGTTGATTCTCTTGGTGTCCCTTGTTCTTTGACCTGAGGGCTCTTAGGAGGGATCAGATCAGAAACTGGTTGCAGCTTTCTCTGAAGAGTACAGTAATTTCACGATTATAAGCCGCACCATTTTGACTAAAATTTTGGTCCGAACCCAAAGTGCGGCTTATAATCAGGTGTGGCTTATATATGGACAAAGAACAAAAAATTGCTGTTCTAGTTTGGAGGACAGGTGTCTGCTGAGAAAGGCAGGAACTTCTCTTTGAAATGGAGAATGTAAACCCCCTCCCTCCAAATTATTATAATTTGGAAATCAAGGGGCTTTCAGGCAAAAATATGGGAATTAGGAATAACAGTTATTTTCTAGGGAAATCAAAATAGAAATACAGCACCACAAAGAAACAAACTCCAAACCCTGACAAAGTCAGAGTACAACCTGACACCCCGTCAGGCAGGGTGTTGGTAGCAGTCCCATTAAATGGTGGCTGCATCCTCCTGTAGTGACAGATGTGATTCAGTTGGAGCAGTGCTCCTGTACAAGGTGCAGTTTCCCTCTGGAGGTCCAGTGGTGATGTGGAGAAATCCGGTTTTCCTCTGGAGTCCAGTGGAGAAAGGGGCTCCCTTAGTGTCCCAAAACCTCTGTTTTTATCTTGGTAAGAAATGTTGGGCTCTTCCCCCTGGCTGGAGCAACTTCCAATGGGATGCAGTAATTTTATCAGTCCCACAGTGGGACTCAATGGCCATGAGCAGAAAATGACTGGCTGGAGGAAGGATGGGTTGTGAAAAGATAAAGAACAATGCCCTGCCTGGTTTCAATGGATGCCCATTAGCAGAATATCTGCTGTTGAGATAAGGATCACTGTCCCCACCCTCAACAGATGGTGATAGAACAGATACCTTTGATCACACTCTGTATTGTAACATGCGGCTTATAATCAGGTGCGGCTTATATATGGACAAAAAAACAAAAAGTTGCTGAAACCCAGAAGTGCGGCTTATACTCAGTGCGGCTTATAATCGTGAAATTACTGTAATTTGTGGGGCAGAGAGCCCAAAATCTGCCTCAGCATCCCTGTCTGGGGGACTTTTCTTTGCTCTTCTTTCTTTTTAAGGCTCTTAGATATGGTTTGTTCTCTTGTGGCTGTTGTATTGGAGGTATCTTGCAGTAACAGTTTGCTTGTCATTCATAGCATCAGTAGCAGGCAGTCCCGAAGGAGCTGATGAATATCCATTTTTCTAGGCAAACAGGTGTTTCTTTTCTTGGAAAAATCACAGAGGTGATGCTGCACATGGTCCCAGAGAACTCAGCCATATCCAGTTAAGTTGGAAGGCCTCAAAAGCTGATTGTGCACTGCAGGACCACTGCAAGTCAGTGATGCTGAGCTGTCAGTAGAAGCTACTCCATCCTTTGGAAATCATCTGGCTTCATGTCTCAGTGTACTGATGTTGTTGCTTAAAGGCAAGACCTTTTCATCGACTTTGGCTTTGCTTGGTGGCCTCTCCAGCACCTTTTTATTTCTCTTTTCCTGGCTGTTGCTGCTCTAAGCAGTGTTCTTGTCCTGTGACCTGGGAGCCCTGGGGGTGATCCAAATCCTGCAGGAAGTTGGTGCCAGAAAGGGGCAGGGTGACAGCAGTGATCTGCATGAGAAATCTTGGATGAGAAGGCAGTTTGGATGCAGAACTGACTGGCTTTGATTCAAAGTAATTTGCTCTCAACAGCACAAACCACAGAATTGAGCAACGGGGCTGTAGCTGTGGCTGACAGTGCAGCCATGGTGGGTTTGCAGCAACAAAGGGAGACATCTGCCATGCAGATGCTGTGGGATTTAGTGTTCTTCTATGGGCAAAAAAGAAACATCTTCCCTTTACTGGGATTTCCACATGAAAACAGGATTTAAATGCCCTGGTGTTTTGATTGAATTGAGAGGGGCAGGGAGTAATTTCTTTCCCTAGTTTGGACTCATAACCAGAAGATCCACTCTTCTGTCCAGCCCCTGTTCTTCTAAAACCAAAGGGTTAGCAAGGCAGTAGCGCTCTGGAGCTGAAGGATTGCTGAGTGCCTTTTCCAGGGAGCTTAATCAGAGTAGAAAAATGAAAGGAGAGGAGTTACTGAGTCCTGACTGCTTGAATTTTTCCTGCTTCAAGGAGATGTGCTGCACAAACTGACCTGAGTTGCTCTGGTGCCTGGGATGCTCTGGATAGAGATGAAAGACTGACTGTGGGATTCAGGCAGCAAATTCTTCAATTCCAGAACAGGTCTGATAGAGAAGGCCTGTTCTGTGATCCTGTCCAGATGAGAAGGCTTTGGAGGCAGACACTTTTGAGGGAAAGCAGGTGCCAGACATCCCACAGGGAGGGCTTTCCCTGGAGGTTCAGCCCATCAACAGCCTCTCTGCCATGACAAAGTTCAAAGCACCTTGTTGAGCATACCCTGAGTTGGCTCTTGGTGGGGATTCTCCAGCTAGGCTAAATTAAATTTAAGTGTCTCAAATGAGGCTTCCTTTGAGTCTCTGTCGTGACTGCTGATCTGTGTTGCGGTGGCTGTGGAGCTGCAGAACGCCCAGTGTTTGCTGGGGATGTGGTGTGAGAGGGCTTAGTCCCTGCAGCTTTTGCTCCAGGGTGACTTGGGTGTCCTCTGGACTCGAGACCAGCCAGAGGACACGGGGTTTGTGGATATGCTTGCCCTGCCTGTCTGCGTGCGTTCTGCAGCACACAAAAGCCAAAGGCTCTGGTCACCTCCCTGAGCTGTTCACTCATTGTGAGGTAAATTGGGTGAAGCTGCCTGTGCCATGTCCATCTGCCTGTCTGTTCTGGCTGTTAACAGACCCCACATTTCTCACTGGATCTGTAGTCTCACCAGGTCATTGATGGGATGTGCTGTCATTCACTGAGATTTAGCTTTCTTGGGCTGCACATGCCAGAGGAAGAGCTTGTGGCAGAGGAGCTGTCCATCTTGTGAGGACTTTTTTGTGTGGATGATCAGGAAAATGTTTCCTGCTTTACAATAAACTTCCCTCTAAAGTAATGTTTTGCATTTCTTGCACCTTAAGACAAGATCTATCAGGAAGACTTGGAACCCTTTCCTTTCTTCCTCCCATGGTGTAAAAATATGTCTCTTGCTACTGCATGTTAGAAAGGGATTAATGATAATAAAAATTCTCTGTCTCCTAAAATATGTATGTGATGTAGCTGGAATTGGTGAAATCTTTCCAGGTCAGTCTGCTCTCTTCCTGTTTTGACTGACAGGGCTGACTCCTTTGGTGATGCCAGGTTGACAGGGAAAAGCTGAAAAGACTGTGTGGACTCTCATGTCAGGCAAGAAACTTCCTGTGTGGATCTGTGCCCACAGAGGTGTCAGGAAATCAATCACCTGCTTTCAGGGCTGCAGAGCTGCCACAAGACCCTCAGCATGGTGCCCAGGGCTGGGGATGGGTACGTGTGTGTGTGCCCACTTTCATCAGCCCCATGTGCTGCTGGTGAGCTGACAGGGGACTTGTGGCTGCATTTCTTCTGTGTTGGTAAAGCCCTGCAGAGGCTGTGTAGGTGTAGGAGGTGACAGAAGACTTTTGTCTCAATGGTTTGGTGGGTTGATATGTTTGCTGATGCAGTCAGGAGGACACGGATGGCTTCTTTCCTTTCCACATTTCTGTCCTGCTGCCCCAACCCCCAGGACAAGGATGTGTGCGTGGTTCTCAGGTGGAAAAGTTTGCTTAGTTTGAAACCAGTTGGAAATCTCTTATCAGCTGAATCCCAAACCTAAGAGTTTCCTTTTTCTTTTAAAATACAGTCACAGAGGTAGCCCCAGCCTGGGTTACTTGGACAGTCGTGGGGAGACTCTCTGTGTCACATAACTGGGAGCATCAGGGCAGGTCACAATAGGGTGCCAGAGACCTCAAAATGTTAACCAAAGATGTAGTTGTTTGTTGAAAGCAAGTAGTTTTAATAGGGTTTTGCACTGGTGGGGTCCTTGCTGAGAGCACTTAAGATGCTCTGAACACTGAGCAAGTGTTTATTGATGCATTTGTTTCTGAGCTGCTATTGAACCAGGAAATGCTACTGTAGGACATGTTTTTGTGTGAAGAGACCTCCGTAAAAGGCTCTTCCAGCAACTGTGATGCAATGAGCCTAATCTCTTAGTGGGAGCAGTGAAAAAAATGGGTGGACAAAGGGTCACATGCAAAAACCTCTATCCCTAAACAACAATGTAGATACTTAAATAGTAGATACTTAACAATGTAGATACCTAACTAGTGGATACTTAACTAAATTACATTTAGCTCATTGCAAAATCCACACTTCAGATGGAGCTGTTTAGTCTGGTAATCCCATTTTAGATCCACGTATTGTTTTACTCACTACATTTCTCCACCCTTTTCATTCCTATAACCCAGATGGTTTCTTACAGAGCTTGTTCTAATCCTCCAGGTGCCATATACACCTCCCTGGACAATGAGGCCTCTCCAAAGTAAAGCCCTGAACTTGTAGGTCCTCCATGTCTCTGTGAGATGGAACCAGCTTTAGGTTTTGTTGATGGCAGGGATTTCTCTGGGCCTTGAAAGCTGAATAGCAACCAAAGATAGAGCAACTTGAGAAAGGAACAAATGTAATCCCTGCCTTTTCTCTGAAACTTTTTCTGGAAGAAGGTGTTTGCAGGCTCAGACAAGTCCAGTGACACTGGGCAGAGAACATAGGATGTGGAAAAGAGGGTGAACTGTTTACTTTTGCTCCCCAAGCCTCTGAACAAACAGGAGTGCAGTGACTAATACACCTGACCCCTTTAATGCTGCAATTTCCCAAGAACTCCACAGCTTGGTAGACCAGTTTGAACTATCACATGGATGATGCTGGAAGCAGGACAAGCGCTGGGATTTTGAATTGGTTGCCATTCTTTTAACATCTGCTTTCTGCTGGCTGGGAAAAAAACATGCTGGGTATCAGGCCAAACAGTGGTTTTATTGGGAAATTAGTTGAGCCTGGGAGGTTTTTTTACTGCAAATGCTCCTGGCTTCTGTCCAGCAAAATGCATCTGTAAAAAATACTGTTCTTGTAAGAAGCATCACGAGGCACTAAAGACCTCACCCTGCAGAGTAGCTGGGCTTTTTCAGGTTCTCACATGCTCTGCTCCCCTTTGGTTCAGAGAGCTGCACATTGGCGGTCAGTGTGCCCTGAACTTTATTGCCATTCCTTGAGCTTTCCCTCCCTCCTGCTCTTTGCTTTTGGCTGAAGGAGGAGTCTTCCCTGTTGACTGGCTCTGAGCATAACCAGTTGCTCTCTGCATAGAAATGCCAGGGTGGATTGCCTCTTTCTCAATGTATTTTTAGACAGTGGTTTTTCTAGCCAGTTTAGTGGAATAATGTCTTGACCAGGCTTGCCCCTGTGAAAGCCCATAGAGTGGGATGAGTTGGCAGTTCTTGGGATTTTTCCATCTTGATGACCTAATTTTGTTGCCCTCACAGAGGGCAACAGCAGTCCAAACTTAAATCTGTTTCTGACGACTGCAGACAACACTACCTCTCATTGCTTACCAGGTCTGTATCCTGAAAATGCCGCCTTGCCTTTTTAGCTCCTGCAATCCTACTCTGTCCATACAAAAGCCCATCCAAGCTTGTCTTTGATGTTGATTTTCTTTTCCTGCACATCCTCATGAAAACCTCTTGATATGATGATGCCAGCAGAGACCTCTCTTGGTAAAAGCTGGGAAGCTAAAGTGATGGAGAAGGCTGAAGAGGGAGCAGAGGGTCTGTACTGATGCTGGGGGCTGTTTGCTTGGCCTGGTAAACATGTCTTGTTGCCTGATGTTGATCTCCACCAAGATAAACAAGTGTCAGGGAGAAGCTGCTTGGCTCTCTTGGTCAGCTTCTTTCAGGGTACACATCTCTCGATATCAGCATGTTGGGTGATGAGCTGTAAGGCCAGACTTTTGGGTTCAAGAAGTTGCTTACACACACCATTGTTTCCTTCTGCTGTGATGCTCATCTGCCTCCTCACAGCCCTGGGAATCCAGCTGGTGTGGGCTTGGGGGAGCCAGACTGGGCTTTAGTCATCCCTTTGTGCAACATCTGTCTTTGATCTCTGCTGCCCAGCACCAGCAAAGGAGATGCTCATTGACACCACTGCTGAAACACAAGGGGCAAGGAGGACAGATTCCTGCAGTGCCTCCTTTGAGCTTTCCATCTTTTTGCACCTCACAGAGCATTGTGTTACCTAAAACCTCTGCTCTTGTGTTTCCTGTTTGGATAAAGTGCTGACAGCTCACATGGGGGTTATCTTGATGGAAGAAGGAGCTTTGATACCTTGGTTGCACAGATTGCAGAGCTTGAGATGCTGGCCTCTGGTTTGGGGTTTGTCTTTGATACCCTGAAATGTACTGTGGCAGGACTGCCTGCTGGGTAGGGCCTGCCTCTTTCTGTCTCATGTATTGTGAAAGCTTGGATATGGTTGCTGGACACTGGGAAGGTACAACTTGGTAGTGCCAGGTCAGCTGAAGGAGGACCACAGTGAGGGACACTCAGTGGGCTGTCACTGAGGGGTCACTGTCCTTAACCTACATTTGTTTTCTACCCAGGATGCCTTTGATGATCTTGCCTTGTTCTTCTATGACAAGCATGGGGGGGAAGTGATTGCAGTTTTGTGGAAACCTCTGAGCTTCCAGCCTCAGCCTTTTAAGGTGAGTTTTTGTCTCTACTTTAAGCTTTTTGTTACCTTTATGCCCTGAAAGGGCTTTTGAAGGGCTTTTTTTCTTTTTCTGCACGGTAATTGCTTTGTCCAGCTTTTGTAAGCCCTTTGAGAAATAGAGATCATAGTTACATTGCTTCTGAGAAGGGGAGAAACCAAGACATGGCTGTGGTCACAGTGTCTTCAGTCATCAGCAGATCTGAGAAGGGAAATAGACTATCCCATTCTTGTGGCTTTGGGATCTTACCAGAAATACCCAACCCACAAGAAGCCCAGGTCCAGAGTGCCCATGTCCTCCTTGCTGCATGGAGCTGTTTTCCAGCTACACTGTGTGGGTTGGCAAGCCCTAGAGGGTGGTTAAGCCAGGTGTGAGGCACGCTGGAGTGATTCATGCTGCTTTCTATGAAGGAAAGACGCAAAGAAACCGGTTACTCATGGCTCGGAGCTGGCAGCCTGGGCATTTCTGCTGTCAGTCTCTGGGTGATTTATCGTCCTCTCTTCACGGCCAGAGGGCATTGGCCATTCTGCCTGGCTGCTGTTGTGAAACCCAGTTATTCACAGTGTGGAGGAGGAGATGCTTACATCGGAGCTGAGTCTGGCTGGATTAAACACAAGGGTTTTGTTTTTGCCACTGTTGGAGCCAAGGATATTTTCTCACTTGAGGTCTTGACACCCACCAAAGAGCAGAGCAGAAGCAGCTCTTACTCACCTTGTGCTGTGATCCCTTTTGCATACTCCTTGTTCCCTTTTTACCCAGGCCGTGCTATGCACCTGCACACTTGTCATTCTACCATGCTCCTGGCCATTGCTTTGCTTCCTGACTTCCTGCAGTCTTTAAACTGTGGCTCCAGGGTAAACCCTAAAAGGAGCTGTAAGAGTCACTTTTGCACTTTGTTAGCTCTAAAAATGAGCACTGATAGTGTTGAGAAGTGAAACTTGTGGAACTGGGTGCAGTGGTGTATTAGGGTTTGGATGTGACAAGGCAGAAGAGGAGCTTACTTCACTTACTTGGGGACTAGCAGAGGTTGCAATGCAACTCTGAGCAGGTGCTCCCATTCATGCAGCATCTTCTGTGTCCTGCAGGTCTCCAGCATGAAAGGAAGGAAGGTGACAACTCTGAACAACGAGCTGGTCTGCGTTCCCAATGTGGAGGCGATTCTGGAGGACTTCGAGATTTTGGGAGAAGGCCTGGTCAAAAGTGTGGAAGCTCGTACAGAGAAATGGACTATCTGAAACCACAGAGAGGTGTCAGAATGGCCTGTCCTGAAGCAGTTTTTCCCTCTGGGTCTGTTCCTTTCTATAAATCAGTCCTAGAAGACCCTTTTAGCTTTCTAAATCCCAGAACTGTATGTTTTACTCTATTTATCTTTATATATATGGTTCAGAAAAGCAATGGGACCTGTTAATGTTTTCAAGAATACAAATGTCTTTTTATTTTGAAGAAAATATAAAGATGGGATAAAGTTTTTGAAAATGTTCATGTTTCTTGTTCATTGTAGGAATTGGAGCTGTGTTCACAAATGTCATGGTCTGAAAAATATGGCTGAGGTGTACAATGGAAAGGCAGTTTCCTTGTTTGGTAGGGAGTTGATATGACATGCTGTTGTTGTAGCAGTTAGCAAAACAAAAAAACCCAGTTGTTAAAAGAATGACCAGGTTATTCCCTTCTGCTCAGCCCCAGTGGGGCATATTTGGCATGCTGTGTTCAGTGCTGGTTTTCCCAGTAAAAAGGAGACATGGATACTGGAGCAGGTCCAGTGAAGGGCAGCAAAGACAATAAAGGAATTGAAGCCTCTGTCATGAGGGAGAGAGAGTGCAAGAGCCAGGCTTGTGCAGCCTGGAGAAGAGAAGGCTCAGGGGGTTATTGCCAATGTGTTTTAATACCTGGTGAGAATTAAAAAAGATGGATGGGTGAGAGGGGTAAATTGAAATGCAGAAAGTTCTGCTTAAAATGCCTTTTCTTTACCATGAGGGTGGTTAAACATTGGCACAGGTTGCCTGGGAGTTTCTGTACTTTATGCTCAAAACCCAGCTGTACATAGTCCTGGGCAGCCTGCTTCAGGTGATCCTACTCACAGCAAGGATGTTGGTTTATTTTTCTTATGTAGAACGATTGTGAAGGCTCCTGATAAGGGAAGACAGGCAAATAAGTTGGAGGAAATGTACCTGTCCCATCCCCTCTTCTGGTGGAGGCAGAACACATACTCCAACAGCAAAACGTGGATGAATCAGTTGAAGACCAAAGAAAACCGACTTTGTGACAGCAGATTTTGTAGAAACCCAAAGTAGATCAAGTCTGGAAAGGCAAGTGGTTATTTAGGCAGCCTGATAACCAGGCAGTTGTTGGGATGGGATATTAAGTATGTTGCTTCAAGACCTACTGGCCTTTCCAGCTGTTGGCAGTGAGCCCAGGTCTTTGTTGAGGAAATTCACAACTTGTTTTTCAGATGTTTTGTCTGAATCATTTTACAGTGGGCTGTGGCAGAGACAGGGCTGGTGCTGTATGCTTAGTGCCCATTGATTGGTGTGCCCTATGGGGTAGGAACATGTGTGCAGCACCTTCTATTGTGATAATTGTGGTATATTTAAATTACAAGGATCATTTTTCCCTCTGTGCTGATGGCTGAGGGAGGCTGCGTGTGGAATCCCTTGCCCATTGTTGCTGGAGAGATTTCTGAGTACACCTAAACTGAAAACATCAAAAGCTCTTAATGGGCACAGCAGACCTCTCACCTGAGAACAAAGCAGCACGGTTCTGTTGCTGCTGTGACCCCTGCAGCCTCAGAACTTGCTGACAAGTCCATTAGCAAATGATGCAGGCAGCGATTTCGACAGGTTTCAGAAGCAGCTAATTAGGGATTAATGTTTAATCTTCTCTTTGTTGGGCTTTATCATCCTCTAGATGTTGGGATTGCCCAACCTGCCTTCAGCAATGGCTGTAATTTTCCTGGGTAGTTGGATTGTTCCAGCTTTTTGTGTCCATTTCCCTTCACTCTGAACATCCAGTTTGACATTTGAATCACTTAAATTTGCCAACACAGCTGTTGGACACCATTGGAGTTGTTGCATAGGTTGCTCGAGCCAGAGCTCTGCCTGTTCCCTCCATGGCCCATTCTGCTGCTGTTTCCCCCCCTGCTGTATGTTTCAGGTGCTGGAACATTCTCCCCACTGCATCTATCTGCTTTTCCCCAGGGCACAGGCACGTCCCAGAGCCTGCATTATCTTCCAGGGCAGGCTTGAAGGTCCTGCTCCCCCTTCTCTGGGGCTCTCATGGGATGTGGCTCCTCAGTGGCTTATTCCCTGCCTGGAAATATTTATGGGCCTCTGCATTTTCAGTTGAGCAATGCTGTACTCAATTCTGCCCTGTCCTGCCCAGCCTAGCTCTGCTTTTATGTGCTTCTTTTACACTTTTACATATTGTATTTCTACATTTTCCTTCTTGTCTTTAAAAAGGCAAAAAACTGCTCTTCCACCCTCCGTTTGCAGAGTGCAGCAAAGAGATAGGAAACATCCAGGCAAATCTGTGGGTCCCAATAAAATCACGATAAATGAGCAAACCCTTGTACAAGTCCTAGCCTGCTGTGTTTCACAAGGTGGTGCCACTGTGCTCAGCAGCTAGGTGTGAGCCCAGTTTTGGTGACAACCATGGGTACCTCAGCAAAGACCTTGTCACGAATTCAACTAAGACTCACCATATTGACCACTGCTAGCCCAGGTTACATCACCTGGAAGGGACAGCAAAAGTTACCCAGGTAACAAATTATCCCAGCTGTGCTTCCAAGTACTGTTGCCAAAGCTGTAACTGATCCACAGGCTCCTGCCTCCACTTTCAGGGAAAGGATAACTGCATTGCCTTAAATCTCCCAGTATCCAAATATTTAAAGGCACCTTTGAGCCATTCTGAAGGTTGAAGATTGCATAACTTTTGGTCATTTTTTATCATCTGCTAAACTCAGACCCTTCAGCGCAATGCATGTGGACTTTGCCATTTCTCAGCAAAGCCTGGGGATCATAAAGCCATGGAATCTGAATAGTGTACCTGGGTTAGAAGAGATCATAAAGATCATCTAGTTCCAGCCCCTCTCCTGTGAGCAGGGACATCTTCCACTAGACCAGGCTGCTCAGAGCTCCATCCATAACCTGGCCTTGAGCATGTCTAGGGATGGGGCATCTACAGCTTCTGGACAACCTGTTCCAGTGCCTCACTACCCTCACTGGGAAGAATTTCTCCCTGATACCTAATCTAAATCCACCCTCTTTCAGTTTGAACCCATTCCCCCTTGTCCTGTCACTATGTAAAAAGTCCCTCCATCTATTTTGTAGGCTCCCTTCAGGTACTGGAAGGCCACAGTTAGGTCACCCTGAAGTCTTTTTTTTCCAAATCCAACTCTCTGAGCCCTTCCTCATAGGAGAGGTGCTCCATCCCTTTGATGAATTTGGTGGCCTTCCATGGACATCTGCTGGTTGCCCTTAAGAGTCTGGATATTGCTGTGCTCTAACTTCTTGAGTGACAGCCTACCTAAAGCAAAATCCAGAACACCTTTCTCAGGAGCAGAGGGTCCCTGGACCTCTAAGGGCTCTGGAAAGGCAGAATCCAAAGGAAAGGGGTGTTTCAGGTACACAAGAGAGGACAAGTGAGGTCTCTGCTGTAACTTTATCTCCTGTTGCTGGATTTGCTGCTCCCGTTGGAGCACTGTGACTAATTCCTATTGTGAAAACTGGGGTAGGGCCTGGGTTATTCAGAGCACGCTTGCTTGACAACCATTCTGGGATTCCACTTCCAGAGCAGTGAGTGGGCACTCACTTGTTTGATTAGCTGTGGTCCCAGCCATAAACAAGAGCTGCACAAACACAGAGCTGCCCTGGGGAGCCCGTGCTCTGTCATGTTGCAAGAGCTGGGACAAGGGCAAAGGGAGAGCTGAGGCAACAAGGGGCTTTGATGTGTTGGTTTTGCAGAGCTACCTCAGAAGCTCTTTACAGGGGTCTGCTGTGCCTGGGGGGCGAGTGCAAACAGGGTGGTGCTTCCAAATGCAAGACTGGGCTGGAGCGATGATATTGGTGTACTTAGTGCATGGATGGAGCCAGCCAAGACAGGGCTCAGTGGTGCATGATTTATGTACGCTTTCTGCGTTCAAGCAGGGCTTTCCAAAAGCTGGTGGGTCCCGGGGGCCTTTACCTGAGCCACTCTTTGGGCACCTTTCTCCTGAAAGGATCAGCTCATGCTTTGCAAGAATGCAAGGGTGTCTCAGGCAGCAGTTGTTGGGAGGCTCAGGAGAAGGGGAGCTGGATGGAGCCTTTCTTCTGTCACTAGAATCCTGCTTGCTAGGTGCCCTTGGCAGCTTTGAGTGACCATAACAGGATTTATGAAAGGGAGCAGAGGAAACAGGTTGATGAAACACAACTGAGATGATGGGATGACCACAGCAGGTTGAGTGCTGTGAGTTTTTCATGCTTACTGAATTGTTCAGACTTTGATGTTCATATTTTTGGGCTCCTGAGATATTTTCAGAGGCTCTGTGGGGCTCTCTGACGTGAGGCTGACCCCTTCAAAGCAAGGAGCACATGTGTTATAGAAGAAAAGGCCTTTTAAAGAAGTATCTTGCTCAGGCACCCACAACTACTAGCAATTTTTGAAAACCCTTAGGTTAAATTTCCATGGCTGGCTAAGGAAGGAGAGATTGTCTGGGGAGTTTTTTGTCACAGAAAGGGAATAATCTCCCCTGGTTTGCTGCTCCCACAATGACCATTCTGCTAGGCTGGGGAATGACTTGTTTGCTGGGGTTTCTGTTACCAGAAAAACGCTTTGGAGCTGAAATGATTTTTGCCAGCCAAGGCAGCAGCTTTTGGGAAGTACCAGTTCCCAAGCAAAGCAGCTCTGGCAGGTGACAGCTTTTGGTGTTTGTGGTCTTGTAAAGGCAGAGTGATCCAGCTGAAGAGGTGGCATTTAGTAAGTGTAGGGTGCGCCAGAGGGAAGAAGAAATCAGGATGGGTGGGGGAATTGCAAAATGAGAGAAATGCCGTCTTGAAAGAGGGTGGGGTTGGCTCAGCAGGAGTAGTGGGAGAAGCAATGCTGGTTGCTGGCATCCCAGGGCTGTGTAGGGGGGGAGCACAATGAAATTGCAAGTTACTCAGACCATATGAGCTATCACAAAGATGTATTCTCTAGTGCTGTAAAGCCTTTGCACTAGACTCAAGTGCTAAAGGCTCAACAGCCACCAGGAGAAAAATAACCACTGGCCAAAAGCACAGTGGGGAGGTGCTGGTGATGCCATGGTGGGCTCTGGCAGAGGAATCAACTGGGGGTTTATCAAGGATCTCCCCATTATTCCACTTTCTTGCTGAGCATCATGACCAGGCTCTGCAAACTCTGCTTCTTCACGCCAGAGAGAAAGAAAGGGGGATCTGTTCCCCAGGGTTTAATTTGCTGTCACAAATGAAGGTGCTGAGAGCTTGTGTTGGCAGTGAGCCTGCAGAGAAACACTTGTGCCTTGTGCTGGTGACTCCTGCACTGCTGAAGGTGCCAGACAGACTGCTCCTGTTAATGTTGCTCCTGGATATGCATGGGGAGTCTAAGGGAGGTGCCAGAAAAGGGCATGGCAGGAACCTGGTACTGTATTGATTAATTAGCCTTGAGTCTCTACTTTTTGGCTCCATCACATGGTTTCATGCATATTAAGACACTGAGGATCAGAGTGTCTGGGAGGCAAGCTACAGTGGTGGCCCCACTAGGCTTTAAGATTTTGTTCTGGCTCTCCCCTGCCTAGTTACCAAGGGAAGCCACTTGATGTAATCTTCCTTTTTTAAATAATAATAATCTTATTACTTTATAAAAATAATAATAATCTTCCTGATTTCAGTAAATATTTCAACTTTTTGTCCTGGACAAAATGTCCATCCTACAGCTGGATAAAGACATTGTGGGATGGGAGGGGAGCTGGCTCACAGGTCAGGCACAAAGGGTTATAGTGACTGGGGTGACATCAGACTGGGGACTAGTCACTAGTGGGGTTCCTTAGGGCTCCATCTGGGCACTCCGCTCTTCAACATCTTCATAAATTACCTGAATGCAGAACTGGAGCAAGTCCACAGATGATACGTAACTGGGAGGAGCTGTTGACTCTAAGGCAGGGAGGCCCTGAGAGAGACCTTGACACATCAGAGAGCTGGGCAATCACCAACCCCATGGAGTTCAACAAGAGAAAGTGCCAGACTCTGCACTGGGATGGGACAGCCCTGGATGTACAGACAGACTGGGGAATGAGATGCAGAAGGCAGTGCCAGGGAAGGGGACCTGGGGGTCCTGGCTGATGAGAAGCTGGACATGAGTCAGCAGTGCTGTGGCAGCCAGAAGGGACATCCCTGTCCTGGGGGCATCAGGCCAGCTGGGCAAGGGAGAGATTGTCCTGCTCTGCTCTGCACTGGGGTGGCCTCACCTTGAGTGCTGGGGGCAGTTTGGGCGCCTCTACAAGGATACAAAACTATCAGAGAGCATCCAAAGGACGGCAGCAAGGATGGTGAAGGCCTTGAGGGGAAGCCAAGTGAGGAGTAGCTGAAGTCACTTCGTCTGTTCAGCCTGGAGGAGACTAAGGGCAGATGTCATCAGAGTTACAACCTCCTCATGAGGGGGAGAGGAGGGGCAGGCACTGATCTTTTCTCTCTGACTAGTGACAGGACCTGAGGGAATGGCCTGAAGTTGTGTCAAGGGTGGTTTAGGTTGGATATCAGCAAAAGGTTCTTCCCCCAGAGTGTGGCTGAGCACTGAACAGCTCCCCAGGAACATGGTCACAGCACCAAGCCTGACGGAGCTCAAGGAATGTTTGGACAATGCTCTTGGGCACACGATGTGTCTCTTGGGATGGTTCTGTGCAAGGCCAGGAGCTGGACTCGATGATCCTTTTGAGCCCTTCCAAATCAGCTTATTTTGTGATTCTGTGAACGCACATGGTAGCCAGGCTTGGTCTGGTGGAATGCTGACCTGCTTTTTGTCAATGCAGGGTGAGACCATGGCTGTGGGCTGGAGATGCTGCCATGGGGTGACCATGTCCTTCTTCATGATGGGAGACCCTAGCAGTGTTACAGGGAAGGGATGTATTGCAGCTAGCTCTGTAAGGATACCAGGGACAGCAGACCCTGTCCCAAAACAAGGCCGTTCCCCAAGCCAAAGGAAGATCAGAGGGGATGGGTGGTGCCTTCCCTCCATCCAGTGGGATCAGGGCTCACAGGGCAGGACTGCATGGTGCAAGGGGTGTCCTACAGTGCAGGGCTGAGCCAGCCCTTGCTGTTAGATCTTGTCAGTGGGGATTATCTTCTGCTAAAGGCTCAGCCAGGTGGAATAATTGGCAACCAAATCCCATGCTCCCTCCCACTACAGCCTGGAGGTGTAGATAGTTAACATTCTTCCTGCTGCCACAGCACCAGGACCTCATCCCCAGGTGGTCCCATCCCAAGGACATTTCCTTTCCCTTATGCCCTTTAAAGTTGACTTCATGTCCCTCCCTTGCATGGTTGCAGGGCAAGGTATTGCCCTGCCTTATGTCTGCCTCTTATATTTATATAGGTATGCCTTTCCTTCACTTTTTTGAGTGCTTGTTGGAGGGTGGTGAGGACTTGGGGAATGACCTGCCTTTCCCTGGGATATGCAGCTGGGGGACTGTTGGCCTGTGCCATGTCGCCACTGGCTTGCAGCAGAGAGCAAGCAAGGCAGCTTCAGCCCCCAGCCCTTTTTGACACAGGCAAATACAATTCCCTGAGTGAGTAATGCTCCCAGCTCCTGCCCCACGACAGTGATGATTTTTGGCAGGAACTGCAATTTGTTTAGCACCAGCAATTTGCCACAGCCCATCGAAAGGAGGAGGCAATGAGATACTTTCCCTGCCCTGAAGCACCAACGGTTGGAGGCAGGTAGGATGAGACATGGAGGGTGTGAGCGGCACATGAGGAGGGAGTTTCGGGGAAGCATGGGGTCTGGGCAGGGAATGGGTGGGACATCACAGCCACGGGTCTGGGAATGACCCTGAAGAGAGAGGAAGCCTGTCCCTGTTGTGGAAGGCAGGAGGATGGATGGCATGTTGATACACAGCCATATGGACTTGCAGGATTCCTTCCCCTGCTCTTTTGCATGCCATGAATGTGGATCTCAGCCATCAACCGACGCAGCATCCAAAATTGCATTTGGCAACCCCTGCACACCCCAGTGATGTCCATCCCAAGGTGTGGCTATGTGCAGCCATCACGGGGAAAAGCATTGGCCTTTTCCAGACCTGTGCTCCTGGTTGGGCTTACACCATTTCCCCAGTGCAGCAGCTGTTCCCTCACCTACCCAGAGCCGGGCTGGGGGGCAAATCTGTCAGTTCCCTTTTAAGGCTGCAATCTTTACCACCTGTATGTGTAAAGTGCTATAAAATGGCTTGCAGCCATGGTCTGGCAGCGTGGGGACATGGCTGCCTTTATCTTCCCACTCCAGCTGGACATGGGGTGGTTTGTGGAACAATGGGACCCAAGTCACAGGATGAATCACCAACAGTGTTGGAAGCAGGGACATGAGTCCAGCCACTCATTCCCCCTCTTCCAACAAGTCATATTCCTGAGCATGAAAATATTTCCATGTGCCTTCTGCTGTGCTTGAACAATAATGTTCAAAGCAGCCAAGAGGGTTTTCTTCCACGTGTTGAAGGATTGCTGGTGCTCAGGAGTGGTCCAAGAAAAACTATCAGCCTGTAACACACTTCTTCAAGGCCTCTTGAGCACCTCTCCTGCTGTGAGGCAGCTCCATGGAAATGGGATGCTGCAAAGCTGCCATCCCTCCTGTGATGAGGACAGAAGAGCCCTGCCTGACTGGAGGGATTTCCCCCACAAATTTATGACCCCTGGAAGTAGGGGGTGGCAGTTTTGCATGGGCAAAAATCTGTTGGTGGTGGCAGCTGGAGAAAACAGCCTGCTCAGTAGCAAGCAGCCCTGAATCCACAAGCTGCAGTTTTGGATATGCAGGATGAGAGATGGAGAGGCAAGAGGAGGCTTTGGGCTTGCAGCTCCCAGTGGCAGTGCTGCTGACAGGGATGGAGGGGTCACTCAGTGTGGAGGCTGCCTGAGGTCCAGTGATCACTGCAGCAAGTCAGGCTGGTGGTGGAGGTGTGCAGGCTGCCCACCCAGGTCCCAGCTGCACTGTGTGGTTTTTCAGCCAGGTGCCACTCACATGTGCCTCTCCTGTGTCCTGGTGTGAGTGTGAGAGGGCTGGGTTTCCTCTCTACCACATTTTGGGGAGTGAGATGAAATCCAGGTCCTGCAGGCTGCCAGGGAACTCTGCCATTGTGGCTGCAGGGGCAACCAGCTCCCCTCTGCCTCCTGAACCAGCACACTGCTTCAGCCTTGGATGTGCTGGGGATCTGGCTGTGCTCCCAGCCCAACATCCCTGTGTCCTGCAGTGGAGGGTGACACTGAAACCCAGTGGCGAAACTTGGCCGGGGGACTCAAGTGTCTTGAGTTTCATCTGAAACCACAACACAACATCCTGCTGGCTTGTGCCAGCACTTCCAGAAAACCTTCATTTATTAGTATTAACTTTTCTGCAGGAATTTTGGCTGGGCCAAGCACACTGGCAGGCCTGTCTCAGGCTGTGATTTATGGCTGGAGCTGGTAGCCCTGGGGCAAACAGGTCTCAGTGTGAGTCAGGGCAGACCTCAGCCGTGCCAGCGCATGCACGGCCGCCCTCCAGAAGGTGTTGATCTCCCAGGAAAAAAAACCCACAGCCTCCATTGGGAGTTGCTGTAGACAACAAAGGTGAGTTCACTACCAGAGCAGCTCTCTGGGGATCCTGAGAGCAGAAATTTGTTTTTCTTGTCCCTGAATTGCAGAGGTTTTGAGCATTGCTGAGGCAGAGCTCAGTGTGCACGGCAGGAATGTTGCAACTGGTGCCAGAGAATCTGAGGTCTGTTTGGGGATCACCCACACAGAGTTCTTGAGAAGACAGGATTTGGCTGTGTGCACTGTCAACAAAAATAGCTTACCTGGGAGGTCGATGGGCATGGTTCCTCTTGCACTGCCCACTAGGGCAGCCTGTGCCTGTGTTACCCCAAAATGGGCTGCAAAGCCCTCAGAGGGAAACTCCCTTACTTGTTCAGCTTATGCCTTCAGCTCATGCATCTGGCAAACCAGCTGGGAGTTCTGCAGGGATACAGGGCAGCACTGGCCTCCCCACACTCCTCCCAGGGGGCTATGTGACCACCATCCAGTTCTGGGGTGGGAGCAGAGAGGCTCGAGCTGGCATCCTGAATCTAGTGGGTCGCACAAGCACTGTCATCATTAGTGCTGCCTCTGTGCCATGTTACATATCCAGGGAAATGTTGGAAAAGGCAGAGCAGGTGGAAGCTTCTCTCTACAGCAGCATAAAACACATGGGCTGATCCAAGAGTGGATTTGCCTTTAGTCTTTCCAGTGGGATTGTGGCACCAGCATGAGAAGTTCCTGTATTCATCTAGAGATTTCAGCAGTAACACATCCAAGGAGTCATCTCCAGTGGATAGTCAGATACTGGCTGTGCTCTCTATGCACAGGTTGAATCCTGGTTCTGCAGGCAGATTTGACTTGACCCCAATAAGCTGGGATTTCACAGAATGGTTTGGTCAGAAGGGACCTAAAAGATTATCTTGTTTCCCAGGAGATCTACCACAGGCAGGGACAGCTTCCACAAGACTTGGAAGGGATCCTGCTGAATGTCAAACAGACAAGCAGCTGAGAACCATGTATCATGTTTGCTCCTCCCAGGCTGGGCTTTGGCTTGGGCTGTCCCTGGGGGCTGTGTGTCTGACCCTGTGGAAGATCCTCCCCTGACACGGAGTGCCCATGCCAGACTGTCCTTTGTGTTCAAGTTGTGTGAAACTTCAGCCCTCCTGTCCTGTCTAACAGCAGAGGTGACTCAGGGTGGAGCTGCACTCACTATTACACGTTCTGTGGCTCAAGGGACCCTTTTTTCATATTTTATTTGTTTATTTATTTATTTATTGCCATGTGAGGTGGAACAGCTCAAGCGGAAGGCATGGGGAAGCCATCCCTCCTAACCCTCCTCTCCAGCCTTACCCATCTCCCTGTAGCCCCATCTCTGGGTAGTGCCCTGCTCCCAGGCCTCAGCTCCCTGAAATCCCAGCTGTGGTCCTGCCATGTGCTGTGAGAAATGGCCATGCTGGGAAAGGTGAGACTGCGGACAGAGCTGTGATGGTCGAGATGACAGCAGCAGGAAAAAGTGCAGAATCCTAAAGGAACAAAGGCGGGGAGTCAGGGTTTGTTGGGCCATCCCAAATACCCACAGCAGATCCTGGCCACCAAAAGCTCTTTGGGTGCTTTTCTGAGGTGGTGAGCACACTACTGCCATGCCAAGGAGCTCACCAAATCCTAGCCATGAGGATGGCCAGGCTTAGGCTGGGAACTGCAGGGCTGGATGCCAGGCACCCACCAAATCTGCTCTGTCACTGCTCAGCTGGACAAGAGAAAATATAACAAAAGTTAGTGACCCAAGATAAGGACCCAGAGAGATCATCCATCAAATACTGTCACTGGCAAAGCAGACTTGAACTGAAAATGTTAATTGAATTTATTACTAACCAAAATCAAAGCAGGATAATGAGAAGTAAAATAAATCCTAAAACCACTTTCCCCCACCCCTCCCTCCTTCTCAGCTCTACCTCTTCGCACAGTGCCACAAGGAGATTAGAATGGGGATTATGATATTATTCCTGCTGCTGCTCCTGAGAGGAGCTCTTTCTCTGCTGCAGCATGGGGACCTTCCCACAGGAGACAGCTCTCCATGAACATCTCCAGTGAGTCCATCCCATGGCTGTGGCTCAGTCTTCCATGGCTGCAATCCTTCAGGAGCAGGTTGCTCCAGCCTGGGTTCCCCACAGGGGAGTTCTACCAGCAAACCTGCTCCAGCCTGGGCTCCTCTCTCCACAGGTGCTGCCAGGACCCTGCTCCAGCACAGGAATCCTGTGGGGTCACAGCCCCCTTTGGGCATCCCCCTGCTCCAGCCTGGGCTCCTCCAGGGCTGCAGGTGGATCTCTGCTCCCCCTGCCCTCCCTGGGCTGCAGGGGCACAGCTGCCTCCCCATGGGCTGCTCCAGGGGCTGCAGGGGAATCTGAGCTCCAGAGCCTGGGGCAGCTCCTGCCCCTCCTCTGCACTGCCCCGGGTGTCTGCAGGGCTGCTCCTCTCACATGGGCTCACCCTGCTCTTCTCTGGATGCAATTACACCTGTGCAATAACATTTTTTCCTTCTTAAATATGTTATCACAAAGGCATTACTGTAATTTCTGACTGGTCCAGCCTTGGCCAGTGCTGGGTCCATCCTGGAACTGCCTGGCATTGGCTCTGCCAGACATGGGGGAAGCTTCCAGAAGCTTCTCACAGAAGCTGCTCCCTCTGCTACCACAAGCTGGCCATGCAAACCAGTCACACAAGGGTGGAGCTCTTCAGCCTGAGTGATGCCAGTGGTCAGCTTTGATGGTTCCTGTCCCTCTGCCTTGTGCAGATCTCTGGATGTCAGAGTTTGCCCGGCCTGGTCAGCAGCAATAATGACAGGAATGGGATAGAGGGGGATGATCTGGCTTGGACTAAGGAATCTGACCCAAAAGCAGGTTTTCCTGCTCATGTCTTTTGCTGCCCAAGTTGTTGCTTCATCCCGCTGCTGTTTTGCCTCATTACCCGCTCCCCCCACCTTGAAGTTTCCTAAGATGTCCTTTTTTTCAACAATTACCTGTGCAGTGCAGATGAGGTGTGGTACCACCCGATTTACTGAGCACCCTCCCCATCATAGCACTTCTATGAGAGGATTCGGGTGTCTTCCCATGGTGCAGCTTCCTCAGGGCAAGGAAATGAGTTGGTGAGACTAATGGTGTGCCAGGGCCTTGACACCCAGGCTCCAGAGTGAGGGTTTTTTTCCACTGTTGTAGTTGTTGCCAGGCACAGAGCCCTTTTGTGCAGTGACTCCCAGGAGATCTTCCCAGGATGATGTTTATGTGGGCTGCAGCGTGGTGTTCTGCAGCTGGGCTTGCTCTGCTAGGCAGAACTTGCCACAGGGATTCAGTTATTCCCTTCCATATGCAAGAATGTGACAAGATAAAAAGGCATGTTTCTTCTCTCACTTTCATCCTGAAATGCTCTCTGACAGGATGGGCTAATGAGGACAACAGATCTGCCCCTACTGATGCTTCCATTCTCTCCAATTTGAGAATTGCCCTCGGCCCAGGAGAGATCTGGGCTGTGCACGATGCAGCAGCAGATAGGAGTGCTCACACCCAGATATGCAGGAGGTGGTTTTGGCCAAGGGAATCCATCAGTTATGAACAAGCTCAGCCCTTGGAAGAGGATCTCTATCAGTTCCTGTTTGCACGTTACAGGATGCTTTCTGGATGACTCTGTAGCATTTGCACTTGGCCTGATGAGCTGATCTTTCTCAATTTACAGTATTTATTTATTCCCCACTTTTATCACCGATCTTGATGTGAGATGGAGCCAAACCCCACAAGCAGAGAGAGGAGAGTACACAGCAACAGCTGAAGGTGCAAGGTGTGTTTGGGTGACCCAAGGACAGGAAGGTGAGTGTTCCCATGTTACCTCCACGGTCTGTACCTTGTCCATGCCTCCAAGATGTCAGCTTCCCTTGCCTTGGATTGTTTCAGTGCCCTTGAACAAAGAGGTCATAGAGGGGATGGGGGATGGCTAGGCAGCAAGAAGTGCCCCAAAGTTCTGCCAGCAGATGAACAATAGAATTGAAAAGGTAAAAGGCTGAAAAGGATCACAAAGAAGAGGCCCACTTACTGAGCTGCCCGACAAACCTGCCTCCTCCTGCCCTCAAGACTGTGCTGGTGTGTCTCCCATGCTTTATAAGGAAAGTAGCAAGGAGAGGTGGTGTAGAAAAGCCTTCTCTCTCTCAAGCCATGCACACAGCATCACCAGCTTGGCTCTGCAGCACTTCTCACCTGAGCTCTGCGTCGACATTGCTGCTTCTGCTCTGGCCAAAATCTGACATGCAACCTTGTTTGCAAAGGGTCTCCCCTGAGCAGTGAATCCCGTCTAATTTAGAGCTTTTGAGCAGCAGAGTGTCACTAAAATCAGAGGTCTGTTGGCTGAGCTGAGCCACGCAGACCAGGTCTTCCTTGCTGCAAGTCACTTGAGATTCCTCCTTTCACAGGTTGTGGATTATTTCTGTCACAGCTTCATGTTGTGTCTGACCTTGTGCATATTGATCAGACCCTGAAAATGCCTTAAGTTTCATGGCAACTGACAAATATGACAGAAAAGTGCTGGCAAATATTTTTCTGTGGCCGAAAGTATAAAATGATGCCTGTGTAATTACAGTAATTTCAGATTATAAGCCGCACCATTTTGACTAAAATTTTGGTCCGAACCCAAAGTGCGGCTTATAATCAGGTGCGGCTTATATACGGACAAAGAACAAAAAGTTGCTGTTTTAGTTTGGAGGACAGGTGTCTGCTGAGAAAGGCAGGAGCTTCTCTTTGAAATGGAGAATGTAAACCCCCTCCCTCCAAATTATTATAATTTTGAAATTAAGGGGCTTTCAGGCAAAGATATGGGAATTAGGAATAACAGTTTATTACTAAGGAAAATAAAATAGAAATACAGTACTACAAAGAAACAAACCCCAAACCCTGACAAAGTCAGAGTACAACCTGACACCCGTCAGGCAGGGTGTTGGCAGCAGTCCCATCCCATGGTGGCTGCATCCTCCTGCAGTGACAGATGTGGCTCAGTTGGAGCAGTGCTCCTGGACAAGGTGCAGTTTCCCTCTGGAGGTCCAGTGGTGATGTGGAGAAATCCGGTTTCCCTCTGGAGTCCAGCGGAGAAAGGGGCTCCCTTAGTGTCCCAAAACCTCTGTTTTGACCTTGGTAAGAAATGTTGGGCCCTTCCCCCTGGCTGGAGCAACTTCCAATGGGATGCAGTAATTTTATCAGTCCCACAGTGGGACTCAATGGCCATTAGCAGAAAATGACTGGCTGGAGGAAGGATGGGTTGTGAGAAGATAAAGAACAATGCCCTGCCTGGTTTCAATGGATGGCCCATTAGCAGAATATCTCCCACAGAGATAAGGATCACTGCCCCCACCCTCAACAGATGGTGATAGAACAGGTACCTTTTATCACGTTCTGTATTGTAACATGCGGCTTATAATCAGGTGCGCCTTATAATCGTGAAATTACTGTAAGTCCAGTGGTAGCTATCACTCTGGATGCCACTGCTGTCTGTCTCCCTCTATATACATGCATCACTTTCCACTGCCATTCCTTAGCCAGGCATGGGACACCAAAAACAAGGGGAACCAGGTTCTTTATCATGATAGAGCCTGGGGAGGGGTGGACTTCACTGTGGGGCTTCTGGGGTGCATCTGGTCGCATGCAGGTGATGGTGCTCCCCTGGGATGCCTGGGGGAGGGAACTGCTGGGGACAACCCCAGTGGATTTTCCCACCTAGAAACATGGTGTTAACTGGCCTGGACTCTGTACACTGCACAGCAGGAGAATCCTCCACATTCTCAAAATTCTGCAGGCTGAGAATATGCCAAATACCCTCCATTTCTATCCCTTCTTGTTCCAGCCTGGGGAAGGTGTGTAGTCCTGGTCTGTGCTCTCCTACAGCTGGCTTATTTTCCTTCCCTGGCTATCTTCCTATTTTCTATGTTTTTACCTGTCTATCCCATCCATCCTGTGGTTTCAGGAGATCCATGTCTGGCTCCCTTCCCACCTACAGAGGCTGGAACACAAGCCTTTCATGTATGTTTGAGTGAGAGGGCGCTGAGGTGAAGGGCTCTTGCCAGCTCTCCTGCTGAAAGCTGTCTGCATGCCCATCATGGAAGTGATTTGCTCTCTTTCAGGTTATTTTGTGCAAAGTGAAAGAGCTTTCCAAAAGAGAGATATGGATATCTCTCCTGTGTCTGTCTGACACTCACAGGGGCTGTTAGCCTGGGGGTTGATAATTTTACTTTGTGTCTCATTTCTTGGGGGAGAGAAGGGATTTGAATATGAAATCCTCTGGTCCTCAGGTTAAAACCACAGGCTGAAGGACCTGACTCCTGCATTGTATCTGAAGCCTGGCAAAACTTTGAGGGTTTGCCTGATGGGCCAGTGTGCCAGCAGGAACCCTAACTGTGCAGTGCCTTGTATCAACACAGGTGATTCTTGGCCAGGAATGTGCCATTAGCATTTTCTGTGGCTTGGCTTTGGCACATGGTTTGACCCTGAGATTAAGCAGAGTCTCTGAGCCTTGTTCTTTGGTGCAAAGTGTGTTCTTCCCCATCCATTTCCTGACTTGGGAATTCCCTGGTGCTGCACGGAGGGCTCATCTACAGCCAGAGGGTCTCACCTCCCTTTTGCATCTGAGCAACCCTGTGCTACAGCCCACAGTGACAAAAAGCCCTGTGAGCTGTCAACCTGTGCATCAAACATGATTCTGGATTCCCTGGCTGCAACTAAAGCTCACCAGGACCAACTAGGAGACCTTGTGGTTAAATTCTGTTTTCTTCCACTTGGCTTTGATGGGACCTTTGTGTTAATGCAAGCTGCAAAGCCTGATCTTACCGAGAATTCTGTGAGTGATTATGTCCCCAGGTCACAGTGCAAAGTCTGTTTGTGCTGGGGATTATTCGGGTTCCTCTGAACACAGTTTGTGTGGGATGGAGTTGTGGGTGGCAGAGACTGTTTGGAGAAAGCCTCAGTGGAGGCACCTGTTCAATGTCACTTCACACAAAGGGAGGGTTTGATGCAGGCATTGCTGCTGGGCCAGGTTTCCCTGGTCATGCTGCAGAACCAGTTTCCCAACTGGACAAACAGGAGGTGTAGCCAGCCTGAGAGTCCCATGGGTTGGCATCTTGTGTCTACCCAGGGAACTTCACGTGGAGCACTAAAGCCCACAGCTTTTGGCCAGGTGTGGGGCAGTGATTGTCAGGAACCCAGTACCTTGTGCAAGAGCTCTCTCACTCTTGCATTACAGGCATTATCTCCCTGGTGGCATAGGTTTGCTTTTCATCTAGTGACTCAGAAATCTAGCCTTGGCACAGAGAGCCTTTGTGTACTGAATAACCCCTAGAAAACACCATTTTTGGAAGAAAAGGAGGATGAGTGGAAGGAGTAGCTAGGAGCAACTCCTTATTCTCTTCCTTCAACCCAAACTCATTGCTATTGCAATGGTTTTTGGGCACAGCAGGCTCCAAGTGTTCGAATTTCTCCTAATGCCACATCCAGGCTTCAGCACGTTGATCTGTCTGCAGAATCCTTGACTCCTGAGGACCTGTTTGACCTCACCCATGGAGATCTTGGCTGCAAGAAGGGTCTACTGAGTTGTTCCCATCACCCCAGGAGGAAAGCTGTCTCCCTGTGCACATCTGCATGCTCCATCGTGTCTGTGGTAACTTCTCCTTGACTCATTCCTTTCCACAGAAGACATGGTGGCAACTCCCTCCCTGGGAACGGCTGGTCACAGGGATTCTGCTCAGGCTTCCTTCTTGCCTCTCACAATTTCCTTTTGGATTTTATTACACAGGGCAAGATTCTGGTTTGTTTGTTGCTTTTTTCCCCCCTAAATGTGCTGACAGCTCTGTTGGGAAGTGCCAGGGGGGTGTAACACCCCTCTATCTGTGTGACATCCAATTGGCCCACCTCTAATATTCCCCTGGCAACAGCTGGTGTTCCTATGACCAAAGGAAAGGTGACAGAACACAAAATCCTATTTCCTCTTAGGTTCCTTTATGGCCATTCTCATGGGAAGAGCCATTAGAAACCATCTACCTCCAAGGCTTAGAAATATCCCATGAGGATTTATCTGCACTGCCCTTGCTGCTTCCTGCATCCCCATCTCTTCTTTCAGAATTTCAGCTTCCATGAAACAGCCCAGCTGCAAAATCAACCATCAAAAAGGGCTTTTCTCCTCTTCTTGCAATCTTCTGCCTCTCCACTGGTACACAAAAATTCTCTGCCTGTCTGGCACAATAAACCAAGCAATTTTGCCTCTGGGCCATTCCATGCTACTTCAAAGCATGGCTGAAACCTCACTGTTTATTTTTAGCATTCATTCCCTATAGATTTTTTGGTTTTCCTATTTAATGGATACAATTATCACTGAAACCTGCAGTAGTGAAAATTATTTTCACTGACTCCCCTGCTGATTCAATCTTATTCTGCAAGACATGGTGGGAAATTTTGCGGATGTTTCTTACCCTGAAGTGCTTGCCTGCTCAAAATCCTGTACAAGACCTGTTGAAACTGATTGAAAGAGTTGTATTAAAACCACAGGTAGCCTCAGGGTTCTCTAAGAGCAAAGTTTTCCGAGAGAAGGAGCGGGTCCCATCTGCCAGCCCTGTGGTGGATTGATTGGAAATCCTGTGACTAATTTAATGTCATTCTTGGGCTTTAAAAACTATGAAACCCAAATCCTTTTTTATGGAAAAACCTGTATATTAGGGCAGAAAATTGGGACCTTTGGCTTTGGTTATGTATCTTAGGGGGACCTCTGGCACCAGATTCAGCATAGAATTCCCAGTGTGTTTTGCTTTCCTTCTGCTGGTGTGAAACTTCCTCCATGACTGTCAGCATTGAAACATTCCTCATGGCTATTTCCTGCTGATTTGAAATCAAAAAGTGTCAGAAGAGAAAACCAGGTCTTTTCAAGCAACGCATTCATGAGGAGTTTCTCATTCCTCCCCTCAAGGTGCATTACAGTGGTTGATGGACACTCTGTGCCTCTGGGCAATCCCATTAGAACCAGACAAGGTTAATGGTGAGGTGGTTGTGATTATGGGTCTGTTTTCTGAGGGATGCATAAATCTCCCCCCTGTTCAGGTATCCTGCAGGTGGCCTTTGAGCCAAAAGCTGGAGTTTGGCAGGAAGGTGCTCCTTTTGGCCTGGCTGGGGGATGGAGGTGTGCCCAGTGTGCACGTGTGCCACGTGCATGCCATACGCCTCCCTAAGAGAGGAGAGCATCCTCCTTTTCCTCCCCCTTCCTTGCTGCCCTCTCAGATTAATTTTTCTTGATGTAAGAGTGGAGTGTTGGTTGATTAAGCCATGACCTGAGCTTTATATAATGCATTGTGCAATGCATTTTATGTAATCAGAGATTTCTTATGTAATTTATTTGCAGGGCACTCATCAAACCAAGGGCCAGACCTGATTCCTTTTATGTGGATGGGTTTGCTGTTCCTGGGAGGGTGTGTTGTCAGGGGGCCAGGAAAGCAAATGCATGCTGCTGTGGTTTGATGTCTCTTCATCCATCTCCATCTCCAGAAAGATCTCTCTAAACTCCTTAAAAAGAAAGAAGGCAGGGCTTAAGATTTTCCTCTGTGGGCCAGGTTTAAAGGGGGCTTAGCTGCACTCATGTTCCACCAGTTACAATGGACTCTCAGGCACAGCTCCCCCTTTGCCGTCTCTGATGTTCTTGAAACAGCCCTCACCATTTCCTTGCCAATGAGGCTGGACTGTGCTAGAAGGTGGGTCAGGAATGTGAGGTGAGGATGTGGTTCAGGCTGTGAGCTGAGGATATGACCCATATTGGCATGAGATTAAAATCCAATTCCTCCTGGCAGCTGAGTGCACAAATCATACCTGCCATTCATGTTGCCTATTGAGGTGGTTAATCCATCAATGGGGCCTCATCTGTGCCCCAGGAGTGGAATCATCCACACCTAGGCAGTGACAGAACAGCTAATGGGCTGGAAACATGCACTGCAGGTGCCAAAAGAAAGAAAAATAACCGTGGGGCCCTCTCACTCTGGCTCAGTGTCACTGTGTGGCCAGTGCACGAGTTCTCTCAGGGGATGGTCAAATGGGGGTGATGCAGCATCCCAGGGCCTCACAGGTGCTCTCACAAACCCTCTCCAGCCTTCCTCCCCTCCGTTTTGGAGAGGTTGGGTTGCTCTTGCTGAGGTTGGGGGGATGTGGTGCAAGCACGGCTGTGGCCAGTCATGATGTGCACAGCCTGGTGAGGTGGGGCTACCCTGTCCACCTCTGAGCCCGGGGCCCTTGCAATGCTTCTTTATGCTACAGAAGCTGTGCTTGTGGAAAAACTTAGGATTTTACATTCTTTTGTGTACTTTTAAACTACAAGCATTTCGCAATGGCCAGAGAACCTGATACTTGTGAGTCTGCACTGCGGGGTGTGTGCAGCGTCCTGCATGATAAACTACAGCAGGGAAGGCTGAAGGCACTTGAGTGCCAAAGCACTCAGTCCTCAGTCATAGAATTGTAGAATGGTTTGGATTGGAAGAGACCTTGAGGGGAATCTTTCCACTAGACCAGGTCGCTCAAAGGTCCACCTGCTATTGAAATTCAAGCGATTAATATCAACACTGCTGCTATCAGTGAACCAGTTCATGGCATCCCACCTAGCCTGGCCTTGAACACTTCTAGAGGTGGAGAACTCACAGCTTATCTGGGCGACCTGTGTCACTTCCCAATCACCCTCACAGACGAGAATTCCGAATATCTAACCCAAACCTGCCATCTGTCAGTTTATACCCCTTCCTCCTTATATTATTTCTCCATGTTCTTGTAAAAAAATCTCTCTCCAGCTCTCTTGAAGCCCCTCTAGGTACTGGAAGGTCTCCCCAGAGTCTTCTCCACACTGAACAGCCCCAACTCTCTCAGCCATCAGTTGAAGTCTAATTAGTCAGCGAGGCTGTAATGATTAGGAGATCCTGGTATGAAGGGAAGAAGATATGCAGAAAACCTGATGGACCCTTCCGTCATCTTTATCTGTGATCTGAACTACCTGAGGTGCTTGGTGCCTGTTAAAATTTTCTTCAGCATGGAGCAAAATTAAAGAGGACAATTTATATGAGAGGGGCATTTCCAGAGGCTTCATGGATCTTCTTGGCTTGTCCTCACCACCTGTAGAGGTGGGGTGTCCTGGCCTCCCTGGGGGATAGGGTCTGTAAGGCCCCCTTACATGAGACACCTCACACCCCTCTGCCCCATGGGGCATTTCAGAATGAAGTTATAAAGTCAAAACCCTCCTGACTTAACCCTTTCGATAAAAACCCCAGAAGCATACATATTACAGAAAATTTCCTCTCTTTCATCCATCCTCCCATTCCTTGCTCTTTTGCTTTGAATTTCAGCTTTGGCAAAGGTGCATATGAAAGGCCAGGAACACTGATGTCTTTCCTAGTCACTGCTGTTGAGAGATGCCTGTTTTATCCACTTCACCTGCCAGGCAGCTGAGGCATAAAGCCCCAGGTAGATGTTAAAGCTCCACCTTGCTGGGAGCTCAGAGATTCACTTCCCTCCACAGATGAAATGAGAGGTGCAAGCGGGTGTTGGTCAGGGGAGGCTTTTGCAGGGAGGCAGCTCGTGCTTGGGTACGGCTTCAGGACTTGGGAAACCACACTTTTCACTTTTGGTTCTGGGAATCCCTGCCTGAACTTCCTTGTTCACCCACGGTAACCAGAGCTCTGTGGTGCTGTCATTGCAATCCCACCCTCATTTGTCCACACTGTTATGAGAGATGTGTGGCTTGCAGAACATCAACAAGGAACCAGGAGGCATTGGGAGAAATTCCTAGTTGGAAACTGTTTTTTTAATTAGAAAATGAACAATGTGGCTGATCACTGGTGGAACAGATGTTGCCAGTGAGTTGACCACTGTGGTAGACAGGTCTCTCAGCAGAACTAAGCCTGTTTTGAATAATTAAAATATTTTCTTTTTCAGCTGGCAATATAGAGTTTTATTTCCATCCTGTCCCTCCTTGCTCACTGTGGTGTGCCCAGCCCAATAAGTTCTTTGCTCATTGTATTCGTTAGCTCTGATGGGAGAGAAGGGATGCATTTCAGGGTGCAGGATTTGATGTGGATGTAGGAATAATCCTTTGTACAAACAAGGGAGAGGCAGACATCTGGAGAGGCAGCAGCTGTATGGAAAGGGCTTTGCAGGTGGCTGGAGCAGCTGACCATAAGTCAACAGAGTCATGGTGTTGCAAAAAATAAAGGAAATTTAATCATCCTTGGGATGTATAAAGAACAGCATTGTTTGTAGGACACATGAAATAGTTCCAAAGATTTTTTAGTGTGGATCATGCCTACATGGCAGTAATATGACAAGCTCTAGGCGCTGCCCTTCAGGAGGGTTATGTACCAGTGGGAGAGGGCACAGAGGAATGCAACAGAAGTGACGGGGGTTTAGGGAACATGATCTGTGCATGGGACCAGGGTCTAGAGCAGGGGTTTTTCAGATTGTGGCCTATTGTCTTCTGGTCTATTTGTACATGGTCTGGAAAAGGTGAGTAAGAAAAGCAAGTTTCTGTGTGCTTTAGGGCTGCCTAGAGATACAATATCTCTAAAAAGGTCTGTCCTTGCAAAATAACTCGGGGCCCAGCACTGAAGTAAGAGACAATGAACCGCTCCTGTTTCACAGAGAAGAGTGAAAGGGGCCCCATGCCAACTTTTAAAAGCCTAAAATAGAAGGAAGAACCTGTTCTCTTGGTTGAGGAGGTAGAAAGTTAGGAGAGTGCACTGTAGCAATGACAATGGAGGAAATTTTGGAGATAGTGAGATTTCTAGGTGCTGGAATGTGTGATCTGGACAGGCTTGCAATTCCCAGCATGGGAATCTCAAAGAGCAGGCCAGATAAACATCTGTCTGTAATCACAAGGTTAGGGCTGGCCCCTTCTTGGCTCTCTCCAGGTCACTTTGTATCCCAGTTTTCTACAATTATGTAACTAACTAGTGTTAATTTATGGTCACTGCTATTTAATGTATTCATAAACACAGTTGAGAAGGGTGTGAGCAGTGAATGGGTTGTCACCTAACTGCTCACTTCCTTTTCTGGATTAGTAAAAGTATATTGAGCAATACTAATCCACTAATCCAGCCCCAGGTATCTATGAATTGCTAGGCAGACATCCCCAGCTCCATTTTTCTGTGATTCTGCATCACAAGCCTGGAATGTTGATTCTGGGAGTTAAGTACAGAGGCCTCAGATTTGATCCTAACTTTTCACAATGCTGACAAACATCCTGAATGTCATCCGCCTCTCTGCTAATCTGCACTATCTTAAATTTTACCTGGTAGCAGCAAGACAAAAGGTAATTCCAGGAAGTTTGGTTATGATGCTACTGCTGTTGTTTGACAAGGATCTGATTCCTCTAAAAATACTTGCAGTGGCTTGAAGAAAGCAAAAGCTGCAATTACTCACTACAATACCTCTATTTGCTAGCGAGTAGAGATCACTGAATCACAAAATCACAGAATATGCTTGGGAACTGGATAAAGTCTTGCAATATGTGTAGCTTTTTTAGAAAGGCCATGCTTCTGAGAGGTCTCACTGAAAGGGAGGAGAAAGAATGGAAGACATGATGGAGTTGGAAAGTGTTTTGAGGACAGGGATTTAATGAGGCTGATCTAGGTGAGGTGAGACACTTGCACTTCACCTGGGCGGATCCAGGTTCTCTGTAATTTCAGTGCAAGGGCAGGGGCTTTCTTTCGTCTTGCTATTTTGGATCTAATCCTGTCCCATTAATTGCAGTTCATTTGCAGTTTTAAAATCTTCTTGTCTCTGAAACTCTGGGCTGATGTGCCAAAAGGCTTTGGTAATTCAGGGCACATTTTGGAAGTGGGGCAGCCATTGTCTCTGGAATGCTATAACTCATTGACCCACTTTAGCTTCCAGCATCTCACCTCAGCGTGGGCACCACTCGGGCCACTGGCATGTACTGCCTTATTTTTCCTAAGATGCTGTCTTTTAACTGTGGTTTGTGGTTTTAACTGAGGGTTTTTTGGGACAAAGGTGTTTTTTAGGATGTTAAAGTAAGCAGACAGCGAAGCGTGTTTCATGTTTTCTGTATCCCCTTTGCAGAAAGGCCTTGCAGGGATCACAGCTCTAACTGTGCTCACCCTTTTACCCAAATTAGAAGAGCTGTAAGTATCAGCAGTGGATAGGAGGCTTCACCATTTCCTTGCTGGAGAATCCTTATGGGCATGTCCAGAATAAAACTCACAGGCTGAATGCACAAGCACAGGTGATATTAACAAGCTCTATGAAATCAAAGAAGTCCTCTAAGCCTATTAGTCAGAAGAAGTCATCTAAAGACTTGTCTTGAGACCTCAGTAGCCAGCTAAAGCACAGCCAAATCCTACTGAGTTTCTTTCTCATTGAAATTTTGTTTATGTTTCATCTTGAGGAAAATGTCCCAATCATGAGATTAACAGGGATATGCTGAATTAATGAGAATGTTTAAAAAATCCATTAGCATCTACGAAGGTGACAGTCTGATTTGTGGGTAGTGTTTTAAATGCTTTGCCCCACCCAGAACACAGAAGCCTCTGATATGTCATTTTGCTAAAACCTTGCTGAGTCTGGAAATTGTGCTATGTGATAAACTCTTTTATTTCAGTTATTTGTCTTGCTGAGGTTGTTTACAGAGAGGGTGTGATGAGTGCTGAGAGATGAGGATAGAGGACACATTTACATGTTCAGTTCAGAGGTATTTTATGATCACTTCTTTTCAAAGACTCAAATAAGAAATAAAGTGCAATTATTTTATACTTGTCTGGATCTGAAACAGGCTGTTTGTGTTACCTCTGTGTCCTTGCAATGAGTCAGTGTCCTTGTGGAGTTAATTTGTTGAAATTTTCAGCTTATAACTTTTTGGAGTTTTCTGTTTTTAGAAAAACTATTTTTTCTTCTCCTTTTTTTTAAAGTAGAGAAATTATCTGAATGAATTTCAACAGGTGAGATGCCATTCAGGGTCTTTCAGAAGTGAAGATTTTGTTCCAAAAAAACTGGGTAAACTTTTCTATGTGTATGAAAGTCCTCAAGTGTGAAAATTGTCTTTAACTATATTAATTCTAAAGTAAATCTTAATTTATTTTTTAAATCCCACTATCTTCCTATTCCTAATATCCTTCTGGTCTTTCTGAATTTCCTAAGGAGTTTGTCTATGTGCTACCAAACAAATATTTCCTAATTCTTGCAAATTCTCTCTGTTTTGTGAGTTACCATGCTAACAACATGGTAGTTTGGCATATGAAACATAAACACTCCAAGATTTATACAAAAAAAAGGAGTGAAGGAGCAATTACACAAAGGTTTGTGTAAGGTGAAGAAAAATCACACTAAACTTCTTCAGAGAGTTTTGTCATCAAAATCAGTTAAGGAATAACTAGGCTAGTTAGAGTCTTGAAACAGAAAGATAACCAACAATAGAAACTTTTCCAGACATCAGCTCGAGATGCTTGGGGGATAGAAAGTGCCTCCATAGGAACATAATTTTTGTACTTCACAAAATCTGCTGTGGCTTTTCTCTGTACTTCCACTGCTGCCTTTCTCTAAGCAGCATATTTCTCAAACCAGCATCTTTCTCAAGCAGAACGTAGGCTTGTGTTTTTATGACATGTCTAACGTCTCTAATGTCTCTAATAACACCCTCCTACATCTTTGCTCCCAGCCAACAAGATATACAGTATTTCTTGCACAATAATTTCTCATTGAATAACATAAATACCTCACAAAGCTTGCTTTCCTCATGTATATGTTGGGTCTACGCTAAATCTGATGTCTTGTATGTGTAGGAGTTGCTTTCCCATAAGGAGACATTAATTGTTTCCTTGCCTTTTGGGACAGAGGGTCTCTGGTTTTACAACCTCTTCTGTAAAGAAGGCTTATAAGTTGCATGTAAATTCTATTTTCTGGCTTGACTGAGTTCAGGTGAATGTCTTGATCTTGTTTTGCATCTAAATTACTACACAGTCCAGCACCGCCTCAGACGGGAGGTGGCAATTAGCTGAGAGCTTCCTAAACCACACAGCAATCTGCCTGTGGTTCCTCGGGTTTCCTTCTACACCCTACTACAAAGCAGCTTGAATTCCTTGTGGTTTCCAAAATTCCCCACCAATATGCAAGAGCTGGGGTTTTAACCCTTTCCCAGCAGTGCCCCAGTTTGTGTGCACCTCTGAGCTGGGCACAGACTGGTCTCAAGGGAATCAGCCAGAGCAGGTCTCAGCACAAGACCCAGGGAGGGTCAGGTCCTGGCGCACTCAGTGCAGTGGAAGTGGAAACTCTCAGGGAACATCCTTGAGCCACTCACTGCAGGACTGAGCTGGAGAAAGGGTGCTGTGTCTTCCCTGGGGAGTGTGAGCAGTGGAGGGGGTCTCCGTGCAGGAGGAATTCAGAGGGCTGGGTGTGGGTGTGTTGGTGGATTGTGTGCGTGTGTCATTAGCAGCTTGCTGGGGACTTTGGGGCTGGCAGCACCAAGTCCTGCCTCTGTGCAGGATGTGGAGAGAGATATTGGGCTGGGCAAGGAGAACAGGGAAAAGTTAGGGTGGGTCTGATCATCTCAATACTTGGGAGAGATTCCAGCAGCCATACCAGCTGGGTGGGTTGGGATGATTTTTCTCTTCCAGTTTATCAAAAAACCCCATCTACTTTTAGGCAATATGAGGAAGGAAGGTGCAAACTCAGGTGCAGGGAGCTGTGGAACTGATATCCCACTCTTGCTCTGCTTGCACACTGGGGTAAGAATGAGGAGTAGTGGGGATGAGGTACTGCCTGCTCCCACCTCATGAGCAGGGCCAGAGCAAACTGTATAGCTCTGTGCTGAGTGTCCCGTTGCGGCTGAGAGGGCTTTGCTCAAAGATCTCCAAAGGACTCTGCTGCACCAGTAAGTGATGAGGGGGAGCAGCTTGGGGGCAGGCTGTGTAAAAGAATTGGAGAAGTAGTGGATGGCTCACATGGCTCAAGTTGTGGACAGATGACACTTGACTTAACCCTAAGTGCTGGTATGAATCCATTATTTGGCATCGTGCCCACCTGAATCCCTTCAAACTATTGTGGCAGCAGCCCAGCATGACTGGCGAGCATCATTAGCCTGGGAAAGCATCCTTCAGATTTAGGAAGATGTGATTCCTTCGTGATGGTCCTGGCTTATCCTACTCACTGCCAGGTGCAGAGGCATCCCCTGAGGCAGGGAATGGTGTAAGAAAAATTAAATTTCTTGTGAAAGTAAAACTCAACTTCCCTTTCTCGCAGCTGCTGATGAATAATGCTTTTGTGTCATGTCTTGGTGGGGTCCCTTAGGTGTGGAGTGACTGAGTACAAAGTCAGGTGACACTGTGCTGGGGATGGAGTAAATACCTGCAAGCTGTCCCTGAGTGCCAGGTGTGCCCAGCAGGGTTTGGCAGCAGAACTAGAGGGGCAAGGGGGCCAGGGACCCTGTGGTGAGCTTGGGCAGGGGGGCACTGCTTCCCTCCCTCCTTGCTGACTCACCTGCATTGTGTCACCCATTAGTCAGGGAGCTGGACTGAGAGGGTTTACCTTACCCTACTTGTTCCTGTGGGTTTTCCATCAGCCCCTGTTGTTCTCTTTCTGTTCCTAGCCTGTGCCTTCCACTCCTTGGGTTTATTTTGCCCAAGCACAGGGAGAAAGGCCCATCCTATAAACAGATACTAACTGGAGGAAACCATGAAGCCCAGATGTGTGAGGAAAACCCAAGCACACACAGTGCTGCTTTCCCCTAAGCTTACAAAGACCCCAATGATTGTGGGCATGAAATCTTGGGGTGGGCTTTGGGAAGGGGATCAGTCTTGCTGGAGCTGGGACACCACAAATCCTGGGACCAGCACCATGGTGATTCCTGCAAGACCTTCATTCTCTCAGGTTTATGTGGCTGCCCAGCTCTGCTGTGTGCAGTACTTGTGGTCTTCATGCTGGGAACTGTGCCCCAGACAGGTTACAACTCACACCAAAACTCTCCACTGGAAACCTCCAGCCCCTCTCCTGTCATGACTCCCTCTAGTTTGTAAGGGCAATTGGACATTGGATTTCAGCTCCAGCTCTGTCAGCAATGGAAAAAGCACAATAATTACTTCCCATGACCTAGTTCTGGCTCTCCTTTCCCTACCAACCCCATGACAGCCACCCTTTTCCCCATGGCACCACAGACTCAAAGTTTGCTTTAATAAAGTTATTTGCATTCTACCTGAACCTGTTCTCTGAAGACCTCCCAGACTCACCGTAAGGCTCCTTATTTTCTGCCTTAGAATTAGTAGGACCAAAATGATGCCCAAACCTGGCTCCTCTGTGCATCTTTTTGAGATGTTCCTGTATCTGAGAGCACACTTTGCAGAAGAAAGTTTCCAATAACAAATCTCTTTTAACCAGAACTGCAGCTGCACTCTGCTATTTTGTATCAGGATTTCATGCTGGAGAATGGCAAGAGTGATACCTCATCTCCCACCTCCTCTCAGACCACAAGATGATCTGCCAGGAAGCAGGTTTGTTTTGATGTGTTTTCTCCTCAACAGACCATCTTACCTGCACCCATCACCTCATTATGTTCTCAGCACTTACAAACAGACTACTCAACAGGGAAGGCAGGGGTCTTTCCTGGCACAGAAGGTGGCTTGATTGAGCTGGATTCCCAGTCTCCTCCTGGGCGTGCATTTTAAAGATAGATGTTGTGTTTACCCTTCACTTGTCCTATGGGATTGCCAAGAGTTCTCAAAGATAATTACTAATGGGTTTGAAGTGTCTCTGACTGTTTCTTTAAGTACCCCTGGTTTATTAAATTCTGCCTGCTGGGCTTCAGCCCATGTTTATTCCATTCTGGAATCTTGTCCCAGCCCTTCTTAACATTTTCTGTTGTTGGTAAAATGTCCCAGTATAACCTTTTCCTACAAATAGACCATGGTAAGGGATGTACCAGCTTTCACTCAGTCATCCCACCACTGGAGAGAGTCTGGCCTCATCCTCTGACACCTTTCCTTAAGGTATTTGTAAACACTGAGGGATGTAAACTTCTTCAGGCTAAACAGGTCCCTCAGCCTTTCCTCATAAGAACAGAGGTGCTTCAGTCCCCTCACCATCTCTGTAGCCCTGCACTGGACTCTCTCCAGTACTTCCATGTCTTTGTTGAGCTGGAAAGCCCAGAAGTGAACAAGGCACTTGTGATGTGGCCTCACCATGCCATAGTAGAGGGGGAGGATCAACACCCTGGACCACTGGCCACACTCTTCCCTGTGCACCCAGGATCACCTGCTGTGTGTTCTCATTTCCTGCTAAGAGCAGGTCTGCATTTCTCCATCTCCCACTTCCAATGTAATTCAAGAACATTTTCTGTAGAGCCCCTCATATATCCCACTAGTTTCTAACCCTTACAGTTCTTCAGCCTATCTGAGTTTATCCTCATCTTTCCAGGCCTTACTGTCATGATCATTGCTCCTCATGGGACAGCATTTCCATCTGTTATAAAATTCCTTTGTGATTCCCAGGTCGCCAGCCGGTGTCTGACGCTGTCACTGTCATCTCTCACTGTACTTCCTCTCTCCCCCGCTCGTCAGGACAGATTGCCTTTGTGTGCTTAATTAATGGCATGTTCATGTGATTGCAAGAGAATTAAGTCAACACATCATAAGAAATTATCACCTGTCAGATGAAACATAGTAACTGACTCGCTTCTTCTGTTTGAGCCTGTCCTGATTGTGAAATTAAAAGGATGAGTTTGAACACCTTTGTGGCTGGGTTAAGCAAACTCTTTTTATCACATTTGAAATGAATTAGTCTTTTGCATATAGTCAATTATTACATTAGCTGATTGGCAGTAATGCCTTCCGATGCACTAATTGGTGTCTTGTGATGAGTAAACACATCCACAATGTCCTCTGGTAGCACATAGGCTCTCTTGCACTTGCATTACTGATTTAGATTTCTTTTCCTAAGGTGAATTCCCCATGATTACTGATTATTCCTTTTGTTGAAACTTTCACATCTTCTTTTTGGAAACCACTGTTCTCATTCCATTACTGCCACACAGGATCCAGTAGTACAAGTGTGGTGGGAAGGCTCTTGGAGGACAGGTCAGTTTGAACTGGGAAAAAAATATCCACACATTATCTTTTCTACTACGGCCTCTCCCATTCTGCAGAACACAAGGGAGTGTTTCTCAGTCCTGTGCCTTCTGTCACAAAGGCATTTTCCAATGTGAAGTCTTGGTCAGAGCCAGTAGGAATTTCAGAGAGGAGGAAGTTGAGGGATCTGATAGATGGTGGAAGATGAGGGCTAAGTGACTTCACAAGCCCACTTGCATTTCCTTTCTCCTGTCCTCATTGTGCCATCTGATTTACAACTTTCACTGTGTCATGAAACCAGCTAGAGCAGAGATCCGTGTCATGAGGACTTCAGATTTTGGCAAGATTCCAGCTTATGAAGGAGTCTAGGACAGTTTGCAGATGTCTTTTGATAAAATGTGTCTAGGTCTGGTCTGCCCACATGAGCAGATCTGTGTTGGGGAGCAGAGAAACAGTAAAAGCAGGTCCCTTGTTAGGACTGAATCTGTAGCATTAATGAGACCTTTTTTCTTGCAAGGGCAGCTGGGGGCTTGGTTTCTCTGCTATGAAGAGAGGTCGATTGTTCCACGCACATAGGAAGGAGACACAATGCTGCAGAAAGTGTGAGAGAGTGCAAAAGTAGTGAGTGTGGGAGCCAGGACAAATGTGACAATAGATGCAGACGGGGTGGAGCTGCTCAGATGGAAATCTACCTCCTCTTAGCTAAAGATGCACAAACAGGAAGATGCTGTGACTCATAATTTATTTATTTATGCTTCATGTTGGACAATAGAAGACAGATTGGGTGTTTTAAATAAGCTTTTTGACTCTCCATTCATCAGGGACCAGTAAAGTTCCTGCCTTTAAGGATCCCTGATAAAACCTCAAGTTCAACACCCCTTGTCAATAGTGTTTATGGCTGCAGGAATGTCTCCTCATAGGGCCTCCAGGCAGAAAAGACAGCCCACAATCAGACTCCAGGTCTAAGTGAGGCATAACACCTACCTTTTAATCCATTTATTTTTGGTTAGCACTTTAGTCCTATTTACTCTGAAGCCATAAAATCTTGTTGGTTTAGAAGATCAAGCTAGTGTTATAATGTGGACCTAACCCACATTAATTCATGGCTATGAAACTGCTCTGTCAAGAGGCTGTAGTAATAAAATCTGCTTGTTAAGACTTACATTTTTAGTCCAAACTGTGAAGTGCATTTATAAGAATCTGTTTTTTGTAAGGAGGCAACCCAGTCAATGTGGCTCATTTTTGTACATCTGGGCCCAGACATGTTTTTTAAGGGTTTAAAAGTTGGTAGTTGGCGATCTTTCAGAAATACATGGTTCCAGGAGCTTCAGGGATGGGAATAGAAAGGGCTGAAAAATCATTCTTCTGAAAAGCAAGTCTTGTTATATCTAACCTGTTTGTTCTCTCTGAATGGTTGAAGTCAATGGGAATCCTGACAGTGCTAAAGCTTTAGCAGAATGTCAAAAGGATGATTGAAAACACTAAGAAAGGATATTGCTCCTAAAAGGAATGTTGCTACCAAGAGCAAGGAATGCTCCTGAGAGCATTCAGGAAGCAGCAGGACACGTTGTGATGTTCAGGCTGCACAAATTGACTCCACCACAGCCGGGAGTTGTTGGGGAGCAATTAATGAAGAGGATAATGGACACAATGCACTCAGAGTTGTCAGCGTGGTGGCTCAGGTGTCAGACAAAAGGATTTGAGCTCCTGACGCTCTGAATAGCTTTGGGCTTTGGACTGCTCTGAACTTTCATCTTCAGTATAAGGAGGAGACTTCCCCATCAGACTTGGCCTTCCAGACTGATCATATCTCAGAGACACCCTGAAGCTTAAGTGTATTTTCATAGGCTAGGCTTCTTTATTCCAGACAAGGATATAATCAGGAGCTAGATCGTGACACCGGGATTGGAGGGGAGCAGTTCATCATGTCACTGTGCCTCAGAGAACAGCAGTGATTTTCTGATGGAAGATGCTTGTTGTACATCTGTCCTGGGGAGTTAGGCAGAAGTCACGAGTCAGCAACAAAAATGTTTGATGGTTACTTTCAGATTGCTCACCACTCTACCCTGATGAGTGGTGGATGAAATACAGGACTGCTGCATTACCATCTCCAGACCCCAAAATGTGGGCTCTAGGGAGTCCTCTGGCTTTGCTTTGCAGAGGACAAAGGACATTGCATCACTGCACATTTTAGATTGGCTTGTTTGGGCTCTGGGGGGCAGAAAGGGAACAACTTGAGGATCTCATGGACTCTGGGCATAAGCCAACTTTGTCCCGCTTGTATTTCTCCATGTAAAGGAAGCTGCTGGCTGCTGCCATTGACCTATGCACATTCCTGCCCTGCTTCTGGTTCCATGGCACATCAACTGCCCCATCTTTCACCTCACTAAGCAGCATCAACTTGCATAACCTCCTTGGACTTGTGAAGTCACTTATATTAACTAAAGACCCCTGAAAGAAAATGTGCTTGGACTTGTGGATCCTGCTTTTGTAGCTCATAACCATTCTTGTAGTTCTAAGGAACAATTTAAGGGAGTGTATCCAGCTCCCCTGAATGTATTTCCGTGGGTGTGTGAGTGGTAGAGCTGTTCTGGTTGGACACACCTCTGGCTCTGAACCGACCTGCAGAGAAAGTCACCGTGGCCTAGAGGCTCCTGGCACTCTGCAAGTGGCCAAGCAGGAGACACAGCCACAGGCTTTCAGGTCACTCTTTCAAGCCCTCACAGGGAAGACAGTTTTGCATGTCAATGGAGATGCTAGGCTGCAATTTGAGATGTTTAAGGATACTAGAATGCCTAAGGGATTTGGTAGGTCCTCTGAGGTCAGGTGGTAATTTGAAGACACCTCTAAATGCCTGAAAAACTTTGAAATGTTAAGTTCTTCATCATCCATGGCATGGATTTCCCAAACCCAACTTCTGCACCTTCTGCACTCATTTTCCTATGACTTCTATGTTCCTCCATGTTTTCCTCTCCTCTTCCCCACTGCTCCTTGCAAAGAACAATTCCACTAGATCCAGCAGTGTGAGCCCTTCACCCCTCTGAGACCTCAGCAAACTGCGCCAAACTGAGTGCCCCTCACACTCTTCAGGGTCCTTCCTAAGTCTCTCTACTGGAGGTTAGCTGAAACTACTGCTTTTCCAATAGAACCAATCCCTTTTGCTTCATCAACATGGTCAGCCCTGAACTGTTAACCAAAGGATATCACCTATGTGGCTCTTGTTTGTGGAATACCATCTTGCTCTACATCTCTGATCACCAGCTCTTTCAAAGCTCAACCCAAAACTATTACCCTGCAAGGGTTTGACAAAGTATGACAAAACACTGAGCTCAATTTCCTCTCCATTTGTCTGCCAAGCTATCCATTCCTGGATATTCTCCTTACCTCTTTCTCTTTGCCCCTCAAGCAGCGTTTGGGATCTTTGACAATGATGTTTTCAAGCGCAGAAATTTTTTTAGTCATTCACAGTATTTAATTACAGCTTTTACTCTTCTAATTCTCTGTGACACATGGTCTCTCATGAGCATCATTTTCAAACGCATGAATCATTGCTAGACATCCGTTTTCCCATGTGGGTCTTTGGCAAAGTGAATTCTTGCTCATCTCCACGGACTTTCAGCTTTCACGGCTTTCTCATGAGTATGGCATGGTCTCTGCTGCGTCAGGTGCCTTTGCACATGCACACACAAACACACACACAGACACACGTGTGTCACTGTACAGGATTAACTGGACTCTGCACCTCTATCTTGATCAGCCATCATCCTCCTTCTGAGTCATGGCTGAGGAAGATAAGCAGCTGGCTTTGCTATTGGCTTCATGATAATAAGTAAACAGTAATTAATATTTTGCAATTATGTATGCCCTTGAATTGGATGGTCTGAAAGCACTTCATTAACATTAATTAGTCATCATTGCATAGCCCACACGAAGTAGATAAGGTTTCATTGTGCAGAAGGGAAAACTGAAGTGGAAAGAAATACCAGGATCAGGCAGATCTGACATCTGTCAGAAGCATTTGCAATGCCTTGACACTTCCCAAAGCTGAGGTTTGCTGCAGCCTCAGTGAAGACACTGATGGCAAAATTGGGGTTAAAATGCAGAGGGTAAAATCCTGTATGTTCAGGACAGATTCCCATAGGACTAATCAACACTTTGCTTCCTCAGAGGTTGTGCCTGTCCACTGCCTTGGCTCTTCCTCTTTTTGCTGCTGTTTGATACTTTGCTAATCACCAAGACTCCAGTGCAACAAGTGAGATGGCATCTAACAGACCCAAAGCAGTGGAGTGCATCTAGACCTTGTCTGGACCTGGTCAGATATCTTAGAGACATTTTCTCAGTTGCCCAGAAAACATTTACCAAACCATCCAAATTACTTAGGTTATAAAGTCCTTGCAAAAGCACTGTTGGCCAGCTGGAGGCCAGACATAGATAAAAGCATCTGGGAAAAGGGAGATGTGTCTAGACACTATGTGGGGTTTCCAAACTCACACCAGTGTTTCATATCAGGAGTTGATTCTGTTGCCTAACTGACTTGGATGCTCCTCCTGACCTCCAGCTGACTTTTGGAAGGACAAGGGTCTCCTGAAAGTCCCATGTCAGATCTGCTGACTGGTTTAGGTACCTCAGGGCATCTCTGAGACCTATAGTAATTTCATGATTACAAGCCGCACTGAGTATAAGCTGCACTTCCGGGGTGTCGGCAACGTTTCATTTTTCCTTCATAAATAAGCTGCACCGGATTGTAAGCCGCACTTTCGTTCGCAGCGAGGATCCCCGTGCAACTTTCACAGAGTTGCCAAATAGTAACAGAATCGCGGGATTGCGAGTTTTACTGGCTTGGCTTGGGGCCGGGCAAGCTGGGCCTACTTGGGGCTGCCAGCAGGGCCGGGTGGCCCGTTCGGCGTTGCCGTTCGGCGGGGCCGCTGGGGGCCGGCTGCTGCGGCTGCCGCTGCTGGGCTCGCTCACCCCTGCCCGACGCCTGCACCGCCACCACTGCGTTTGCTCGCCCTGGCTGGCACTGCTGGCCCCGGCTCTGCCGGGCTTCCCCGTGATGTCGGGCTTCCCCACCTCTGCCAGCCCCTCCAATGCTGCTGGACAGGCCAGCCTCTGCCGGCCCGGCCCGCCTCTCTGCCGGCCCACCTCTGCCAGCCCTGCAGACTCTGCTGACCCAGGCTGGCTCCAGCTCAGCTCGGGGCTGCTGCGGGTTCTCTCTCACGGGTTGACAGCTTTCAGAACATTGTCCATATATTGGCCGCTCCGCATTACAAGCCGCACTTCCGGGTTCGGACCAAAATTTTAGTCAAAATGGTGCGGCTTGTAATCGTGAAATTACTGTACTTGTTTTGGATTTGAATTGTGCCCCAAATGTGCAGTTGTATGGCCTGTGTTGGCAGTGCCTGCCCAGCATGTGTTTTGCTACATCCAAGTCTTTCTCTAGACAGGTAGACTGATGCCCAGACACTGTATAATTTAATCTGAGCACCCTCTGAAAAATCTTTAATGTTCTCTATTGCTTCCAGTTCCTATGTTTACCTCCCACTTTCAGGCCCAAGTTATTTAGGAACTTTGGGAAAGATCTCTATCTGCCTGCTGAGGCTACAGCTGTGCAGTAAGAACAGGGTCACTGCAGGATCTCTGCTCCCCTCAGAGCTCTCAGACCCCTGTTATCATTCCTAAGGCTTGCTGCATAGGAGGCCTCCCCTCCAGTATCCTTCTTATTCCAGCCCTGGCTCTGAAGAAATCAGTATCAGCAGGATTTAAAACCAAGTCAGACACTGTTGTCCCAAGATTTTCAGTCACGGTCCAAGTTTCCTGCAATGCCAAGTGATTGGATTTAATTTCTTGCTTGTGTTTATGTTAGAAGAGGTCTACATGACAATGGTGTGAGATCAGGGACAGGCAAGTGTCCCCACACTTTGTTGCTGAGCACCACAAGACCTGGGTAGATGTGCTCTCTTTTCCAGCATCTTGGTGGTCTCAGCCAGACCAGAGCCATAGACCAGAGAACCTGGGATATTCCCAGGGATATACCAGGGAGCCTGCCTCCTGTGGTCAGCTCTGACTTCCTCCTCAGGTGTTGTATGTGACCTATGCTTTATTTGGCCTCTGATTTTCATGACTTCTCCAAGAGGGCTGAGTTAACATCTCTTTATGTTGCTGGTCTGCACTGTCAGTGGTCACTGCTGGAAGTTCAGATAAGCTGGGCTTGAATGTACAGCACTGGGTTCTCTGATGCAAAGGACATGGGGACATAAATGGGGAACATATATGTATCTATTCTCAACTGGAGAGGAGGTGATGCCTCCCTCTCATGCTCCCTTTCCAAGGAATAAAGTGAGTTGAAGGAATTTCTCCAGCTGGAGGGGCTGTGAAAGACCTGGGAAAGTTGAGGTCATATTGTCCTTTGGAGTGGAATTGAGGTGTTTGAAGACAGGTGAGGAGCAGCAGCAGGGAAACAGAAGATACAAGAGCTGTTCATCAGGTGAGAACTGCCTGCTTTACATCCCAAAGGAGACATACTGGGGGCTATATATTCATGAATAAACTCGGGAGTTTTTTTAAACCCAAGACTGTGTGGGTGAACTTCAGGCTGGCTTTTCTTGGTGGAGGGCTGGACTTAAAAGCTTTAACACAATTTTTTTAATACACATGTCTGGAGCAGTTCTCTGTGGCTAAGAAAAGCCGCCTGACTGATCAAACCCTGGGTCTTACTCAGCTCTCATTATTCATTACAGCCCCTCCCCTTCCAGCTGGAACACAGGGAGTCTGGGGTGGCCAGTTGGTGGAAGCCCCTGCCTCATTATGAAGTGGGATTGAAACCCGTTTTGCCTGAAGGATTTATATGGGTATTTGCTGACAGAGGACAGGGGTGAGACTGATAGATCTTTTGGGTCTCATGGCAGAGCTTCTCATGGTTGATACAGGCTCGTTTCCCTGGATTAATTCTTTTTTTGGGGCATCTCCTCTGGTCCACCCCAGTTTTTTGTCTTTCCCAATGTCTTTCTGTCTGGTTCAAGGCTCACAGTCCCTTCAGTCCTAAGTTAGTTCCCTTTTTCTTTGCCTGTCTGCAAAGACATTCCCCCAGTTCCTCACTTAACCTCAGGCCCCTTATCTGCTGTATAAGCTCTTGTTTCAATTGCTTGCACACAGCTAACTGGCCTCAATCCCTCTGCAGCTTCTCCCAAGTCCTTATCAGCTTCACACATGCCTCCTCCCTTTCCCCGTGGCAAATGCTGTGTCCCTGGTATCAGGTCTCTCTGTGCCTCTCTCATTTGTCTCCTGTCCCTTCTCATGCTCTCTACAGTCTGACAGTCTCTGCCACCAGGTCCAGCCACCTCTGGGTTCTACCACTTTCCTGTCTGTCTGCGTTTGTCTCTGGGGAATCATGAGGTGGTGTCTCCAAGAATGGCTTTCCATGGTATCATACCACAAACACTCTCCCAAACTCTTTTCTTTCCATTTCCGTGCCCTGTGTTCACTTCTGAACGCCAGAGCTTCCCTCCACATGCCCATTTGTCAGACTACCTCTGGAAGAGCTTGAAATAAATATATATGTGAGGTAAACAGCAGGTGAGAAAACATTCAACCCCCAGCAGTGCCAGTTTGGCAACGCCCTGGGCAAGCTTGGGAGCAGAGCAACAGGCTGCACTGGCAGCTGTGCCAATGAGGCACAGCAGAATATCTTGTGCAGGCAGATGTTTCGGGTTCACAGACAAAAACACCCCTGGCCCCTTTGACCAGATGTGCTTGGTTGGGGACAGGTCCCTGAGCTGCCCGTGGAGCACCACAGCACAGGAGAACCTGGCACATCCTGGTGGTGCAGGCGCAGTTCAGCTCCCAGCTGCCAGGCAGGACACCCCTGCTCCCTGCCCAGCCCTGGGCTCTGCTCCTGCCCTGCCCACCCAGGGCCTGGGGCCTGGCAGCCCTGCTCCAGGCGGTGGAGGAGGAGGCAGTGCCTGGCATGAGGTGTGCGCTGGGTGCGTCCTGCCAGCGCTGGGCACTGGCTGTGCCTGGGGCAGTGTGTGGGAGGGTGTTTGTATGGCTGCATCCTCCTGCTGTGGGCAGCCTGACTGTGTCCCATGACACACACATGGTGTGAAGGAGAAGGGAGGGTGAATGGAAGATGACTGCAGGAGTCTGCAACAGAGAGGATGAAGAAGAAAATCAGCTAGACCTGCTGGGTCAGTGGAAATTCTTGTTTTGAGCTTGGATGAAATGTTAAAGCACATTTCCCATTCCTTTGAGGGATTGGAGAAGTGTGTCCCATACCAGTGAATGGCTCTGAAAATGCATCCTGCCCTTCATGCAGGGGCAGCAGGAGCTGTCCCTGCCCTGCCTTGTGGCAGCAACTGTCACCTCCCTTGGGACCCTGCTCCTGTCACCACACATTGGGACCCTGCTCCTGTCACCACACATTGGCGCCTTGCTCCTGTTACCCACATTGGGACCCTGCCCTGCCACCTCCCTTGGGACCCTGCTCCTGTCACCCATATTGGGACCCTGCCCTGCCATCCCCCTTGGGACCCTGGTCCTGTCACCCACACTGGGACCCTGCTCCTGTCACCCACATTGGGACCCTGCCCTGCCACTCACCTTGGGACCCTGCTCCTGTCACCCACATTGGGACCCTGCCCTGCCATCCCCCTTGGGACCCTGGTCCTGTCACCCACACTGGGACCCTGCTCCTGTCACCCCCCGTGGGACCCTGCTCTGCCACACAGCTCCACACTCAGCAAGAGATGACTTGCCCCTGGGCACTGCCATTGTATAAAGGGACAGGAGGCAGGTTTCCCAGTCATAAAGGTGTTGCACAATTAATTATTCTGGCTTGGCTCCGTATCCCTGGAACTCAGGGATGCCACACTACATGACTAGTGCAGCACAGGCCTGGCCTGGCTGAGCCTCAGGCTAGTAAATCACTTCTGCTCCATGTCTCCCCTTCCACTCAAGTGTGTGCTCTTTCAAAGGGGGACTTGATGGAGCATGCTCTGAAGCAGCAGCACCTGCAATCAGGGGGCAACCAGAAACATATTCCAGCTCTCTGTACTGGTGTCTTTCCTTTCCCCCAAGGGACACCCCTGTGCCGAGCCCCCAGCCCACAAGACAGCCTGCACTGCACTTCGTAAGAGCAAATCCCCATGCCTGGGCTTCTCTTTGTATTTGCCTGGCTCAAGGCTAAAACCCATTTGTCTTGGCATGCCTTTCTCCTGGAAATTAAAGACCTTGTATTTTTCTCCTCACAGTGGTATCGTACCCTATAATCAAACCGCTTCTCCATGTTCTCTCTGAAAAGCTGAACATGCTGAACTCTCAGCTTCTTCCTGCAAAGTGTTATTTGCTTTAGCCCTCAGGTGAATTTCCTGGTGCTGTCTTCACTATCTTTAACTTTTAAACATCTTTCAAAAGTGCAAAAACACCTGAAACCCTATAGCTCTGTACTCATCAGGGCTGGGTGCAGCTATTCCTGTCTTGTTGATCTGCTGCCATATGAGGTTCCTCTCCTCTCCTCTCCTCTCCTCTCCTCTCCTCTCCTCTCCTCTCCTCTCCTCTCCTCTCCTCTCCTCTCCTCTCCTCTCCTCTCCTCTCCTCTCCTCTCCTCTCCTCTCCTCTCCTCTCCTCTCCTCTCCTCTCCTCTCCTCTCCTCTCCTCTCCTCTCCTCTCCTCTCCTCTCCTCTCCTCTCCTCTCCTCTCCTCTCCTCTCCTCTCCTCTCCTCTCCTCTCCTCTCCTCTCCTCTCCTCTCCTCTCCTCTCCTCTCCTCTCCTCTCCTCTCCTCTCCTCTCCTCTCCTCTCCTCTCCTCTCCTCTCCTCTCCTCTCCTCTCCTCTCCTCTCCTCTCCTCTCCTCTCCTCTCCTCTCCTCTCCTCTCCTCTCCTCTCCTCTCCTCTCCTCTCCTCTCCTCTCCTCTCCTCCCCTTCCTTACAATTAGATGCTGGTGGATTTGGCAATCCCAATGGGAGAGGAGAAGGCAGAATCAGAGCATCATTATTGTTGGATATCCAGCACAAAGAAATGTGTCTTATGTTCGTGCAGACTCCTGAGCAGGGGTCTTTGAACATTATTGCAGCTCAAGTCTGTAGCCAGCTTTGGTACACACATATTCCTGCTTTCCTTCATCTTCTGTGATATGAAAGGAGGCAGCAACCCAAGTATAATCCCAGGCAGTGTCCAGGGCTCTTACACATGCTCGGGCAGAGGCCAAACATGTCTGAATCTGCCTGTAGTGTTGATCACACACCAGTGGTGCAGAATGCAAGCAGGTGAGCATCCCAGCATCGGGCAATCAACTTTTAGGGGCCAAATTCTCTCTGCTGAAAGACGAAGATAGTTCAGACGCATGGAAGATTTATCCTGGTATTTTTTGTTACCCAAATCAGCAATAACCTTGAGATGTTAGCTTGGAGCCCATCCACTGCAGGATGCATTGTCCCAGAAACAGGATGGAAAGTTGCCTGTTTACCAAGCGGCAAAAACAATAGTGATGAAAGACAGAGCAGTGACCTGAGTTCAGCAGCTCCAGCAGCGGGAAGTAATAATAACAGATGTGATCCTTTACCACAGAGGTCCACGAGCTAGTTTAGAGTTTCATGGCCCAGAGTCAGCCTAAGAGCACTGTACATTCCAGAAACCTCTCTGAAGTACCTTACGGGAAGTGGTAACAATAAGAAACCCATGGGGCTGGTGTCAAGGGAGAAGTGCTCCTCCCAGACCAACGAAACTGTTTCAGAGAGCAGAAGCTAATTCCTTTTTCAATATGAGGCCTTGGCAAGAGTTATTACTAGGAATTTGCCCTGGTTCCCAGGCTTGCTGTGGTCCAGCTTGACATAACCCACCAGGTTGTTTAGTCCAAGAGAATGCACCTCCTTTCTGGGAGGTAAAGGATTGCTAAAGGAATAAGACATGTGTCTTGAACCCCATTTGATATCTTTCTGAAAGATATACCTGATCTGAGGGGTACCTTGCCTCTAGAGTGTGGGCAGCATCATCTATACGAGTACACAGTCCTGGATCCCTCTTGTCTCTTCACTGAAACAAGCAAAGAGTTTTGGCCTGTTTCTGAAGGAGCAGGATTAGCTGCTGTGACAAACCCTGGGAACAGTATGAGACACTGCAGTGAAGGTCTATCATCCCAGCAGCAGGTCACGCCACCGCCAATGCAATTCCCTTTGCTACAGCTTTGCCTTCTTTCACACCCGGACCTGGATCCTTGTGAACTGCTCGGAGCCCGTGGCCCTTGGCTGAAAACCCAGCAGTTATGGCAAGTCTTATTCCTCCTTCAGTGGTCCACACTGGGATATCCCACCAGCTTTTCTCTAGCTCTTCTACCCTTCCCTTGTCACGCTGACTTGATGTGCCGGGGGGAAGAATGAAGGAGCAGAAAAAGAGCCTGCCAAGCCCCACTCTTTAACTCTGTGCATCGTCATTTCTGCCAGCTGAGTGTATTCATCGTGGGAAGGGTGGGAGGGCATACGTGGAGCCAGGGTAAGGGTTTTGCAAGGCTGAACGGATGCCCCAGCTGGGTGCCTGCAGCAGATCCTCCCCAAGCCACAATCAGGATGACTGTAAGAGATCTTATCTCGCTTTTCAGTAATAGGCATCCAATTTGCTGACTCCAGTTTCCCGACTCATGTCTGATTCAGGTCTCTGGGCTTCCTGCAGGATGTGGTGGGTGCGATGTCTGAGTGGCAGGCTCAGGAATCAGGGGGCACATCAGAGATCCATCACCTGCACCTCCCATGACAGGCTGGAGGGTACGATACCCCCACCCAGGAGCTGAAGAATGAGTGCATGAATGTGTAGTTAACAGGTAAAGCAGGAGAGTCTGTCCCCAGAGGATCAGAGTTCCTTCCTGGGAAGCCCCAGTCACACACTAGAGACTTCCATTGACAGCTTTTGCTGGGAAATGATTTCCCAAGTGGAGTGTGTGGCAAGACACCCTTCTACAGCATGAACATTTTGTTGCCTTGGCAGTATTGCCTTGCTCCTTGTACCTGGTGTGACAAAGTGCCTGTGATGGGAAGATTTGGGGCTGCTGCAGCCTGGGGAGGGGTAATCTCCTCTCTGTGTTTTTTGAGCTCCCTGGCTGACTGCTGCTCTTGCCACCTTCCCATTCCTCCTTCTTCTCTAGTCTGGAAGTGAACAAGAGCTGTGGTGGGTATGGGACTCCACTACTGGGATTTACTGGGAGACATGGCCTGCAAGGACAATGGAATCCACCACCTCTGCATCCCAGAAGGAGAGAGAGACACAACAGCTCTCTGTGGATGGAGGAGGGAGAGGATGTCCTACTTGTCACTACAGAATACCAGTGCTTGCCTCCACCTGGTGTTCCTTCTAGGTCCCATCCTGCTGTGACTGGATGCTGGCAGCTGACAGGGCTGGGGGTTTCCTTGCCTAAGGGAAAAAGAGTGTCTGACTGCAGGAGGAGGTGGCTGGGACTGGAAGCTGCTGCCGGCACTGGCTCCAAAGGCACTGGTGGCTCAAGGGAAAGCATGTGTTCCCTTCTGCCAGTTTCTCATCCCTGACTCCCCATCCTGTGCCAGGACAGGCAGATCCTGTGGCTTCTGGCCTGGTTGTTCATACCCAGCCCTGCCCTTGTATGTAAGGGGTACAGGGAGATCTTGGACTGCCTGTCTGGGGTGGGATTGCTTCTGCCATGTACTGCTCTCTGGTCCCACAAACCACTTTGATTCGACTGTGGGCTTCTCAAGATCAAAAAGACTTTGATCTTTATCCACCCACCACTGTGAAGCAAACTGGGGCTTGGTCTTCCTGTGTCCACACACAGGAACTAAAGGATGCATTCCCAGGAACAAGATTAGCCCAGTTTCAGTGCTCCTAGTTTAGGAGTGAAATTCTAAATATCTCTTGGATCCTAATTTGGATCTGCTTTTGCTGACTCTTCTTGGAGTTTTCTGTGTGTAAATCCCCATTTTAATTCCTTCTGGGCAGGCCAAGAAAAAGAGGTCAGGACATTCTCATAAGGAAAGGTTGGCTTTGGATATTCCAGGTCAGCCACAGGTTTTGTCAACCACTGTAATTTCATGCTTGGGGAGTGAGGGAAGGAGAGTGGCTCTTAGCACAGTAGCTTTTAAATTCTCCTCTTTTCTCCTTCCATGACTTCAAGACTTCCTTGAAGACTCCAGAACCAGTTTAAAAGCTATTGCCTCAAACCAGCTCATGTCCCACACCCTCTGATGTCTGTGAAGGAGCTGCCAGTTAAAGGACATTATCCCTTTCTTTGGCAGAGGGGCTCTTGTGGTGGATCAGGAGGTGGGTGCCTGCTCTGTCTCCTCTGACTTTAGGTGTTGCATCCACTGCACAGCCCAGCCCTTCTGTTTACAGCCCTGTTATCTCCACAGCCGCAGGCACTCGTCTCAGGTGGCTTGTCCATGCCAAATCCCTGTTTCATTATGGAATCTCAGAAATGCCCATTACAATGCAGTTCCTTAATGCTTATTTGCTAAAGGATGATGTTTAATACTTAAACTACCCAGGGGGAAAAAAAAATAGGTCAGTATGGAAATTTCCCCAGAATTCAGGCTGATTTAAAATCAGCTGGAAGAATGAATGTCCCAAAGAGGACAGCAGACTCTGTTCTCACTTGAAGCAAGTGTAGACAAGCTCTCACTTTGCTTTTGCAGAGGTGGATACAGGGAACATCCAGGTGAACTGGATAGTTACCATCCTTCAACAGCCCTGAACACAAGGGGCATATAGTTTGCTCCAAAGTGCTTTTACAGTTCAGGAGCCCAGTTCTCTTTTCTGAGGGTGAAGGTTAGAAGGAAATCCCCTGCAGAGACCATGAGAGACCCAAGTGAGATTTGAGGGTACAGAATTAGGTCAGGGGACAGAAACTGGGGAAAAAGCAGACACCACACCTCCTTTCAGATCTAACTCTCTAGTACTTTCTGCCTTTGTCTCTCCTAGGAAGAAAAAATGTTACTTGAATTGGAAAATCTTGAATATCCATGCTTGCTATGGTTTCTATGCTCTAGCCTAAAATCATCAACAGCTGGTTCATCCCTAGTTGCACTTCTGCCAACACAAGTACTTCTTTTTCTTCCTAATGTACCTACTGACAACAGTATGTCCCAGCTTGGTCTTGGGTTCATTTATTTGAGCACTTTTGGCCCATACTGGACTGGTGACTCTCCATTCACCCATTTGTCCTGACATTCCTTTGCACTTTTTCAATTTTCATTTCACTTTTCTTGAACAAAGGTGATCTGGAATTTATGTGGCATTGAAGAGAGAGACCCTGCTGTGAACTGTGGAACAGTTTCAGTTTCCCTGCTCCTATTGCAAACAGCTCACCCCACCTGTGGTAGAAACATCTTTACCTCTTGCAGGTCTGCACCCCCTTAGAGACTGGGGTGGGTTACAGCAGTTACTGTGGCTTTTTCCACCTGGGATAATTGCTTCAATCTTCTTTGTAACCCAACAAAGGGACGCTCCTAAAGTGATCTCATGGAATACACATCTGAAATTACATCTAGGTGGGTTCTTAAAGTGATTGTTTCTGTGCTGAGGAACCCTCTAGCTGTGGTTACGTTGGAGAGGGCACACTTTCCATTCTGGGACATGTTCTCACCTGGTAGGGAAAGTTCTTGTCATTGCTCCTGACTCACACTTCAGGCTGGTGGAGTTTCACACCATTTCTGTGTCTTCTGCCTTCGCGGTCTTTGAACTCTCCTGCTGTGGTGCACAAGAGCAGCAGCGTCTCCAAGTCAGGACTGGCTCTGCAGCTCTCAGAGGAATGGCTGTCTACACAGAGCCGTTTATGAGAGAAACCCCTGCCAAAATCCTATTTCAGGAGAGCTGTTTGTAATAGCTTCTCCTTCAGATGTGTTATTAAAAAGCTTTCTTCTGGAGCAATTGATGCTTTTCCAGTGTGGAGTAGTTTTTCTGGCATGCAACCGCTGGGAGTGGAAAATGCAATCTCTACAGGAATGGTATGTGATGTACATTATTTATTCCTGTAAACTAGGACAAGCTTTGGGTTGAGGAGGAAACTGGACATGACAAGGAACCTCCAGGGGCACAGGTCCATGCCCAGTATAGCTCTGTGAGATCCATCCCTATGACATACTTCTGAATTATGTTAGGCACAGACTATTGTCAGGGTATCCTTTCCTTCACTTGGTCCCAATCAGTGGACTTCATGAAGAGCTATTTTAATGAAATTGAAAATATTATTCCTATTACTATAGAGTAATTGAAGTCCAAACCCGGTTTACCAGGTTCCAAGCCACTCTGTAGTGTGCAAGGAACCTAAATTAGGATTGCAGTTTCACCTTAAGTTTCACCAAAACCAAATGTCATAAACAATACTCAGCTGTGTAGGTTACCACTTTTTCCTGGATGAATTTCTTAATTTTTCTAACTCAGTTTGGAGGGCTAAGCAGACCCAGACATGAAACAAACACCTGGCTCTGCAAATCTGGAGATTCAAGGCAGGATGTTGAAATCCCTGCACCTAACCCTCCAGCTAGAATGGTTTAGAAAGCTTATAAACTTCCTACCCACCCACTTCCTACACTGCCTTGCTAGGCAAGCTATAATTTTTATTTTTAATGAAATCTAATGAACATGTCACCATACTGATCTGTCAAGTAGATCATGGGAAGGAGATGGTTAGAGGTGTCTTCCAAAGGGAGATTTCACAAGGATGAATCCTGCCATGCCTTGACACAGTGACCTCTCTTGGCATAACGGCTTTTGCACCAGGTGACCCTGCCATCAGTGCAATGGGTGACTCATTACAGATTTGAGTGATTCACGCTTCTCTCCCTATTGGATTGCACCATCCATCCTGGGATGAGTGAATAAATTTGGCTTGGACAAGCTGTGGAACCCACCAGTCCAGGTTTATCCATTCACTTACTTAAGAAAAAGTCTTGTCACCTTGTTAAGCTTGGGTTTTAATAGGAAAAATTACATTGCTGGGGGGTGATTCAGGACTCTGCAGAAGCTAAGGAGTTTATGAGCCTGAATTTATTTTGTGCCACTATAGCCAGTTGGAAAACAGCTGAATGGGAACAGCTAGGAATTGGTTCTTCCTTAATAACTTCACCTGTACCTTTCCCCTGGCATGTAGTGATGAGGGATGGAGCCAAGTGGCAGGGCTGAAACACAAACAGCACACTAGGAACCTGGGTGTTAGTTTTGGATCTGGTCTAGAAATAACAGCCCAAGCACACAGTCAGTTTATTGTGGCACATTGCACGGTTCTGCTGGAGAGAAAGGAAGGGAATAAGAAAGTGACAAATGTTACAGAGAAGTGCTCTGTCAGACCAGCATCAAAAGGCATAGGTTCAAATTCTGAATAATTCCAAGGTACAGCTGTATTTGTTGGTCCCTGGAGATACTGAAAGAAAAGTCTTGTGCAGGAGCACAACATAATAATGTTTTCTCTGACTTTCCCGCTGAGCTGAGTTTTCTTTTCTCTTGGAGTTTCCTCTGGGCTACCAGCAGATTCCATCAACTGGGGTGTTCACTGCCTTGATTTTTGACACTGTACAGATTGATAGGGGTAGTTCATTCTAAGTACCTTAATACCTGATACTTTAATCACACTATGATCGACAGGAGAAATCCCTTGCTTGCGCTTCAATAGCGCTAGCAAAACCACCAGGAAGTCAAGCATGAGGTTTTTGTGACAGAGTTTTGGAAATTTCCTTTTTTTGAGGCTTTATGCTGTGAAAGAGCTTATTTGGATGCCCATGCAAAGCCACACTAAAAGCATGCATGTCTTTCCATATCCACCAGCAGAGCCCAGCAGCTCTGAGGTCTTGTCTCATTATTCTTAACTGCTACAATCCTACCTTGTTTATTTCTACCATCCCATGGATTTATTCTAACCACGAGGATGGGTACAAGCACCCTAACCACCAGCTATTGTAGGAGATGGGCTTGCTTGGAAATCTATTGCTACTCAAGGACATCTTTAAATGGTTTCTGTTTAGATTATGTGTCCCTAAATCCAGCAGATTAGTGTAGCACAGCAATTCCTGTATTGGCACAGGGAATCTCCAGCACTAGGGCCTTTCAGCTCTTGCCCACACTTTGATAAGTTATTGCTTCTGAAAGGGTGTCCCGCTGCTTCTAGCGTTGCATCACTGTCCTTTCCCCAAGCTCCTTCCTAGATAATAACACGGCTGCCTGTTGGGAAAGCAATTGCATAAGTCCCTATTGCTCATTTTAAGTCATTGGATCTTGGGCTGCAGTGATTCACCCTCACAACGCCCCGAGAAGGGAATCTGATATCACCCACCAATTTACGGACAGAGAAGCTGGGGTGTGGAAAGGTGAAGGATTTGCTTGGGGTCAGGCAGTGAGTCAGGCACAGAGCCGGTGTCAGAGCACCCACCCCACCCCAGCTCCTCAGGCTTGCCTCTGTCTAGACTTCTCCAGCTTTGCACCAGCTTTGATGCTGGTCTTATCACCATCTTTTACCATGTCGTGGTTCAACCCCAGCCAGCGACTAAGTGCCATGCACTGCCCCCTGCCCACCCCTGTGGGGAAGACAATGGGAAAAAATGTAAAACTTGTGGGTTGAGATAAGAAAAGTTCAGTAATAGAAACAAAATAAAATATACTGCTAGTAGTAATAACAATGACAATGAAGAAGAGAAAGACAATAAAACCCAAGAATGGCATGTGATAAACAGCACCATTGCTCACCACCCAGTGAGAGATGCCCAGCCTGTTTCCCAGCAGTAATCACCTGCTCCTGGCTGATTCCCCACAGTTTATGCACTGGGCATGATGTTCTATGGTATGGAATAACACTTTGGCAGTTTGGCTCAGCTCTCCTGGCCATGCTCCCTCCTGGTTTCTTGCACACCTGCTCCCTGGCAGAGCATGGGAAACTGCACAGTCCTTGAGTAAGGGTTAGCACTGCTGAGCAACAACTGAAACATCAGGGTGTTATCAACATTATTCTCATACTGAATCCAAATCACTAGTAAGAAGGAAATTAATTATTCCAGCCAAAACCAAGGCATACAAGCAACCTTGGAACCTTGACATCTCCGCTTCCTTCACCATTTGTGAGGAAATGCCTGTATCCTCAACTGGTAACAGAGGGCCTCAGATGCCAGAGACAGAAAATATGTTCCTACCTTTTGGAGAACATCACACCCCTCCCATGCTTTTTGCTCCTCACCTTTCTCTCTCTGGTCTGATGACCGGGGAGGAATGGGAACGAGCCTAAATAAATCTTAATAAAACTACACCACACAACACAGTGTCTACACACTGGTGGCCATGTGTTTCAGCTTAGGAACTGCCAAAAGGGTAAAAAACCCAACATACAGCCTAATTTCTGGCTGTGATAGCTTTGATAAAGCATCAGGGTGAAAGGACAGGGCAGAATATAAAGGAGAGGGAAGTGCAGGAGGAAGTGAGCAGCCTCCATGGTTCTGGTGATGCACTGCAAGATGATGAGGGGAGAGGTATGGAGAGAAGGTTGAAAATGGGTGTCTTGAGCACTCATTTGCAAACTGCAGCTGCAGCAAGCAAGCATGGGGCTGATGGAGCACTCACTGTAGTTCAGAGGACCCCATTGATGCTGGCAGTTCCAGACTGGGCTTGAGCACAAAATAACAAGGAAAGTTTCCTGCCCGTGTAATTATGTTTGGACTTGAGTGTTTCCCTGTATTTGATTCCTCACACATTATTGCTTTCTTAGCCACATTCCTGACTGCTTCTTGTGTTGGCTGCAGTTTCTGTACAAAATAAAGGCTCATTCACCACTGTACTAAAAAGCTCTGGTTTTTCCACAGGAAAGTTGATGGTTAAATAAGGGGAATAGGAAAAGCTGGGCATCTGTGGCTTTGCAGAGAGGTGGGAGAACAAATCGAGGAAAGGGGTCCCTTTCAGTCCTGCAAATTCAGCCCTGTTGCTCTGCGTCAAGACCTGGTGAGTCAAGGAGCCCAGGGAATTTTTACTACTCACTTAACAAAAACCAGATGCCGTGAGCTGCACATGTCCTGTTAGCAGTCCTCACCTCAGATGGTACGGACTGGGACTGTTTTCATCCAGGCTATCTTGTGGAACAGTCCTAGATTAATACAGGATGTTACTGACAATGAAAAGGCAGCAAGGGCTGTTTCCTCTGTGGCTTGCTAAGTCTGTGGGCTCCTCACTGAGGTCCTGTGATAAGGATTGGCTCTGCACTGGGGGTCTCATGTCTTTTCTTCACATTTTCCAGGGGGACTGGGCTGCAAGGGCTCTCCCAATGCTCTGTGGGGGTGAGACAAATTGTAATGACACAAAAGAGTTTGGACCCAAATTGAGATTTCCATGGAAAGAGGTTTGGTCTTGTTCACAGCACCAGCTTCAGCTGGGTAACTGCTGGAGCTCAGGAGAGCCTTGGACTCAGCTCTGGGGGCTCAGACCCTTCTGCCTGCCAGTTTTGCTGTCAAAGCACCTACAGGCTCTGAATCAGCACAGGAGCACACATCACTTTTCCATGCTGCAAGAGCTTGGGAGGGAAGGAAAGCTGAATGCAGGGTACCATGCTCGCACAAGTGGGTAAGGCACTGCTCAGTCTATGCATTTAACTGAAGCTGGAAAAGGGCAGATATGGCCCTGAATTTTAGGTGGTGATGAAAACAGCAGTGCCTTCAGCAGGACACATTTAATTCCTTCTTCTTACGAAGCTCCTAAATCTTTTGCTCACCTATGCATGCAATAAGGAAAATGTAAAAAAAACACCCACGCTGTCTCGTGCTGAAAGGCAGGGGAAAAAAAAGTTTGGTTTGAAGAGCGAGATGAAGGGGTGTGGTTACCCAGGAGGTGTGTCAGGCATCGATGAACTTATTTATAAGCAAAGGCAGCTGTGCTGGAGAAGAAAGTTTGCTGAGGCTTTGTCAGCTGCTGCTTTTTCCCTGACACCACTTGAAAAGCACCTCTACTGCGATGGGACGGCAAAAGGACGTTCTTGCTACCATTGAGGAGCACCTGAGGATCAGAAACAAATTAGTGCGGCAAGCACTGGCCGAGTGCTTGGGGACACTGATCCTGGTGGTGAGTGGGGGCTGTAGCGTGGGGATGCTCTCTAACCCATGGGTTTGGGGGAAATTGTCCTGGTGAATTGTCCAGGGTCTGCATTGGGAATGAACCCAGCCCTGTGCAACCTCCTGCAAGGGGTCTAGAGGACAGTGCCTCTGCACGGGAAAAACATTCATGCATATTGCTTAAGGGTGGACGTTGGGGTTTCTCGCAAAATGTGGGCTCTGAAGGGCTTGTTGGGTGGGTGGGAGCTTCTGTGTATCTGAGAAATGCAGGGAGCAAAATATCTCTGTGTAAGCAGCAGGTGTTTTGCTAGAAATCATGCGAAACTTCCTTTCTGTCTGCCCTGGAACATTTTCTTGGCTCTGAAATACTGAAAGTGTTATCACCTGAAGAAGTAAAAGTTGGTTTGGTTTTTTTTTTTTTTCTTTTTTTTTTTTTTTTTCCACTTTGCTTTCCCCATGCATCCCATAAGGAAGAAGCAACCAGAATTTAGGCGGCTGTTGCAGTGTCCTTCTGCTGTCAGCTGCTGATTCCCCAGGGGCTTGTCAGTGGGGCTGCACGATACCATGGCAGCTTGTGCTGACAGCCAGCTGGGACCTGGTGCTTGCTATCAGTCAGTGTGTTTTTCAGTGCTCAGTGGAGATAAAACTCTTCTGCCTGCTTTGGTGCTCAGTTTCCAAAGGGGTGGAATATAAAGGGTAAAACAGGATAAATGTGTGTCTAAGTGCTTGAGGTTGCAAATGTTTTGAGCGGCCGCAATTTGCTTTAAAGGCAGATATGAACAGCTAGGAGAGTTGTGTGTGAGCTGTGTGGAGTAAATACTGGTGTAGAGAAATGGTGACAGGGATATCTGGCTTCGAGCATCTGAAAACGCAGGACTTCCCAGCTGGCCACGGGTTTGGTGTGTATATATTGAGGCAGAAATGAGTTGGTGTTTGCACAGCGAATATCTCAGGTACAAGTTCCTCTGAGGTGGTGCAAATCCAGAGCAATCCTGAAGGTTTCAGTGGAGTGACTGTGGGTTTACACCGCTTTATAACTGCTGATTGAACTGCTTGGAGAGATATCTAAGGGCTGGAAGAGTTGAAGCCAGAGGAAGACTTAATGAAGCTGCACGTGCATATGGGGAGCTACACAAAAACACTGACACAATTTTATGCTTTCATAAATAAGATTTTTTTTTTATGATGAAGAGGGGATTTCTGAATTTTCTATGTCAGCTTAGGGAGCTCTTCTAAGACTGTAAAATGCTACCATGCTTAAAAGAAAGCAGCTTTGCATGGTGCAATGGTTTTATTGTCAGAGCGACCCAGCTTTGGTGATTTGCAAACAAGTCCTGTTGATTTTTCCATGAAGGTTGTTTGGAATTAAGGTGGGTAGAAGGTGATAGGAAAGTGATTAACAGCTAGGAGATTGCTGTCTATGAATCACTGATGTCACTGCTGTTAGTGTCAGGATTGAAACAAGGTAAGTCTTGTAAGGTGGATTAATGCCTCCTGATAGCAAAGCTGATATTGCTGAGAAAGCCTGTAGCCATTTGGATCTGAGCTTTCATGAGGGCTCATGATCCAAACCCCATTAGAACATCCTCTGACCACAACAGGTGGCACAACAGTGACTACTTTGCCTTACACCTTGCCTCTCCAGGCAGAAGGGAATTGGGATCTGCTCAGAGCGTGAGGAAGAGTTTGGTCCAAAATAATAAGCAGCCTCCAAAATGAGTGTGGTGATGCTGGACTGGCAGAAATGGGCAGCACGTACCTCGTCCTCAGGAGCACCAAATCTGCTCTGTTTCAAAGTGTGTGTCTAAGTTTACAGGCTGAGCCTGCACCGTGTTCAGGAGCTCCTGAACTGATTTTAGTCGCACACCCAACTCCATCTGTTGCAAACTTGCTTAGGACCTCCTGCAGCAGCTCTGCAGTGGATGGAATGCTGTGGGCATTCTGTGTCCATGTGGGAGAAGGTGGGGTGGGCTTGTGGGGGAAAAGGGAAAGTCACAATGCTCTTGCACGGTCAGAAGTCCAAAACAGGCTACACAAGAGGGAAATGGGTCCTAGGACTGCAATCTTGCAATATCCAAGCCAGTCAATCCCATTTCAACTTAATGCTGTTTCAGTCTCTTCGTCTTAATGAAGGGAAACTTGCAGATTTTTTCTTTATTACTGCTCTGATTCCTTTTCATCTTTTTATTATATCACTTACATGAAGTAGAAAGGGTCTTGAAGGTGAATTCGTTCCCCTTTCAGCTGGCCTGGACAATTGTTTGAATTGGGTTTTCTCCCAGGAGAGAAATTGTCATTTTGTACCTTGCTAAAGTCCCTACTGCCCACCCTGCCAGCAGTGTGTATGAGCTGAGTGTGTGCATTTAGATGCATTGTACCCCTGTAAATATCTGTTTTGGGCTTCACAGTAAAATGCCTGAGGAAAGACCTGAATCCATGAAAGTTTTCTTCGTGAGAGATGAAGTTGACTAAACACAAATGTGTTTGAACAGAATACTGTCAGGGATGGATTTAAAGTTTGATATTGTTCATACCGAAATGAACTTCCTGAGCCCCAAGGGAGGGAGACTGTTTGCAGCTTACTTTAAATTTCACTCTGTAATGTAAAACTTGTCCCACCGTGGATATTGGCACCACTTCAGCTTCTTCCCTCCTCCCTTTCACTTGCATAATGACTGCAGCTCTCTCAAACTCTTCTAGACAAAAGCTATTGCAGATCCCTGCACAGTCTGGCTGCCTATAAGAATGAACCTAATGTTTTTTTTTTAAAAAAAAGAGATAGTGAAGGTAGAATATTAGAATGGTTTGAGCTGGAAAGGACTCTTAGAATAGTGCCTTTTTTCTCTTTTTAAGGTAAGAAAAATAATCCAGCTAAGGCAGCCAATCCCTGAAGAATGCCAAGGCTACTTGCTGTCTACTTGCAAGCCACTTCTGCTCTGTAGAGCACCTTGCACAACTTTTATTTAGTTTATGGGTGGTGCCTCCATTGTTGCAAAAACAGTAATGCTGATTCTACACACATCTCCTTAAATTGGCATTTCCTCTCTTCAAAATTTACTTTGAGTGGCATTTTAGGCTTGAACGTTATTCCTATGTTGGAAGCACCGCTTGCTGGCAGTTGTTAAACACTACAAACGCTGAAGGCGTTTTCCCAGTCCCTTGGTGTTTGTGTTATTACTGTAGCAACCCACTAAGGCCAGATTTCCATGGTGGGTCTCCGTGCCTGTCTTAAGGCTCAGTCTGTTTGCCTTGCTCTGCTAGCTGTAAATACCAAAGCTGGCTCTGTTTGTTTTTTACATTTGCAGCAGAAGTAATGTGCTGATTATGGCTGATTTCCCAGTGGGACTCACTGTGAGTCACTGCTGCAGAGGCACAAAGAAAGAACAGAACAATTCCTAATTGCTTTTCAATTGGTGCTGCCTTCACTTTGAGGCTAGGTGGTAGCTTTTTGGGGTACGGCTCTGCTGTAGACTACAGAAACAAAAAGGGCAAGGTGGTTTTTGGATGACTAAAGCAAGGGGAGCTTCACCTAATAGGATGAGCACAGCTAGGGGAGCCCCACTTACCTGTAGGCAAATTAAAACTTCTGCTCACCCCACAGCTGTCTGGGACAGCATGGTAGTTCCTACAGTTGCTATTTGATTTGGGGTGGTTTGCTTGAAACATTTAGAAAATGTAATTTTAAAAAAAATTAAAAGAGTTCTTTTCTTTGTTAATGCTTGTCTAGGCTGTAAAAGGGAATGGAAATCCTTGCTGTAAGCGTGTTGAGTGCCGCTGATTCTTCCTTGCAAAGGGTCTGTCCTGCTGGGTATGGGGACATGGAAAGTGGCAGTGCAGCTGTTTTCCTTCAACCCTTTCACCAGAAGAGGTTGAAGCTCTTCAGTAACTGTCCAAAACTGTCTCTTCTTTCTGTCTCCCTCCAGGAGCAGAACATTTCTCCTTCCTACAAACAGGACAGTTTGGGCACCAAGATTTTCCCTTGGGGAGAAGACAGCTTTTCCCTAGAAGTGCCCAACCTTGTGACCAAAGGGCTAAAACCTCTCGATCTGAGCAATAGTAGGGACATCAAAATAAGTGTTTTCCCTTCTGTGTATATGTGAACAACCTAAACTAGTGAATTTCCTCTCTAATGCCCAACTCCTCTGCTGAAGGTTACTCAGGTCTCTTGAGCTGAGGGAGGCTCAGCTTTGTGCAATGTTTTTTTGTAGCATGTGATGTATATGGGGCACAGTTTTGCTTAGAATCTCTCATCTCTGCAGCCCTGCCTTGGCTCTGGTTCAGTGGGTGGTACGTAAAGAGCTGTAACATAACAGACCATCTGCTGCTGCCCTTCCTGCAGGGCTGCCTCCAGCTGTGCTGGACATAAAACTGGGCTGTGGGGTCTAAGGCTTCTCCTTGCTTTGCAAATTGAGAATGGTGACCAGTCTGGTTATTTGAGAGATGCTTGGAGGAAAAGCAGAAAGGATCGTGCTCCTTGCATGATCTCTTTGGCTGATGGAGGCTGTCTTGCCATGTGAGCTGTGGAGTTCAAGATCTCTGCACGCTGCTCTTGCTCCCTGCCTTCTCCCTGGGAAGAGTGGTACCTTCTGTGTGTCCAAAACTTTTAAGTCATCTGTCCACATCTCCGGGTCTCCTCCTTCAAAGCAGACTCATGGTCTGGCTGCCCTTCTGGCATCTTCCCCATTAACCAGAGGACATCAAGGGCTTTCCCATCCACCAGGGTGATTAGGGTAGATTTACAGCAGGCTTCTTGCCTAATCCCTGGTTTATTTGCTGGCAGAAGAGTTGTAATTCAGGTAATTGCACTCCTACTGATCTATGCCAGTGAAACTTTCCCATCTACATTTAAAGACCAGTCTGTCTGAAGTCCAATAGCAAGTGCACTCAGGCCTTTTGTGTTGTGCATGAAGGTGTAAAAATGTGCTGGCAAAGAGGACACAAGAAAGGAAAGAAACCTGACTTTTGTACTGAGGAGTTCTGAGCACTGGGCTTTCGTGTGCTCAGACAGGGTGTTTTTATCTTGAGTGGTTGAGACAGGGTGTTTTTATCTTGGGTGACAAAGCCAGCTGCTCAGTCTCCAAACATGCCCTGGACACAGGGAGCTCAGGGTTTCCTGAAATATCCCCTGCAATGTGCTACCTTTTCCTGTTATTTGCCGCTGCTTCTGGCTGGTGCCTCCTTTGTACAGGGGGGGATCTTCTCCCCTCTAGAGTGTGTCAGCCCTGCCACTCTTGAACCCATTCCTGCAGAATGAGGAATTAGTTCTTTTCCACAGTGCAAGAAGTTGAATCACCCCATGAGTAGTGGGAAACCTCCCTGTTAGATTTGCTAGAGTCAGTAAGATGAAATTAAGGAGCAGGCTTCCATTAACCTGGTTAATGGGTACATTCACCTCAATTCCTTGGAGAGTAGGTTTAACACATTGGAGTAATGCTTTATTGCAAGCATTTTATTAGCACTTTAAAACCACTTTTGAACTTGGCTAATGAAACATGGGTGTATAACAGTTGACTGCTGGACCTACTGCCATAGGAGGTGCTAAACTGGGTTTCTGTTGGCTGGATATTCTTCCAGAAGTGGTTTTTTTTTCACAAATACAAAACCAAAATACAACCTCCCCCACAAGAATAAAGCCAAACAAATGAAAAAGCAAAACAAAATCCCAGCAAATGCAAATTAAAAACAAAACCACACAACAAAATGGTGTGGGAGGCAGGTTATTAAAATCATAAGAATGGGGTGTCATCTCCCCCTTAGGTGTCCACCACTGACCACAGTGGTACAATATTGCCTAAGAACTCTTATATACCTTGCATGCAACTTAAAAGACTGGGAGAAATGTTGGATTGCTTTTATTCAATCTTCCTTGCCTTTCAACCCAAGCTAGGCGCTCCTGAACAGCTCTCTGTGAGCAGTGGACAAACAAAACGTAAAAAATGAAAGCTGAGGTTCTCCAATCTCATCTGACCTGGGAAAAGGAATTGGAAGGAAAGCTAGCAAAGAGCAGAAGTGAAAGTGGTGTGATTAAAAATTGTATCAGGTACTGCCACAACAAAACTGTGTGGTGTCTAGGTACTTGCCACAAAAGCCTGGGTAAGCATGGCTTGAACTGGTTCATTACAGTCAGGTGCTATGGAGGAATGTCGTGCATTACACTGTATTTTTGTGTTTAGTGGACTCCACTGGTGCAGGATGGAATTGAACACATGCGTAACAAAGTTCAAACCTGTCCCTAAGTATCACTACACACTTTTTATCTGCTGAGTCTTTCTGCTGTTACACTGAATTAAGCCAAATAGCGCTCACGGCTCATCTGATAATCAGTTGTAATGGTCCTGTGGAGTGGCTTCGGGGTGTTTTTGCATGGCCCATAGATTTCCTTCTGAGGAAAAGCTGGAGAGTTTCTGCCAGGTGTAGGATGGAGGAGAGGAGGATGGGGAATGACCTCTTGAGATAACCTCTTGAGAAATGGCAGAGCTGGCATTCCTCCAGCATAAGGGAAGACCTTTGTGGGTGATCAGGGAGGTGGAGGTGGGAAAATTTTACTCTGTGGTTTCTGCAACCAAAAGGTATGTGGATAACGAGCCAGCCACCATGCACCTGCAGAACTGCCAGTTCTTACAGCGTGAATAACACAAATACCTTCATCACTAGGGATCACCGGGGGTCAGCTCCACCAAACTCGGGTTTCGTGGGCTTGTCCCCTCCCTGGTCAGACTTGAGAGGCAAACACCACAGCCTTGTACTCTCTGAAATCTCTCCAAAGCTTGGTGGGGCTTGTCTGGGTAAAGGGAGAAACAGGATTCACCCTGGTAGTTAGCCTGTACTATTTGTTCACTTGGAGCTGTGCTTCTCTCGGTGGTTTGGGCATAGCTGTTTCTGTTTTCTGCCAATAGATAATTAATATTTTTTGCCTTTGTCTTGGAGTCTCTCTGCCGTGGTTTCCCAGCTCGGTGAGGACATTGCAGGGGCTGTTCTGACTGCACCCAGTAGAGAGCAGTACTGGCTATCCCTCCCTCAACAACGAGTTCAACAGGTTTCTTTATTCTTTTTACGCAAGGCCCTTGTGTTGGGCACCTGGTTCCTTGTCAAGAGGCACCTATGTACAGAGTGTCCAGCCCGTGAATCAGCCTGCAGCCTGCCTGGCTGCTCTCTTCCAAGCAAGCTGAGTGCACCTTTTGCTTTAGCAATTCTTCAGTTGTCAAGGGTATGAGGGGGTTACATGTGTTTTGTCTTTGCCTCTGATTTGGATTGTGTGTTGCTCAGTGAGTATGTCCAGAGCTGGCTGAAGAAGTGACAACAGCAAACCTGGCCCCCTCAGTGCCTATTTGGTGGCTCATCCTGTAGGAGCTGGTACCACCTCTGTGGCAATTGAGCAATTCTGGGGTGTTCATGGGCACAGGAAGTCTTTGTGGGGGTGTAGTTATGCGTATGTGGTCAGAAGAAATAACTCAAGCCTTGATCCCTAGATTTGAGCATCTCATGAGCAAGCTGTAATCTCTGTCCTATTTTAAGGATCCTCTCAGCACCTGCCAATGTAGTAATTCCAAGTGATGATACACCAAGGGTCAGTTCGGGTGGAGCCAGTGGGAGATACAAACATACAGATGATCAGATTTAGGGCTCTTTAAATTATGTGTTGGATAGTGGACAGACTTGCCAAGCTAGGAAGCCTGCAGCTGGATGACTGGTGAACTGAGTTGCTGGGGGAAACTGGTTTGATTCGTTAAGGGTGAGTGCAGGAATGAGGGCCTTTGTGTGCAGTTGGGAAGAGAAGAATTATCCATTTGGAGCAAGCGTCTTTAAGCAAGACCTCCCTTAGCTGTTAGAAAACAGTTTTATCACCCAAAATATCCAGCTTTGTCTGCCAGAGTGTTAGGTGTGGTGCACGCCTGATCTTGGACAGAAGGCCAAGACTGGCTGTGCTGGTGGACTCTCCTGAATGTGAACTTTTCTTGATGCAGCCTGAAAAGAGAAATCCATGAATGTCAGGCTGAATGTGGCCTTCTTCAGTCACAACTGTATTTCCAGACATTACCAGAATTGTTCCCTACCAATCTATGTGCTACTGTGACAAATAATTATTAGCCTCTTTAAACAAAGGTACTCGGATCCCCCATCAAATAGTTGTACTGTGGTTATCTCAGACCAGGATGATATCTGGCTCATCCTTCTCACCTGCGATCTTAAAATTAGATCTTTGGACAAAGAATTCCAGACTCCTGTGGATCCATCTTGCTTTTAATTTTGGCCCTGTTTTTGGTCCATCTAGCCAGGAGATAGATTTGGCTGTGCCCTTTCTTCTTCCCTCCCATCTCTAGAGATAATGTTTGCTATATCTAGAGGTAATGTGTGTGTGTGTGTAATACTTTAACCAACCAAACACAGAAGCTGTGAAGGCTTTGAGTAGTGGGCAGACTATGATGGCCCATGAAGGTGTAAGGGGAGGTCAGCAACTGGCCCTGATGTGAAACAGAGAAGGTAATTTCAGTCTCTTTTTCTCCTCCTAGCTCTTTGGCTGTGGCTCTGTTGCACAGATCATCCTCAGCAGAGGGACTCATGGAGGTTTCCTGACTGTCAACCTGGCCTTTGGCTTCGCTGTGACGCTCGGCATTTTGATCGCAGGACAGGTGTCAGGTACGTGTGGCTCCCCTCAGGCTCGGTTTCACTCGTGTCAACTGTTGTGTTTGCCTGTGTGGCACTGGTATGGAAACTAGCTCCCCTTGGCACAATTCTGGGACCTAAATTCTACCCCTAAAAGCGCACTAACCACCAGCCTCTCTGCAGGTGGACACCTGAACCCAGCTGTCACTTTTGCCATGTGCTTATTGGCCCGGGAGCCCTGGATCAAGCTACCAATCTATGCCCTTGCACAAACCCTGGGGGCTTTCCTTGGAGCTGGCATAGTCTTTGGGCTGTACTATGGTAAGTGTGGAAACCTTCTGTCTTTCTTGAGGTGAGAAGAACTGTGTTTGTGGCTCGCTGCAGGGAGGGAGGTTTCCAGATCAGTTTCTTGCAGTGCAGAGATCCGAGAAACCTCCTTTTTGTTTCTGGGATGGCTTTTCCGTTCTCATTATGATGGGTTCAAGTCTCCTCAAAGCAACCTGACAGCCAACCACCATTGTTAAAGAGCAAGTCTGTGCCCTTGAGTAATGAATACTGGCCCCTTTTGTATCTACTGGTCCTCCAGAAAAGTCAGTGAAACACTAGCAGTGATGGAAGTTTTATATCTGTTCACTGTTCCAGAACCATTTGCTCATTCTTGGCTTAAAAAAATAAGAAGTATGCACTGTGATGTCTAAAGTATTGTCTTGTGTTAGCTTCCAGATAATGTGACTTTCAGCAGACTTTGCTGTTTTTATCAGAGTGATTCCATAGCTTGGAAAACACCTTACAAAACCACTTTCTCAAGCCTCTATTTTTCCTATGTGCTCTTCATCATCATAGGGAGATATTTGTGGGCAAGGAACTGAATTTTTATGCTGGTCCTTGCTCTTCCTCTAGTATCAAGTGGGACATTTGGACTCAGACTTTGCCTCCTGATTGTTTCTGGCAATAGAAGTGATGTTCCCTGTAGCTGAGTGGAGCATCTGGGTTGCTGTTATTTCCAGCTGGAGGAGTAAGCTGCCACCCCAGCAGTAGCTTGAGCTGCTTTTCACTTTAGGAAGAAGGAGGGAGACCTACCTTCCTGTCAGTAAACATCAGAGCTACAGTTCAACACCAATTACCTTTCCAGTTGGTGGATTGAAGCCCCCTCTTCAGATGGATTTAACCCCATTTTAGCTACCTAACCCATACATTCAGAGGTGTCTGGTTTTGTCTCCACTCACCATGAAGGAAAGATAGACTCTCTAAGTTAGTTTTCCAGTTTCTACAGGGGTAGGCAAGGCACTGGCTGCTCTAAAGACAGCCTTGGGAGTTGTAACTAAGAAAAGTGAAAGAACAGCCCAAATCCTGTTTCCTGATCCATATCACTAGGCTGTGTCTTCACACCAAGACTGATACCACAGGCATCTGTTTACCTTTGGGAAAGAGTTGGAGTCACCTTATTGTTTGCTTTTTGGCTTTCTTTCTTGATGCCTGGGAAATAGTTGTTAGGAACAGGGACTTATGCCATCTGCCTCTGAGCCTGACTGGTAAAAAGCTGTGGTGGCTGATGCCCTAACTTTTCCAAGTGAGTGTTTGCTCTAGAGTAAATGTTTTTTTTTTCTCCTTCCCTACCTCTAGATGCTATCTGGGCTTTTGGCAATAACCAGCTCATTGTTGTTGGAAACAATGCCACTGCTGGTATTTTTGCTACCTACCCATCTGAGCATCTGAATGTTGTGAATGGCTTCTTTGACCAGGTAAGAGGCTGCTGGGGGGATGAAAGTGCATTTGGGAAGGAATCTTTTGAGTGGTTCTGGGCCTCACTTTTCCTTAGAAAGTGAATCACAATTTAAAGATAAGATATTGAGAGAGGTTTTTGGAGTTGACACAGGTATCTCACTAGCCCATAGGAAGAGCAGGGCCAGAACAGACGTTACAGCCAGAAGGCTTGTGCCAAGGCATTAACAAGTGATATAGCACTGATGAGGGTGCCAGAGAAAAGAATGCCATTTGCTCAAAGGCCCTGAAGAGCCATAGTGAGAGGAATGTGAGGAACTCTCACTCTAGTACTGTGGTTGTGGCACAGTCCAGAGGTCGGCTGGGTGTGGGGTGGTGGTTGCTGTCGAATGTGACTGTCTCCTAAAATTGCCATCAACCACAAAAGGGACAGCTTCTACCCAGCATGACATTTGGAAGGGAGGTTTAGGAAGATGTTTTCAGCTTTCTGACTGCCTAAACAGCTATTCATAAGTCTTGTGGGGTAGGGAAAAAGGTGCAAGCTTGATTGAGGTTTTGGGCTGCCATAATGTCAAGAGAAGAGCATGCTCCACTCTTTCATTCCCACGGCTGCTGTGATCTGAGAGTGCCATGGGATGACCTGGCACACCTCTTCCTTTTAAAAGCATTACATCCCAGAGGCGTTAAATAACTTGTTTAGAAAACTAATCTGGATTAAATTCTTGTTTTCTTTCCCCTTCCCTCTCCAGTTCATTGGCACTGCCTCCCTGATTGTTTGTGTCCTGGCTATTGTTGATCCCTACAACAACCCCGTCCCCACCGGGCTGGAGGCTTTCACAGTTGGATTTGTTGTCCTCGTTATTGGAACCTCCATGGGCTTCAACTCTGGCTATGCTGTCAACCCTGCCAGGGACTTTGGGCCTCGTCTCTTCACAGCCATTGCTGGCTGGGGCACTAAAGTGTTCTGGTAAGTGCTTGATGATGAAAACCTTGTGCATCAAGGGGAAATAAATTATGAGTTCCAAATAGACAGTGTAGCTCTATAAAGAGCCTTGGCAGCCGTGAGGTATCTTAGGATTGTCTAAATGTTGCTAAAAGACTGTCTGCATTTTGACTTCTTAAGAAATCGTGGAATGACATAACTTTGCTATCAAAAAGGAAATCTAGAGTATCCATGAGAATTTAAGTTGTGCCTTGAACATGAGCACATCATGATTTTTTAATGGTAGAAAATGAGAAGTGTTAGTTATTTTTGGAGACAATTAAGAGACCCATGGATAGATTGAGGGTTGCTTTCCTGCAAGCAGTGGGAGGGAATTGAAGGTGCCTAGTGTGGGCACAACAAATGCTTCTCACCTTTCTTGGTGGAGAGACAGTCTTGGAAGTCCTGAAAGTAGCTTTTTTGAATTGCTTGTCACTGGGACTTAAAGTGTTTGTGTGTGTGTGGCCTTAGCAGCTCTGCAGAGGTGCAGGTGCTCCTGTCTTGTGCGAGTGGCTGCTGACGGCTTGCAGAGGGTCAGATCTTGCATTGCTCCAGATCCAAGTGCAAATATCCTAACGCTTAAGCTGCAATTCTTACCTTGTGCACTTTCTGTTTGTTTTCCAGGGCTGGCAAGCACTGGTGGTGGGTTCCAGTGGTGGCTCCTTTCCTCGGGGCAGTTGCGGGGGTGATTGTCTACCAGCTGACCATTGGATGTCACGATGAGCCTTCTCCACCTGCCTCTGAGCAGGAGACAGTCAAGCTGGCGAACGTGAAGCACAAGGAGAGGGTCTGAGGAAGCTGCCACCCACATCTGGCAGGTATTCATTACTCAGGACTGCAGCTGGCAAAAACGAGAAGCTAAGAAGAGCTTCACGATCAACAGGAAGAGTTTTTTACCTGTCTTGAAATATCCTAGTAATTTTTTTTCTTTTTTTTGTATATCCCTGACACATTTGTTTTGACATTTTCCTTTGAGCCCTCCTCCAAATGCAGTGTCATGCAATCTTTTCCTAATAGAAGGGGATTGAGGACTGTAGGAGTCAGGGGAGAAGTGGGAATTGTTGTCCAACACAAATCAGGTGTTCAGGAATTTGAAGCTCTTTTGAGCTATGTTGCTGACATTGCCTGTGACATTGGCAAACTGCTTCCCTTCAAACCTGTGTTCCAATCTGTAGAATGGGGATCATGCAAAACTTAAATTGTTTTGCTGGCATGGATTGGAAATTCCTACATCCTGGAGGAAATTTGCCTGTGATTCTGTGGATCAAATTCTGCTTGATGTTGCTTTAAAGTCAATACCAGGAATTAACTAGTCTAGAAGATTTTTATTAGCCAAACTTTTATATCTCTTATGAATTCCTAGATATTGTATCAGTCAACTGATCCATAATGTCAGTGCAGAGAGTAAGAATGCATTGGATTTTCATTTAATATTAAGACAAAATGTTTACAAATAAGTGCACCCTGATGTTCCAATCAAAAATTTTAGTATTACCAACTCCTAGAAGATCACATGTAAGAAATCCTTACTCTAACCAGGGCTAACCTAGACAGAAAGCTTGGCTCCCAGAAGCAGCCTTTCTAATTAATCAGCTTTGTATATAAACTGCAAGCAGCTAATAGCCAAGATCCACTGGAGACACAGTGTTGCTTAAGTTGCGTGTGTTCATGTAAATTTTACAATGGTGTTGTTGGGTCTTTTATTTTATAATTTTAGTAGATTTATATATAAATATACTCCTTAAAGCTGTTACTAAATACCAAGGTTGGGATGAGTTCATTTAGAGATGTATGGGAACTGCCGATTCTCTGTCAGCTTTGAGATAACTTTGGGTTTTCCTGGGATGGTCTTGGATTATGGCATTGTGGTTTTTGGAGCACCTCCTTTTCTACCTTGCAGAATAACTGGGATATCCCTGGTACTCATGGCTGAGGCACTGAGGTCAGGCACCTCCTGTACTAGCAGTACTGGCATCTCAGGGGATCTCTGGCTCACCCAATGCCATATTATTACAAAGTATTTGAGAAAAAGCATTACTGGTCATGAAAGAATTTGTAAGTCCCATACATTAGAGAAACTTGTTCAAAGCCTGTTTCTTTAATGCATGAATTTGCTGAAAAATATATCTTTGTACACATTTCCTGTGACTAAAAGGATGTATTCTTGTTTTTCCTTTTTAAAAAAATAAAATGTCAGTACCTACACTGTTAAATGCTAGTGTTGATTGTATTTTTAAGCAGCTGTCAGCAAACTTCACCATGAAAAGGAAGTCATCTATAGTAATAGCTTCCTCAAGCCCTTTTCCTCTTCAGCCTGAGCAAAGGGAAATTAACCCATTCAGGCAGTACATCTACATGCTCCATTTGTGTTTTATTCCTTTCCCTTTTGGGGTGTGATTTTGTGGCATGTGGAGGAGATGGAGTAGTTGTGCTCAATATAGTGACCAAGGTATGGGCTGGGGGTGAAGTTGTCCTACAGTCAGGGATCTTATTCTTAAGGCAAAAGAACCACTGGGTAAGTATTTGTCCTTCACCCTTTGTACAATTTAAATTTCCTTACTGGTCTTTCACTTAACATAGTTCTGAATGTGCAATCCTACTCTGCCTTCCTCTGTTCAGCCCCATCTAGCATATTACACAAGTAGTTTTTTTTTCTGTAACTATGCCAGGCAAGGAAAAGTCTAACAGACCTGAACACAGTGCACACAGAATTAGATGAGCAACTTACCTATAAATAAAATTGTTGTTGCTCTTTGGCTGGTGTGTATACTCCTGTATTTTTCCTGTGTTAATTGTGTTGCCTTAAAATAGCTCCTCACTTCCCACATGGTGCCATACTGAAGAATTCAGTGAGGTCTGGATGAATGCGGTTTCCTGCAATTCACCAGCTAGGAATCAAATGGTTTTTGGAAAGTAATTTCCCAGTTTTGTTTGATTTGCTCTATGTGTGGGCAGCACATTGTTTTTTCCATTTCTAACATGAAAATTTATCCCTCAAACTCTATGTAGCAGCTTTGTATATTTCTGTGATCAAATAACATAGCTGCAGAATTCAATTCTCATTTCCCTTCAGGATTTTCTCTTTTTCTACTCTTCTACTTTGTATCTTCAACTGTCACGATCAATTCATGAAAATTCTTGCTGCAGATCTTAAGACTTATGACTCAAGTTGTAGTGTGGGTTCTGGTTTGTTTGGTTTTTCCCCTTTGTTTGTTTGTGGTTTCTGTTGTTGTTGTTACATTACTAACCAGATTACTCTTATTTTTGCCTGACATGTAGTAGTCAACTTTTACTATATCCCTGCCTTACTCGTGCCTCATTACCTTTATTAAAATGGTAATAAAGTGTCATATCAGTTTCAGGTTAAATTTTCTGTCTTAACCACTATGTTAAGCTTTGTTTTTGCTGTTGGAGGAGCACCAAGCACTGCTGAGCAGATCCATCAGCGTGAGAAAAGGGGCAGGCATTGGGTGCTATCAGTGGATGGCCACCTAAGGAGAACATAGCCCCAGAGGGGTCTGGTCCATAGGAGACATGATTCTGTCTTTGCTCTTTGCTAGCCACGTAAGGAGGGCACAGCACAGTCTGATACACCAGATTTCAAGAGCTCTGGAAGTGTTATTAAACTGTGGGAGGGAAAGGTGTTTTCCCTGGCAGCAGACACCCTTAAATTGCTGTGAGTTGTGGTTCTGCTTGTTTTCAATTTAGCTGCCTTGAGAGACCTTCTGGGTGTTATTCACCTGGCAGACCCATGCAAACTTTTTTTTTCCTTTTTTTTTTTCTTTTTTCCATCCATACCTAAATTTCAAAGGCAATGAATCACACTGTAGTGCTTCACTGGAGAGGTAAGACTCATCTGGCCAAATATAGTAATCCGGGTTTTAGGTCAGATGAACTCCAGCTGTCAAGCTATTGAAATACGCTTTGTGGGAAGAAATAAATCTACAATTTAAACTTTTCATGCTTGACAGGGAGAGTAATTTGTTGTTGGAACTAAATGTGAAAAGGTGTTGTGGATTCTCTATTGTGGGAGGTTTTCAAATTAACACTGTCTGTCTTGCAAAAAGTTCTTTCAGTTAAGCTACAAACTGCAAGTCTCACTGGAAGAAAATCCCAGACCTCTCCATTACAGGAGGTCAAGTTGACAGGATATGTCCCATCTGATCTTAAAACCTATGAAATTTAAAATGCAAGATGAAAGTGGCCATGTATTCAATTCCTCTAGATTCTTGTCTGGTCTAAGATTGTTGCTGCAGGTGCTTTGACATCTTGGGAAGCTCTTCCAGGTCTGTTTGCTCTATTCCATCTGTAAAATGGCAGCAGCAGAGCTCATTTCTTCCATACCCTACTGTTTCACCTTGTGGGAGCATGAATCAAAGGCTCCTTGGCACTGTGGATGGGAGAATAGCACAGTCTCCCTTTCTGCAGCCCTTCTGCCTCAAACTGAGTTTGAGCTCTCCGTTTGGCAGTGGTGGGTGCTGGGGATGCAGAAGCTGGTTGCATTTGCTGAACACCCCCAGGCAGGTCTGGTGGGGCTGTATCAGAGCAGGTTTGCACATGTACCCAAAGCAGATGAGCATTGACAAATCATCTGCTTGCTTTCTTCCCTTCTCTCTGTCACATACACCTTGGTGAGGTAGAGAAAATAAGTAAATGGAAGAACAACAAGGAGAATGTGCTCTCAGGCTAAAGATTTCTAACCAGAATACACCTCTGAAAAGATAAGAAATATACTGCCTGGTTTTGTTGGTTGCAGGATCGCTTATTACCTTAGCCCTTTTCAGGGAATTTCCCAGTTTCCATTTACCAAATCTCCTGCTCTCCTTCCTCCCTAGGATATCCACTTGCATTATATTAATTTCTGCTGCTGGCCAGGAATCAGCTGAATGAAACATTCTGGGGTCTGAGAAACCTTCTCTAAAATGTCCATCACTTCTCTACCCTTCATCTCAAATGAAAGCGTCTTGGAGTTCTTTTTCTTGCTTGCATAAAAGCTTTCAATTAAAGTACCAGCTCAGCTCGTCTGCAGCTCAGTCCCTGGGTCTGGCCCAGACCAGCTGGCTCATAGGAGCTGCATGGCTGTGTGACACCTGGCTTTACAGCTGGTGGCATAAGAGGAGACAGGCTCCCTTTGAATGAAGGCAACCACCCTGACCCAAGGGCCTGGACTTTGGGATGAGATCTTCCTCCTGCCTCCAGGACAGCTAAGAACATCTTACCTGCTAGCCCTGCTTGCCCAGCAGCCAGTGCCACACATTCCCACAACAGTTGCTTTGGGTATTGGGATACGATTGATCCCCCTCATGCGTTACTCTGGTGAGGGGCCAAAAATCTGCAACCTGGATATAAGATGTGAGACTCAAGTATAACCCATTAGACATTAGAATTTCCAGTGTGCTCCCATTTAACCACCTTCAGGAGGGAAAACATGTCACTGAGTCCTGTAACATTTATCACATATAACGTGGCTGTAATGCCCAAGAATAGCAGGGGATAGAGAGATAGTTGGGGCTCCGGTCAGGTCTTGTCCTAAAATCCCTTTTGCTCCTTGAAAAGTACTGTCAATAGAGTAGCTATACATCTGTGGACAGGATCTACTGTCATCTAATTTGGGACATTCTGCTTTCACCCACTTCTCAGTGTCTGAAATGCTACTAGCCCATTCAAGTCATCTCTCTCTCCGTGGTGGAAACACGAGATAAGAGAGTCTCCTCTATCTCCAAGCACCAGGCCCACAAAGGGACACATTGCCAGAGCTCTCTCTGTGTCTGTTGCTTCACAGACATGCACTCCAAGGGCTGAGAAGACATCAAGACACTGCAGCCCAGCCCTGTGCCTACCCTGATGAACAGCTGAGCTTAACAAACATGCCACAGGGATGAACATTCCTGATACTGGCATGATAGTGTGTCTGACTTCCAGACAGAAGAGAGAGAGGATGGTGTCTCCAGATTCCAGACAAGAATGGTGGAACACTGAGAATATTTTTGTGTTGTCTCTGGGGACCTGAGGGTGTAAGGATGACGGTGCAAGAGTGTTCAAGAACCCATCAGAGGGGACAGATGCAGAAGCTGTCTCAGCTCTGCAGCATGAGACAAGCACAGTGCAAGAGGGACAAAGAGCAGCTGAGGGAAGTCTGGGAGACCACAATTCTGCTCTGACTGGCAAGTGACAACAGGAACTTCCCCTGAGTCCCCCTGGAAAGGAGAACTGAATTTCTTGGTTGACTGTGCTGACTATGGCTTCAGCTCAGATGCCTAGGTGCAGGGGTCAGGAACCATGTGAGATGCCCTGGGTCATCCCCCTTCGCTCTAGCTGCCACTCCAGAGGGGCTGATATCTCCTGCAGACCCCATGCCACCTGTCCAAACCCCATGCAGGTAGCTTTAAGAGTCCTATGTGTGTGCAACTGGATCAAGTCCTGGAGATCACTAAACTGGAGTGGAATTCCCCCCTGGAAACTATGGCTTGGGCAGAGGCAGAAACTCAGCAAATCTCCATAGTTCCACTGCCTTTGTGTTAGCGCACCATTTCCAGAGAGGCATAGGAGTGGCACAGGGATCAGATGAAAGGTCTGCCTGCCCCTGCACCCAGTCACCAACAACAGCCACTTACACCTCCCTACCCTCTTTAGGAATGCTTCAACGGGGAGCAGCAAAAACCGCACTGATGAGGCGTCTTCTGAGCTTCCAAACACTCTTGGTTCGGTTTGTGAGAGACTTCATCGAAACCAGCTCTCAAGGAGCTGGAGTAAAACTGCATCTACACAGTAACCAAAAGGGGTTTGTTTGTTCATATGGGGAGGGCCAATCTCATTCACCATCCCAAAGAGAAACACCGATGTTGTCTCATAATTAATACTTCTTTTTTTCTAATTTTCTCACCAGAAGACAACTTTCCTGCCAGGCAGGTTTAGCTTGTCCCAGGAGATCTTCAGCTGTTTTAAATTGTATTTGCGAGTACAGGAACACCTTCCTGAAGAACCTGTCAGGGAATACCCCAGATATGAGGTTTCTGGCTGCTCTCAGTGGTCCCATGTGGATGTTCCCTGACAGACATAGCAGCTAAGGCTCAGCCTCAGATGCTGGAGTTAAAAGAAAAGTGGTTTGAGTCAAAGAGATATCCTGGTTTCCTTATCCTATCTGAACTGAGCCCACTCAGGTGTCAGTCCCACAAACATCATTTCACATGACAGGCTCTTATTAAGACTGTACCCTGTCCCTGGCCAGGAGCCACAAACCCAGAGCACTAATGCTGAAAGCTAATATCTGGCTAACACTCACCTCTCAGGTATGAGTCACAGGGACAACTTGTAATAGCTGTATTTCATGATTTGGCTGGTGCCAGCTTGGACCCTGAAACAATTACATTTTCACTTAAACATTCCGGGCTCTCTTGGAACCTCTGAACTCCAGCCAGCATAGAAGGGCAAAGTTTCTGTTGCCCTTTAAGTTTGCTTTCCCTTTCTTGCTGCGTTGCTTTAGGTAATCTCCAGGCAAATAGCTGCCTGTCTGAGTCCTTTCATTTACTTTGTGCTTGGTCAGGAAATATTTACAGCTCTATTGGCCTTCCAGGAGGAAAGACGATGACAGAAGAGGAGAAAACATGCTGAAAAACTTCCTCTAAGCCAGTGGGACAGACATACAGGTCCACAGGAGAGTCACAATCCAATAAATCCTAGCTCAGCTACTGCCTGAACTCTAGGAGCATCAATGCTGCTGCGCCAGCATGTTTGGAAGATCACCGAGTACAAGATGAATAAAGTTGGAAAGGACCACTGGCTGGGTCACCTGGTCTAATGTCTCTGCTTAAGCAGGGTTATCCTACAGCCTATCGCACAAGATTGTGTCCAGATGGTTCTGGAATACCTACAGGGAGGAAGAATCCACAAGCAGGCTCCCTGGCCAGGAGAAGCTGTCTTTTGTACCAGCCCTTCTAAGATTCTTAAGCTAAGTGGGGCTGTGTGATCCTGACTGCCTGCAGTGCACGGTGTGGGTAAGGTGTCTTCCACCCCCCTGCTTTTGGGACTGGGATTATTAGCAGGAAAATCCTGGTGAGAAAAAGCAGCAAAGCAAGACAGACCATGACTCCGAAGGAATGACAGCAGCAATAGTTCTGCTTGATTTCAGTTCAGTCACTTTTAAACCTTGAATTCCATACTCAGTGAGAGTGGCCAGAATGAAACCATTAACTTAAACCAGGGCTCTTGGGTCTATCCTGAACCTCAGAACCAGGGAAAAAATGTTTTGTATGTATAACCAAGGGAATGATAACACGGGGATGGAAAATCTCAAGGACTGCTCTTGGTCTCAGGATATGAGAACTGGTTTTGGGAAGGGTGGATCTCCCTGTTTGTGCCATAGGGCACTTGTGTGTCTCCTGCAGCATGCCTGCCTGGTGTCTGGAAGCGAGGAGTGGCGACACAGAGCTTTCCCACGCCTGAGACCCTTTGCTGGTCTGGGCACGGGCCTTTGGGTGTCTTTAAAGTAGAGAGAATGAGAGAGCAGCACCACCCTGCCCCTGGGCAGGCAGGGAGAAGGCGCATGCTGAAGATGGTAATGTCATGTACCAAAGGAGACAGCTTGTGCACAGCATTTGCTATTCAATCACTTTGGATAAGTGGCTTGGTATTTTCCCTTACCATGACCTCTTCGCTACTCAGCCCTTTTATGTGTCTCTTTTGCATTTTGGTGTGTCTTATTAATTTGTCTTCCAGGTTTTGTCCTGTTCCTCTCTTTCATTAAGGCACCCTTCCTCCCTTCAGTGCTTTTCCCTCTGTTCTCCTCCCACCTCAGTCCGAGCAGAGTTCCCCCTACCCAACACCATTTATACTTGAGTGATGGAGGCAGGGGGGATAAAGCCTTGATAAAGTAAGCTGTGAATTTGGGGGCACAAGGAATTTGGGAACTCTTGCTCCAGGCTAGCAGGCAGACACATTCGTCTGAAGAGCTTTCATAAAATCTTCCCAGCATTTTATCAAAGAGGTGATGCTGTCATGGGTTTGTTTATTATTTCCCTTTGGGACTTGGTTTCTTCAAGGCTTCTTCCTTTCATTTTTGAGGAGGAAACATTTGCAGCTCTGTCAGCCCCTGGGAGGAAAGTAACATACAAGGGGAGCAGGGGTAATGAGAGAGCCTTTTCCTGTGCCAAGGTAACACAGCTTTGTGGTCACCTATGCCCTAAACATGTGGGAACTGAGCTCGTCCCTTGAGAAATTTAGGCCAGGAGGTGGTCAGTGGAAGAAAGAGCCAAGGCAAGAGTTCAGGGACTCAGCTGTCCCACGTACCCTGTCTCCTGTGTGCTGTCTCATGTGTGCTGTCCCATGTACCCTCCCAGCTCTGTTCCTCCACCTGCTCCCCTTTCTCTCTCTCCAAGGTCTCTGACCTAGACCAGGCTTCCCTTCCTGCCTGAACCTTTCTCTCTGAGAAGGTCCTCAGAGTTTCCTCACCTCCCAGACAGTGCAATCACTCAGACATTTCAGCCAAACCTTGGGAAAATCTGTTTAAATCTTTCCCTCCCCTGTCCTCTGCCCCTCCTATTGAAGTCTACCTCCATATGGATTTCACTGTGCAGAGGTGACCAGTGATTTTCCATGGAGATGGAGTGACAGAGTCAGGTGAGCTTCTATCCCCAGGTGCTTACCTGTTCCAGCCTTTGCTCCACATGTAGGAGCAATGCTACATGGCCATGCCATGGCCTGGCCTGGGGCACTGCATGAGCCTGGGACCAGAGCTCCTTCAGGTGACGTCCCGGTTTGTGCTTCCAATGTACCTGCCCACTGGCAGAACATTGGAAACTAAAAAAGTCCTGGGTTTTGGATAAGCATTACTTAGCAACAACCAAAACATCAGTGTGTCATCAATGTTCTTACACTAAAGGCAAAACACAGCACTGTACCAGCTACTAGGAAAATTACTAGGAAAATGAACTCTTAGCCACAGACTTATCTAGGTGAAAAGCCACAGCTTGCAGACTAAGTCTAAAGCAAATCCAGCTACTAATGCTAAGCAACTAAAGCTAAGCAAACAGTATATTAAATCACACAATACTATAACTCTGTGGCTCATTCTATTTAAAACTTACTTATTTAAGCTAAACAACTACTATCTCTCAGCAGTCCTCCCTTGGTTTTTGTTAAGCATTCCTGTTCACATGCCGAACACACTTCACGAAACCTTTCAATTTGTTTCCAAGATTTTATGTAAAAGGTGACAAGTTGAGCCTGCATGCAGCTAAAGTGAAGTGAAACTTTGCCTTAGACTATTGCAAGAGCACTGCAAGAGCACTAATATCACTGGAATAATAAGATCTAATTTTTTTTTACTACCTCTGTCACAATAGGATTATATGCCTTATCTGATTCACAAAAAAAAATTGAGAGTCCTGTCCTTAGATTTCTCAAACATTTGGAACTTGAATCCTATATATTCTTTGCAATCTTTTTTTTTTTTTTTCCCCAAATTGATCCCTTTTCCACCACTTTGGATAATTCCTTCTTTTTAGTTTTCTACTTAGCCATGCTGTAGCTGTCCCCAGAACTGATAGCATAATGAGTAGAGTAAGATCCCAATTTATTTTCTGTTGATTTTCCAAATTCTGTCATCAACCAGCTGGCTTGGAAATGCACTGCTTGTTTGATGTGAGAATGGTATATCCAATTTTCTTTTCGTAGAACTTGAACAGAAAAATAAGAATACAATAAGACAGCATATGGCCCCTCCCTTTTGAGTTCTGTTTTAATTTTCGGAAAAATACTTTAATTAAGACTTTGTCTCCAGGCTGTTTATCATGTACCTGCACTTCAGTTGGTGTCAGTTGGCACCACTTGGGCATATTTTCTTTTGTCTTTAACCCTTTTTGCATACTATGTCTCACTGGAGTGGGACTCTAGTCCCAGCAGTTAAAAGTCACAGGTCATTTGTGTGCAACTCCTTGAAAGGTGTGACAATGCTGAGGCAGAGACTTCTCCTTTAACACATTTAATCTCTTTTTACTTCTACTTTCCCTTGTGCATGCTTGGGAGCATCATGAAGATGTCCCATGAGTGGTGTCTCTGGGGGACAGTTTGTGTTGCAGGTTAGCTCTTGGCTGTACCCTGTCTCATCAGCTGTACACCAGATAGATAAGCTGAAAATTCTCACTATTTTTTCCTGTGAGGTTTTGTTTATCTTCTTCAAAGGAAACCCAGGAAAAATATTCCAGAGTGATCTGTGTGCAAACAAGCTCTCATCTTCAAAACAAGCTTCATCTCTGCCTTAGATCCAGAGCTCACGTGGTATTCTTCTTCTCTTGTTTTTAGCATATGAGTGCTCTGCAGGCAGGGAAATCTACCCACACAAGGAGTCTTCTCTCCTGCAGGGGATAATTTTACTCTTGGAGACATACAGTGAGATGATTATCCACTTCTGTCTGGTTTCCCCCGGAGACCAGGGCTATGTGATCATGAAGCAGGGGTGTGCAGAGGGTGAGTGTGTGCATCACCTGCACTGCAGAGCGTCTCTCTGCTCCCCTGATACCTTTGAAACTCTTGGCCCATTGTGGGCAGAAATGGGAGAAGGGCCAATTCAGCAGGAGTGAAGAATTCCTACAGATTCTGTAAATGTCTCCGGCTGGATAGAGAAATGAAATAGCATTATGACCCTGTTGAGGGAACATTGATAAGCATAACACTTAAACTGTGACAGTCTCCAAGGATTGGAAGAAGGGAACCAGTCACCTGTGATATAAGGATCCCAGAGCTGAGATAAATATATATGTAAATTATTTTCTTTTTTTCTTTTTTCCTTTTTTATTTTATTTTTTTTTAACTTGGAAAACGATCTTTGTTTTGAAAACTTCTCTTATTTAAAATAAAATCAGCATGAAGATGACTGTGCATTTTAGAGAGAAAGGCCTGTTTGGCTAAGCAGATTATTCTGCATAAAAATCCTTTCTGGTTAGGCACAGTCCCCTCCATATTCAGCTGCTGCTCCTGAAACTCAATTCTTGCTTGTTTTCCTATATGTGGAAATACATATATTAAAAAAAATAATAAAAAAAAGAAAAATAAAAAAAATATTAAAGTCTTCTGTCTGTTTCAGTGTGTTCAAACACCAAAACTTGACTCATTGCTGTATAAGTCAACTGATAGGATGTCTGTCATTCTGTGCTGTTACTCATTTCTAGGACGGCAATTACGTTGGTTTCTCTGTTTTTGAGGGAAGATGTACACTGTTCCAGGGAGCAGAGCTGGCTCGTGGAAGCTGTAAGATCCCACTGCCCACCAGCCAGTCCTGTCAAATGCCTGCGCCTGCACCCCTGGCACTCGGTGGCCACGGAGCAGACTCCCCATCTCGCGTGTTTTCAGTCGTCTTTGTTATTTTCTCTCTCGTGAGAAAACAAAAACGAGCAGCGAGGATCAAAGCTGCAAGGCCCCGGAGGAACTGTGGGTGAATCACATGGATGCTCTCCAGATATGAGGCAAACACATTCAAGTCATCAGGGCGCTGCAGAAATCCTGCCGGGAAGGGGCAGCTCTCTGGGAGGTTAAAGTGAACTCAAAGCCCCAGAGTGGGGAAAGAAGGTGGTTTTCTTCCAGGGCTGGTTCTTTATTCAAGCCATGCTGTGGTGCTCATCTGAGGGGCTTGGAGCTGTGGAGTTGATGGGCTGCTCTCACGAGTTTTTTCTCCCAGTGGTGTGAGTGCAACTGGGGTAATGCAAACCTTTAATTTAGATCCTGTTTACACTAATGCGTGGTAAGTATTACAGCACTGCAGTTGCCAGGATATAAAAGCCAGGAGCATAAACCACTTCTATTTCTCAGCTGCATTTATAACAGAAAAACACTTTTATTGGGGGAGTGGTGTGATTATTTTATTCCATACTTATTTTCCTATTTCTGGATGCAACTCCAGGGTTTTCAGTCTTTCTTTCCAAGGCATGAAACCTGTGATTTCCTGCTCTAGGGATTTTGCAACACACTCAGGTGTGTCCCACAAGCTCACAGCTCAAAGGGTGATTTGGCCACAAGGCTTTTTAAGTCTCTAATAAGAAGAGAAGTTCTGGAATGGGGAACACAACAATGTCTATAGTTAGTTACTGTGAGACAGTTGTAGCCATGGTTCAGTGAGGATTTTAAAGAACAGTGTAATCATCAGGCATAGTCCACAGGGGTTCACCAAGGGAATGTCCTGCTTAACTAATTTGATATCCTTCTATGGTAAGGTAACCCATTGAGTGGATGTAGTTTTTCTGGATTTTAGGAACGCTTTTGATACTGTCCCTCTCATGTGTTCAGCTGTGGGATAAGCATATCCATGGTGTGCTGGGTGAAGAACTGGCTAAAGACAGGGCTCAAAGGATGGTAATAGATGGGGCCTCATCTGGCTGGCAGTCAGTCACCAGTGATTTTCCTCAGGGGTCAATTCCAGGGCCAGTTCAATACATTTATCAACAATCTGGATGCAGGAGTGCACCATGAGCAAACTGATGATTGCTGTAGGTCCCTTCCAATAAGAATAGTCTATTCTATTTTTCTGATGTAGGGTGACAACTATTGTCAAGGAAACTTCCCTGCCCAGCCATCCAGGAGCCACTCTGGCCATCACACTCACACCCCTTGAGCTGAGGCCCCTTCCCAGCTACATGCCTCAGATTCACACAAACTGGGTTTGCTTACTGGCTTGATCACAGGCTTCCCACAAAAGGAGAGTTTCAGACATCTTGATCCTTAAAACAATTTAATCATGATGCAATAACAAAATAACAGCTCGACTGTTGCCTCTGTTGAGGAGCCCCAACACAGAAATCCCTGGGCTTTCATGGTCTCACACTCTAAGTGTGGGGAAAGCCTGAAGTCATTGGCTCCTGGTGTGTCTCTGAATGCCCATTCCCCTGCCCAGGCTGCAGGTCCCTGAAGGTGCTGCAGGTGCTCTTTGTTATGCAAAAGGCTGGCAGTTCACATCCTCTTGCTTGGGGCTCAGCCTCTGGCTCCTGCTCTCCAGAGCTCAACCTGCAGCTTGAGCACCAGCCTGCCTTTGTCAAATATATTCCTCACACTATCCTCCCCTTCACCTTCCATTTTTTTTCTGTTTTTTCTTACCTGATCTCTCTTCTTACTCTTTGCCTTTCATCTAAAAGCAAGGTCTGGCTCTGGGTCTCTTTTATCTATCAGTTGCTGTGGTTTCAGTGTCTTGTAGAAGCCAAAGTGACATACAGCTCCTGTGTTAGAGACAGCTGTGAGATGACTCATGTTGTGTCCTCCAGCCTTGTGGGTGTTTGAGGCAGAGCTTCTCCTCCCAGCATGGTTTTGTAGGGGGCTCTAAGGGCCTGACCTGCAAGCCAGCAGATTATGGTTTCCCTAAAGTGTCTGTCCCCAGAAAGAATCCCTCTGCACTGAGATGTGAGAGTAGTTCAGCATTTTGCAAAGGCTTCCCATTTCCTAAGAAAAATGTATTTGGCTGAAAAGCAAGTTAAATAAGAAAAGTGACTGACTTTATCAGTAGATGTTAGCTCTATAAACAAGGAGGCTTTGGGATTCCTCCAGAGCCCGTTTTTCTAGAATAGTTTTATACTGTTTTATGCATTGCTTCCCCACCTTCTCCTCTTTGTTGCCATAATAGAGAAAACTGTCCTAATTGTGGGCATGGATTCCCCTGTGCCTCAGTTGAGGACACATACTAGTTCATAGTGGTTATAGTTGATGCCAGACAAGAACTGCAGCTGGATGAGGAGCCAGGGGGCAGAAGAAGGAAGTGAGACCCTAAGGATCAGCTGAAAAACGATGGTTTGGACACAGAGGGAGTGTCAGAACATGAGGGACCAGGAGAATTCCCTCAAGAATGAAGGGCATGGGATAAAAGATAAAAGCACATATTTGAAAACCAGCAGGCAATACAGCATACCTGGACTACCTGGACTGGAACTGAAACCCTTTGTTGTTACCACTGTTGGAAACCCATACAGGATTTCACCAACTGAAGGAAGTGCTCACACATCCTGGTGATACAGCACCCCATGAACTCAATGTCTGATGAATCCTTCCAGCTTTTTGCTGAGTCCTTGATCCTTGTCAAGTTCTGTGGAAGTGCAGTCAGAACAGGAGCTGCCATCCAAAGGCCTTGCTGAACTTGTGAGGCACCATTTACTCACCATTGACTTTTATTCCTCCTGCCCTGATTGAGACACTTGTTTCTTGGGAATCCAGCTTGGAGAAGTATTTCTGGAGGCATTATTAACACTGCATAGTACAGCTTTGCTGCTGTTGGCTTATGCTTTTGGTCTGGTAGCAGATGTGGGACATGATGAGAATTCAGATTTGCTGATTCTCCTTTCTCTCTTGGTTCACTCTCATCTATGTGCATGTGAACAGAAGTAACCAAGATACTACAACTTAGGAAACTGAGAGGAGCTGCAATGATTGTGTGTTGTCAGTCTGTTCCATCTCTATAGATATTTGTAACAACTCATTCGCCATGAATCTATTACACTTAAAAATTATCCACTTTTCCTGTTTAGACAATGCTATTCAAAAGGAGGGAAAAAGGAAGAAAAACTGACTTAAGATGAGGAAAGTGTGAGACCAGAAACACATTTTATAACTTGGTGATATTCCAGATGGAGCCAGAGTCACTGCAGGTCACAGACACTAATACCTACAGCACAGCCTTCATAGGGGAACATGGAAGCTCTCCTCACTGTCCTGCTGCACAGCAAAAAACTTTCCTGGAAAAGCCTTCTTTTCTGGGAAATGCCCTCTCCATTACCTGTACCCAGTGTGATCCATGCAGGTGAGTGACGTACAGGTTGTAATCCTTTTGCTTCCTGAAGTACTGCGCTATCATGAGCAGGAGACAGCATTATCACACCCACTGGTAACTGATTCTCAGGAACTGCAAAGTCAGTCAAGCTAAACAAAACTAAACAAAGAATTTATGTATGACAGCAAACCAACCAGAAGAGCTTAGTGGAAGAAGAGATGAAAAAAAGAAAAGCACATTTTGTACTAGTCATCCTACAGCTGCCCTGTGTCCCCTCTCTTACTGGGCAGCACACAGCCAGCCCAGGACCCCTTTCTCTACCTGTCCTGTCATGCTTTTCTTAGACAACCTATGCAGCCTTCAACAGTTCTTCAAGGAAGCAAATGCACATTTCAGTGTTTATCTTTCTTTTGTACCGAAACTGACTGTGGAGTTCCGTTCAGATTCAAACCTTGCCTCCTCTCCCCACAGATGAGCTCTTTCATAACTGACTTGATTAGGAGGCAATCTGTTGCCTGTGAAATTGCTTACACTGAATTATTATCATAAGGAGAGATGGGACTTTTGTTCTCCTACGTGCTCTTGCACATGAGGCTCTTTACAAGTTCTGAACTGGGTCTGACAACCAGTAAGTCAAGGATGATTTGGCTGCAGCTGGTCCCTGACCTGGGTTTTGTGGGCTGCAATCTTTCATTCATGTGCAACGCGGGCATGAATCTGCCTCACTCAGGAAGCCAGTAAGCTGTGTTAGTCCTAAAATACAAATTACTATGAAGCAGAGGTTATTTTAGATTACCAATGGCCCTGTACATGTTTCAGCTCTCAGGCTGCCATAGGAACTTCTAGAATGTATCTGCCTGAAACAGATCATAATTTTCTGGCTTATTTTTCAACTAAAACAATTCAATGAACCTCTCTGTGCCCAGAAAAAAGTTGGCGAACTGATGGGAAGACTATACCCCAGAATCTTTGCCTGAGGACATCTTCAGAGATCTGCACTTCAATCTCCTGCTCTGACTAGCTGGGCCATCACCAGCACTTTACAAGGCAGGCCAGTTTACATGACTTTGATTTACCTGTGTCCTGGAAAGCTCTGAGGATGGAAATAACTCTGGTGACCAGACCCAGGGCTGTTGTAAGTGTAAAATAGTGTAGAAAGTGCAAAGCTTAATATGCCGTGGAACCCACAGGTGGAAGCATGGAAAGCAGAGGGAGGTCTTTTGGTTTGTGTCACCATGGCATTGATGCACAGGATCATGGACTGAGGCATAGGCCATGTGGTCTCGTTCTTCTACCCCATACCCACAAATGTCAAGTACACCTTCAATTAATAAATGTTCTGTTCAACATGCCCACAAAGAATGGAAGATTTGACCACAGTCCCAACCACAGCCCTTTGTACAACAACACCCAACCACAGCCCTTTGCACAATAAAGGTTAAAAAGGTATAAAAAATAACCCCAATGCTGCATCTAACCAGGGGATGAGAATTGGACATGAAATTGCAGAGAAATGTTGACAGGTTAGCTCTCTTCACCATCCCTGGAAGGGATACCTTTTGGTAAGCCATGTGTCTTCAGCTGTGTGAGTGTTGACATGGGATATTAATCTTGTGATTGCAATGTACTGTTGGTGCTATGTGCAATCACTCTGCATTATCACCAGCAAACCATGACACCCTGACATGTTGCATTCGAAAAATTGTCTGATTCCTGAATCCCAGTGACTCTTTCGAATGTGACTTGAAATACAGGTCACTGGCTATTTTCACATCCATTGTTGGACCTCTAGTTATACTTTTGCAACATCAGATGGAAGTTTTTCCTCAAGACTACTGTGGACCTGCCAGAGTTCATTTTGTTACTCCTTCTTCTATCAACTCCAACTTAATACAACTTACATCAACTGAGCTGAGAACAGCTCCACCACTGTAGTTTAACTATTAGTTGGCTCCTATTAGATCTCCCCCTCAGACTCCTCTACACCAGACTAATCCATTTCAACTCCCTAGACTATGTTTCTAGGACACAAGTTCTGTCTCCTGGTCTTGGTAGCACTCCTCTGCTCCTTCTCCAGTTTCTTGGTAGCCTTGTTCAACTGGAGACCCAACAGTGGAGGTTATAACTCCCTTGCTCTGCTTGCCACAAAATTCCTAACATGGACCAGCATATGGTTTGCCCAGTTTGCAATGGGAGCACATAGCTGGCTCATAACCAGCCTGCCATTAACAATAGCAGTTGGACTTGGTGATCCTTGTGGGTGTCTTCCAACTCAGAATATTCTGTGATTCTATGATTATGGTAAGATACCACAGTCAGGTCAGGGTAGGGCAGGAATGTCTATCAGCAGTACCTGCACTGATGATGGACCCTTCCCATGGACTCAGCAATGTCAGTGGTCAATTTGCACACAAAACATGGCTCATGTCAAAGGACTGTTTTCCAGCCACCTGAGAATAAAAAACCTGTAGCAGCAGACCTACACTCAAAGAGATCTCAAAGGAAAATTCTATTGCTTTGTGATAGAGGGGTGTGATTTAACTCCTGTCTCTGACTTATTCTGAAGCCCAGTGTCCCAAAAACATATTAAGAAGCAGTGTGGGAAACACCATAATTTTAAATAATGACTGCATTACTTGTGGTCTGTAAACATCTCATCAGATACTGCTGAGGATCTCAGCTCTGATACCCTGGGAAAGTTCCAACATAGATAATTGCCTCCTGCCTAATTCAATTCACATTTAATAGAGTGGCAACACTCAAATGATTGCCCCGGGGTGAATGACTGGTGGGAATCTAGAGTGCACAAAAAGCACATTAAGAAACAAAGATGGAAATCCATTGAGAATCAATGTTTGGGGAAGAGTCCTCCTCCCTTGCCTCAGGAAGCCCTGTGCCAATTTCCCACTTTCAGCTGCACCAGCTTGAATATACAGAAAGACACCTTGGGTCGTTCTTCTCCTAGAAGGGTGATATCAGGAAGGATTACACTGGGGATGGTGCCATGAGGGGTGCCACAATTCCTTCTGCAAAACTCTTAACAAATCTCGTGTTTTCTTCAAACCTTGTTAGTGGCTATTACAGGGACCACGGACCTTTGTTTCCATGCATTTACTGTCCATCCTGTGGGAAAAGGAAGGAATTCTCTTGCCACCACTGGTGGGAGGGCAGCAGAACTGTGAGCATACAACTCCTGTAATGTGATGGTTGGTGTACACTGTACATTTGGAGCTGATTTACATCCTGTGCCCATCTGTGTCCAGTATTCAAACATGCCATCTGGAAAGGAAAAACAGACATATTGCTGGGATAGCTGGAGACAGGCATGACCAAGGGACAAGAAGGCCTGTCTGGTTTAGACAGGCTAAGCTGACACTTGCTCCTGTGCTGTATTTTCTTGCACAGTCTTTCTTCCCCACACATGAAGCAAACTGAATTGGTTTTGCTGAAGAAGAAGAAAAAGTCCCTGCCTTGGCAGAGGCTTCTTTCTCCGCTCTGTTCTTTGAGGTTTTATCTGCTAAATTTATTGTCTCCTTAGTAGATTGACAAGTTTGCTGAGCTCCAGGTTCCTCTGCTCCATGTGCACCTAGCAAAAAATTTGTCAGAGATCCTCCAGTCCCAGTTAGGTCAAGGCAGGACAAGAAACAGCTGCTCCATATCAGGTGGCCATCCTTGCTTCTTGTTAGTCGGTGCTGCTCAGAGGCACAGCTTACCTCCACTCATCTTTGTTGTCAAAAATCGCATGACTACAAATCCTCTCCTGAATAAAAATCTGGAGATCTCAACTTTCTTGCTGTGCTGAGATCCTTCTGTTTCCTCCCCTGGGAGGCACCTGGCTCCTAGTGGTCTTCCTCCAAGTGTCAGGAATTTCCCCTCCTTTCCAAAACTTGTGCTGTGTCTTTGGGTTAATCTCAACCATATATTTTACAGTCGAGTTTCGAGTGTCTGAACGTCACCCCACTGCAAAACAGCCCTTCAGGTAAGGCCCCAAGAAGAACAATCACAGACTCATAGAATGGTTTGGGCTGGAAGAGACCTTAAAGATCATCTTGGTCCAATTCCCCTACTGTGGGCAGGGATGTCATACATGGGCCAGGTTGTCCAGAGCCCCATCCAACCTGCCCTTAAACACTTGAGGAATGGGACATTCACAGCTTCTCTAAGCAACCTGTGCTAGTGTCTCACCACCCTCACAATAAAGATTTTTCTCTTAATATCTGATCCAAACCTTCTCTCTTTCAGTTTGAAGCCAATGCCCATTTTCCTGTACTGCACTATCTTATAAACAGTCTCTTTCCCATCATAGAATGATGGAATTTTTTGGATTGAAGGAGACTTTAAAGATCATCTAGTTCCAAACCCCAGTGCCCTTTCCACCTGCGCAGCCCTGGGATTCCCTCTCCCAACTCTCTGTTAACATTAAGAGAACAGCTGCTTGTGAATCCCAGATGGTGTTCCTGACCCAGCACCTCAGCAGGAAAGCTAGCACAGAGCCATCAACAAATCCCTGAGCCCTGAAAACAGACCTGCTAAGTCTGTGCAAGTACAGAAGAGTAGGACCCAACTAGATTTTTCCATTTCAATTTGAATGGAATAAATTACTCATTCAACTGTGCTTCTTTTTATGCACTTAAGGGATATTCTCACTTAGGTGAATTCTGATCCAGAGACTTTTTTAGAGGGTGTGTTATAACTCAAATAGCAAGCTGGGGCAGCTCTCCCTGGCAAGCTGGAGGTATTGAAAGGATCTTGGCTTCAGTAGATGAAGATAATTGGAGAGATTGGACAAAGGAGAAGGAAGACAGGAGAGAGAGTTCATTTCATCCAGTTATGTATATAGAATGTTAAGTAATCACATAACTTAGTAGTAATGATTCATCTTGGTCTTCATCTTGTTAGAGTTCTGGACTAGTTGTGTCTTGCACACATGCTCCAGGCTGAAATGGGGACAAAAACCATCCCTGGCTTAGAGTGCTAGTTAAATATTGCATAAGAGACTGAGGTCTCTTTCCTAGTGGATGCAGAGGCTGACTCTGAAGGGATTAATCTGTCCCATGGGTGGTGGCTTTTAAACTGGCAAGAGCAAACCACAGGTGGAGAATTTCTGAAATGAAAGGAGAATAGACAGTAGAAAAGATGGGGCTTTGCCAGCAGGCTGCTCTTGGCAAAGTATGCTCCTGCCAACTGTAACCTTGGCAAAGACCACATGCAAACCATGCACATGCTAATTCTGCTGACATTAATTAGACAGCCATTTCCTTTGGGGCCAAAGGCATTTTGGATAAGCAGGCACTGGCCTATTGTCCAGGATTACTCTGTTTTATTCCTGGCTTTAGTTTAGGCAGATTTTTTCCATCCCCCTCATGGAACCTCTGTCTGAAGTCCATAAGAGGAACACGTTTACTTTGACCATGACATGATGAGCCCATGTTGCAGAGCAAAAGAAGAAAGAACCTTTGCCCTTTTGGTATGCATGCCAGCCCTGCACAGAAGGGGATCCCATGCTACAGGCACATGGTATTACTGGCGACGAGCTTACATGTTGTTCTCTTAGCTTTGAATGCATAGCAAGCCAAACTCTGGACAGCCTGGGGCAAATGAAGGTCTAAGAAATGGGAGTCACCAGATTATTCCTAGAATGGGGATGTCATAAGAGACCTATGGCATACTTAAGTTTCCAAGCATTGGGTGGTGTCAGTTCAGCCCCATATGATGAGGAATTAATTTTTTAGCTTCCTTTGCAGAATGTTGACAGAGTTTTTCAGTCCATGATGGACGTGTGCTCACAACCCTGAAGATGAACCTGAGATCCTACAAGAGGTCCCAGCAAAAAAAGTCAGGGACTGTGTGAATGAAGGAGGGGGTTGTGCTTCCCCAACTCTCTGTATCAGGTCTGTGTGCTTCTGGGTCATGTTACAACACATATTTGCATCAAAACAGGGTTTGAGTCCTGAATAAATTTAAGTTCAATTAGCCAAGATTTATACAACAGACTTAAGGCAACAGATGTTTTTATATGTGCCTGGCCAAGAAAATGCACAAAGTTGGTGGTTCCCTGCCAGTGTGAGCCAAGCTAAATTTGGAGAGCTGAAGCCTTGTCCTCTGTCCCTGACAGCACAGCCACATGGCCTGGACACATTGCCCTGCTCATTGCTGGATGACTTAGATCTGCTCCGTGGACTGCCTTTCCAGGGCAGCACAGGAACACTGGCAGTGGCACAAGGGAGGAGAAGGAGAAGGAGAAGGAGAAGGAGAAGGAGAAGGAGAAGGAGAAGGAGAAGGAGAAGGAGAAGGAGAAGGAGAAGGAGAAGGAGAAGGAGAAGGAGAAGGAGAAGGAGAAGGAGAAGGAGAAGGAGAAGGAGAAGGAGAAGGAGAAGGAGAAGGAGAAGGAGAAGGAGGATACACAGAGCAGACAATACAGGAGAGGGAAGATGTGATCTTGGCTTAACTGCCATGGTGAGATATTATAAGGGCTTAGTGCAGTCAAATGGTGCCTGATTTGACCGAGACAGCGCAGTACAGTCTGTGCTGGGTCTGATCCAGAACAAAGCCTGCCAGATCAGAGTTAATCCTTGGAATACATTTCTGTCAGCAGTGTAAACTTAAGTTGCACCACAGCTTTGCTTCACATGGCTACATTTTCTTTCTCTGGCACTAGGAGCCCCTTGGATGCATAGGGAGAGGGCAATAATCTTCTGCTTCCCAGCTCCATACCAAAGAACAATTCCCCTCTGACAGGCCAGTGTGGCAGGAAAAATCTATTTCTTGGCACAGACAAAAGGCAGGTCAAGGCGTGTATTCCCAGAGCGCTTTTCTGCCTCATAAATTGCAGGTCTTGATGGCTGCAGACCCATGTGAAGCACAAAAGCTTTTCCCTTAGCAACGGGTGCTATAACAAGAGATCAGAGTGGCTGGAGCTGCCCCCACATGATGCTGTGTCATGCCTCACCTGCACACTGGTTTCAGAGCCAGTGTCAGTTCTGACTGTCTCCAGCCTTGCCACACGGGGTTGTCACCACATTGGACAGTCATGGGAATGAGTGATGAAAGTACAAGCAGCAGGTCCTTTGTAGGTTCGCTTTTGGAAGGATTTATGTTGTCCAAGAGGCCATGAGGAACTCACTTAGCTCTCTTGTTACAGGTGAGCGTTTGAAATCACTTCAAGGATCACCAGCAGGGTGAGGGTATCAGTAAAAACCAGATTTAATATTGAGCAAGAGCACGACAAAGTTCATTGGCAAGATTCACTCTACTACTTACTGGACAGCTAAGGCACACCAAGGAAAAACAAGCATCAACAAAACCAAACAAAATCCAGCCAATGAAAACAGAAAATGAGCCAAGAAATATCTGTGTGTGTGTGTGTGTGTGTAAGACAAAAGGAGGGTGAGGGCAAGGATAAAAAGGAGTATGGCCTAAAATGTTAACAGCACTCAACAGCATTTAGGCTTAACTTCTAGCTTAACCTTAATTTATAGCTTAAATTTAACTTATAATTTAATGGTAACAATTTAACAGAGGAATACATCTTTGTGACTTCGCAATTAAACTTAGCAATTTAGCAAAAGAACACACACTTAACAGCATTTAACTTAGTTTATAACTTACGATTTAACCTTACTTACAGGCCTAACTTAGATATCTAAGGTACTTAAACATCTAAGAAAGCAGAATTTCCCCAGATTCGCTGTAGCACACGCACAGACGCATGCACAGAGACAGAGTCACTGCAAGGAAGGTACTTGTGAAAAATTCCCCTCAGAGGCAGGGAAACACTCACTTTGGATAACTTTGCACCTCCCCAGCAATCCAAGAGTTGAGCCCCGAGGGGTTGGGATGTTGGCCTAGGATTTGTTGCTGTGCAGTGATTCTCTGAGTACAACAAATACTAGAGTTGGCTGGTTTTGAGGGGCCCCAACCAGAGGGGCATTGCTGGGCCCAGGAGAGCTCCAAGGGTCTCATTTTGGATGACTTATAGGGTCGCAAGAGAGTGGGCTTTAGTCATACCAGTGTTTCATCCCAGTTTGGGCCAGCACTTCCTCTGAAAGTGTGAGAACAGGGTTGTTTCTGCTATGCAGGGAAGAAAAATAATTTCCAAGGCTGTTGATAAAGAAAACAGGAGCTCATTAGAAAGCAGCAGCTCCTGGGAGTGGTTTGTTTCTAATAAGCTCAAGAAGAGCTGATCCCAGGGGCTGTTTGCCAGGCCTAATGAGCATTTTTCAACTGGAAGTGCAGCCTGAAATAGGTGAGGGGATGCACCACCACACCTGAGTTCAGGTCTCTTCACTAAGGGATTTAGGACCTGGTGTTGCCTCTTTTTATGCATACACAAAGTATACATATATACATATATATACATCTACACATATACATAACTGGATCTGTTGCATTTAAATTTCCCTGGGGATTGTGTCATGCAAAGCACTATCAGAGTGTCTCATGAATCTGTGGGTTTATAGCTTTGGATCATCTGATATGGGAAAATTGTGGGGGTAATGCAGTGCCTCGCCTCCTCAGGTGGGGTTGAACTTGCAGTTTGGGCAATCAAATGCATTTAGGCACCATTTGAAATGCTCCAGTCAGCATCTGAAAAATCCCCGTGTGGCTGTCAGGAGCTGCAGCAAACCCCTAGGAGCAGCTACACACGGCCTTCCAAAGGCAGCATTCAGCAGATTTGAGTGCTACAGCAACGACTCTGCCTGGGCTCCCATACTGTCTTCACTGATATGTGCTCAAAACTGATCTTCACCCAAAAAACTGACAGGGTTTGGAAGCCCAGATCCCAGTGGTGCGCAGTCTGTGCTTCATTTATTTCTCTGGTCCTGGGATATGTGATAAGAAGAGTGTGCCTTTCTCAAAGGCCCAGCTTTACCTTCATTTTCATCTTTATTTGCAACCTTTTTTGCCCTGCAATCTAGAGTGAGTTGACCCTCATAATGAGGTTTTCCATGAACCATGTAATTTTGGCATCCTTTATATTGAGATATAGTATTTTAAAGTCATCCTTAAGACCATGCAGACATCTGGAACGAAGCTGTACTCCTTAACCTTTCCCTCTGTGTTCATGCAAAAGTTAAAAAATAAAGATGACAAAAACATTCTAGAAAAATATTACATTAGGGATTTTTCTCTTATAGGTAACTGACCTAGCCTTTAATAATCTTATAAACCCTGTTTTAAATATCTGCCTTTCTTCTTTCACATTTGTTTTAATTTTCATTCTGTACCCACCTCATCATCATTTCCATACATTTCGTATCATTTGGGCTGGAATTTCCCATGTCTTATCTGTATGGTATTTTTTTTTTATTTTCTCATTATACTGCATGATTAAGTTGTTATGTAAAATTCTTTTAATCTGTTTCCATAAAACCTAATGTCTCTGGGGCAGGCTCATTAAAATCTTGTGGTTTCCCAGATGATTGCTTGGGGCCTAAAAGACCCACAAGCACCAGCCATTTGTCAGTATATCATCCCTATCAGGTGTATTTGTAACATCCCAGGTTTTAACACATGGGGCAGACTGATTACAGACCACATTTGGGGGACTTTTGTTTGCATATATGTCAGTGATAAGTTAAGAAACTTTTTACTGGGGATAGCCCTGTTGTAAAATTTCATATAGCCAGGATATCTGTAGCCTGATCTCCTGACTTGCTGAAACCAGTAAGTTCCTTTTTGGCTGGTATAACAGAGTGAGGGCTTATCTGTGAAAACGTGTTCATTGTGATACGTTATCCAGGAGAGAGCTCCTTGCCAGAATGTTTTTTCATCCCCATAACCAAGATGTTTGTTAGTGAGTGAGAAATCCTGGTCCACATCATTTTGGGATGGGTAAGTTTAAAACATGACGTAGAACCATAGAAGGAATTGTTAAGGTTGGAAATGACCTCCGAGTTCATCAATTCAAATTTTTGACTCTCCACCACCAGATGTTCATCATCAAACCATGCCCTCAGGTGCCACATCCACATGTTTTTTGAACACCTGCAGGTATGAGGACTCCACCACTTCCCTGGACAGTCTGTTTCAGGGCTTCACAATGCTTTTCAGTGAATAAGCTTTTATCTGTATTTAATGTAAACATCTCCTGGCATGACTTGGGACAATTTCTCCTTGTCCTGTCCCTTGTTGCTTTGGAGAAGAGATTGACCCAACTTGGCAACACCCTCCTGTCAGTGAGTTGTAGAGAGAGAGAAGGTTCCCCCTGAGCACCCTTTTCTCCAGGCTAAACAACCCCAGCTCCCTCAGCTGCTCCTCATCAAATTTGTGCTCCAGACCCTTCCCTTCTCAGCTCCCTTCTCTGGAAATGCTCTAGCACCTCAATATCTTACTTGTAATGGGAGGCCCCAAACTGGTCACAGGATCAGCACAAGTCATGGAAAAGTTTTATTAGCCCTTGCAAGGTCATTCATTGGTGCTTTCTTCCTTCCTCTGTCCAATCTGTGCACCCGAGGACAAACAATATCAAGGTCATTTGTCTTGTGGCACACACAGCTCCAGACATGGGCCAGCAGCAGCAGGTTTCAGAGCTCCCCCACCACTGGTGAAACCAGGTGGGAGGTAGCTGTGGCACCTCCATGCCACACAGGACAGCTCCTTTTGCTCTGGATCCTGAAGGTGAGCATGGACCCCCTACCCTACCTGCTCCTGGGACCCAATCCATGTCTCCACATGGTGCTGTGTCACAGGCTCTTCCAGCTGCTGCTGAGCTACCCAGGCACCTCCATGCTGAGTGCTCTGGAGTTTTGCTTGGATCTCTCCCCCTGTCATTCACTTTTCACTGTTTCTGGATATTTATCTGATGTCTGCTGTTATGTTTGAACGCAGAATCACAAAATGGTTTGACTTGAAGGGACCTTGGAGATCGTCTTGTTCCGACTCCTCTGCCATGGGCAGGGATATCTTCCACTCAACCAGGTGCTCAGAGCTTCATCCAGCCTTGTCTTGAATTCCTGCAGGCATGGGACATCCACAACTTCTCTGGCAAAGCTGTTCCAGTGCCTCACCACCTTCATAGCAAAGTTTATTTTTTTGCAATATCTTATCTAAACCTCCTCTCTTTCAGTTTGAAACATCCACTACAACTTGTCAAACAGTTGCCTGGAGGGCCCGCCTTGCCTTGAGTAGTGGACTCATTTCCCCATGAATTTGTGAGAGGATGAAAGAACAACCAGACAAATCCAATAACAGATTTTGCTTTCTCAAAGTGACTGATGATTAAAAAATCCCCAGACCAATGCAGACTTTCAGCAAACATGATCTTCATGCTGTCATACTTATTTGGGAATACCTTTATTTTATTATGCTTATCACCCAATGAATAATGGACTGGAAAGGCTTGGGAAAGATGAGCATCATTTGAAAGCTGGGATCATGTCTCCTCTTGCTGCAGGGCATGGGTTTCTGGGTTCTTCCTTACCCCATGTGTTATGCTTCACACTAAAGGCCTGGAAAGAGGAGACAGAAACTGGTGCAGAAAAGCAAATAACACCTGGGCTCGCTGAAAATTATGTGTGCACCCTCAAGAAAAGTCCTGAAACAGAAAAGGATGGCATCAATGGAGAGATGGAAGGCCAAAAACTGTTAGGACGGTTCAGTCAGTTCCAGATAACTTCAACTTAAGAAAAAATGGAGAAGTGGTTGTCTGTATCTTCACTCTTCAAAGATCTCCAGTGTAAACAGACAGTTTGTATCTGTGTAAAGGGTCAAAGAAATGCCTGCTTTCAAATATTTACCACCATGCAGAGAGATTGTAGCCACAGCATAGCCTTTTCTCAAATCTAGTGGCAGCAATTTTTTTTCTTTTCTTGATTTGGCTGCATGTGTCCATTTCCAAGGCAGGTCTTACTCACCTGTGACTGTTGCTTTTCATGATAAAATCTTGTTTCCTGTCAGTGGGACTTGATTAGCAATTGATTGAAGACAAAGAGAGGGTGGAAATCTGATAGAGTGATATTTTTTCAGAAAAAATGCAATCCAGGGCAAAAATTAATGCCTTTGCCGATTCACATCTCCAAGTATGTTTCCAAGTATGCAGTCTGTTTTAAGGAGGCTTACCATGCCAGAGGTGTGCAGATGGTGCAGTGGATAGCCACAGGGAAGGAGTAAATGGGTGCTTGAATAGAGTTTTGTCCTCCAAAATCCCCCAGATCAGCTTTGTACCTGCAGCCTATCAATGCCTCATCACCAGGCTGTCTTTGGCTGCCTCCTTACCCCGTCCCCACCCCGACAAAAAAGTTAGGCTTTTAAAAGAACTTTACAGGTTCTCATTGTTTCCACGAATTCCTTCACAAATTCCAGTGTGCTGTAGAAGGCTGACACTTATCCACTGCCTTCCCAGGATTTGGGCCCTTCATCATCAGCTCCAGTTATGTGGGAGGGAAGACTTTTCTTGCAGAAACCAGGAAAAAATAAAGACATCTAAACACATTAAATCGAGCTGCCAGGAGCTGGGGTCAGGCCACTTTTTCAAGGGATTAGCTCAGATTCAGGTTACTTGAGAGCCCACTTAGACATTGAATTTCTAGTCCATTTTGAGAGTCCTAACCAGTGCCATGAACAATAAACATAATGTGTGGATATTAATATTGTCTTCAAAGGCTTAATCTTATGTATTCATTGGTTTTTTTGATACCAGACCATGGCAGCATTAACTTTGGCTTAATGTACCAGTCAAAACCAGTAAATGCTGCCAGTCAGGAGCTCTCTCAGCAAATGAACTCTGCTGCTGGTAAAGTTGCACACTGGAGCAGCTCACCAAAGAGGAGGTTGAAATACGAATGCCTAAAAAGAGGTGTGAATATCCTATAAGGATGTACTTTCTACATCATCCACCAATGGATTAAAAAGATGCTGTTTTCTTGAATGCTCAAAGATGGCATTGTTGATGACTCATGCTGGAAAAATAGGGAGTTCACTGAACACACTAATGTGAGTGCAAATTTATCTTCCTTCAGGATATTTGTAAAGCAGTTGGATTCCCTGGCAATTATTCCAGCTGAACTACTGGCCAGGGTGCCAACAATTCATCGATGTTAATGGCATAAATGGCATCGTGTCAAAGGTAAGAAAAAATGTCCCTTGCACTCCTTTAAATGTCTTGATCTCTTAAAAGATGAAGTTTCATGTTTTGATAGTATTCAGCAATTAGATTCTGTGTATCTTCTCAGGAGTGTTGTTGCACAGGTACAATAGCATGTTAACTACCATCTTTTTTAGCCACACAAGAAAGCATTTAAGCAGCAGTTCTATGTTATTACATTCATAATATTTCTAGCCTTCAGCTTCTCTTCCCTGATTCACAAATTCTTTGCCAACAGGAGCTCTCACCTTAAGGGACTGACCTGGCTGGCTGGAAACTGAACCCTGAAGGGTATTTTTAAGGCAGATCCAGCGCTGGCTGGAAGAGGGAGTGAGCCCCTGTCTGGGGAGAGGTGCAAGGAGATGGCTCAGTGCATTTGCACCATGCCATGTAAAGTCCACATGGGAAATTATTGTGTGAAAATTAGCATCCTATTACAGGAATGCTGCTCTTCCAGACACATGGTAACTCCCTTGCTGACAAACTCTTGGGTCTGTGACTCCCCATGAAGCCGTGGGTGTGACTTTGCTCCCTTGAACCATCTGGGTGCTGATCCCACATCAGCAGTAGGTGGGGAGAGGCAATAAAATCTCCTCCTTTCTGGCTTAGAGTTATTTGGTGAAGCACAGCTGAGGGGGTGCCTTGGGAAGCTCCATATCAGGAGTGGCAATTAGATTTATGCTGACCTACCACCACCTGGCTGGTTTATTAATTTGTGCAATCACAGCACAAATTGACCTGGTCTAGTGGGAGATGAGACAAGTTGGAACTAGATGGTTCTTAAGGCCCCTTTCAACCCAAACCATTTTGTGATTCTGTGAAAACTTCCTCAACCTATAGTCAGCAAGCACATGGCGAGATTCCTCCTGCTCTCAGCCCTTGGGACAGGTGCACTAAACCTTGCATGGTGTGGTTAGAGTTGCTGTGTTATGTTTCCATGCCTGGTTAACCAGACTGGCAGTTTTTGACAATCTCTATTCTGGAGAACAAGGAATCAGCTCAGAAAATGGGTGGGTTTGAGTCTTCTTTAGGGTTTTTTATGGGCTGGATGACTTCACCATTGAAATGTCATGACACGTGGTTCTGCCTTGCATCATGGTTAAACAGAGGTGAGGAGACACCTTTGCTCTACTGCTCCCACAGAACCTGTGCTGGGCTTTTGGAACACTGTTAGACTTGTTCTTTTACTGGAGATATTAGAGCTGTTGGAGATGTACAAGGTGCTGAAGTCACAGACAGCCCCATGTCAGCATAGCCCAAATGTCAGTCCAGTGAGGCTGGGAAGTTAGGGCTGTGTTGTGGAGAGTAGAAGAAAAGGAGACTTTGTGGTAAAAATGGGTATGGTGATGGTGTCTCCAGTCTTTTTCAGGAGCTGTGTCCTGGTAATGTGGGTGACAGCCCTGCTGTGGCTGACAGTACTTGGATTGACTCTGGATGCAGCTGAGCACCCCAGCCTTGTGTGCAGGGCTTCATCCTGACCACTGCTTTGTCTGTGACTGCAGAAAGGGCTTTGCTGGCTTTGGGCTGCTGGGAGGGAAGCCCTGGTCACAGTGCTGCAGTGACTGTAAGGGACGAGGGCTGGCAGCCACTGTGTGCTTGCCTGGTTCCAGGGCTCTGTTGGATTCACCCTTCACCCAGGCACATCCTGTCCTGGTTCCTTCTCAAGTGTTTCATCACAGGAAGAGGGTGCTCCTCTTGGCCCCAGCTGATCTCACCCTCAGAGGGTTTAGCCTTAGCTCTGACCTCACTTCTTCTTTTTTAAAGCCATTATTGTAATTCCCCCTTAGGAATCCTCCCTTTGAATGCCAGTTGGGACTGTGCAAGGCTTTCCTCCAGCATCTCCTACAGGAACTGTTCACCCCAGTCATTTCTAGCCTTCATTTTTTTGTCACACTTTTGTTACTTTCATTTCTTTTTTAGAGCTTTCTGACCTGGGTTCTTCAGCTGTGATGTAAATCTTATATATTATTTTCATGCCTTGAAGACATACCTTTATTTTTGGGCTCTCAGAATGAGAGAAAATAACATTAGGTTGTGCTATGAAAGATTTATATTTGATATTAAATAAATTTCTTCATGGAAAGGGTCATCAAGCACTGGAAGAGGCTGCCCAGGGAAGTTGTGGTGTCACCATCCCTGGAGATATTTACAAGGTATGTAGGTATTCCATTTAGGAACATGGTTTATTGGTGGGCTTGGCACTATTGGGTTGATGGCTAGACTCAAAGTTCTTAAAGGTCTTTTCCAAACTAAGCAATTTTCTGATTTTATGAAACACACTGATATTTTCTGCTACTCCTCTGCAGGACAAATTAACTTTTTTTTTTTCTTCTTTTTTTTTATGCTCTAGGCTGGATGGACATCTTTCTTCTGCTGATCATAGAATCATCTTCCTTTTCATTTCATCCCTTTTCATCTCCCCTTCCTACCAATGCTATTTTCAGGGTTGAATTTTTAACTTTTCTCATGGTACAGATTTCTCTGACCCCCTCAGCCTTTGTCTCGCCTCCCTGAAGAGTGACTGCTGTGTTATCATCCTTCTCTCATTCTGGAAACATGGACATGCTGCAGAAGACAGGCACTTCACGCACACCATGAAATTAACATATAAGAACCAATTTAGAAGGTATCTTGAGACAGAACATCTAATTCATCTCTCAGCCCTGGGGCAGTATCCTATCAGCTTAAATAATTCCCTAATAAGTACTGGTCTAGTCTGTTTTTCCAAGCCACCCAGGATGGAGGCTCCACAGCTTCCCAGGCAATGAGCTTCACTATTGTCACTGTTTGAAAACTTCCCAATGCCTAATGTAAGCAACCCTCCTATGACCCTATCCAAGCCCCCTATCCAACCCTGTTTTTCTGTAGACGTATATGATATGACTATGTGTCACCTGAGCACCTTTATTGTTTTCCCCTTCACTAATAAGTCTTATTTTGCAGCTCTCTCATTGCTGCAGATTGTGCCTCCTCCTTGCTATGCTTCGTTTCATCCCTAAAAGAGCACACGAAAAAGCTGCAGCTTCACACCCTCCCTCCATGAGAGGTGGGAAACAGGTGAGCTCTATATAATTCAGTGAGATTAGTGTGGTCATGTTGTTCAGGGAAAGTCCCCCAGGCACTTAACTAATCATCTTAAATGAAAGGACATGAAATTAAAATCACCAGAGACAGTCACATCTTCTCATCTTCCTATCTGTATCTGCAGTCTCATATGTAGTCAAATGGCAGAATCACCCCCAGTCTAGGTACCCCATGCCTGGGGACGTGGTTTTATTCTGTCTGAGGTTTAAGACCAATAAGAAATTAATTTTAATTCTGGATCGGCTGCAGTCAGGACTTTGATTTCATTTTAATATATCTAGTGTGGCATGAGACCATTTCTGAACTGAAGAAGAATTTCAGGGTGAAGATTTAATTCTCCCTTGTTTTCTTGTGATATCAGCTTTCTGGACAATGGGGAACCAAGGCTCTTACCAGTGTGATTCCCATTCTCTTAGCACTGTGGGCTCAGCTAAGAAGTGGTCTCACTGGACTACTCAATATATTGGGAATTGTCAGAAGACCACTGTCCTTTGAAGAGGTGAGTCTCAAATGGGAAGGGGGCATGAGGGTACTTCAGTTCTTCCTGTCTGCCAATGCAAAATGTCCTGGAGGGTCTGTGTCCAACATGGTGCAGGACAAGAGGATACCTTCAGGGTAGGGTATAGTTTGAAGGAGGCAGCACATCTGATAAAACCTGCACGTGAGGCAGGGAAAGCTGGTCACTGCTGCTTGTCATTAGCCCATCATGAGATGCCAGGGTGTGGAAAACTGCTTACCTAATCTGTGACCAGGCTGTCTTGCAGCAACATTGATGCTTTCTCTCTGCTGACTTGGTTTAATTTAAAGCCCAGAAGGACAATAGGAGACTTCCTTATCAACCTCCAAGTGTTTCATATCAAAACCAAAACCCGAAGTACTGGCTTTGCTGCTCTGATGTATTCAGCCCCAAGAGCCCTGACCCCGCTCCAAGCTGTGCTTTGGCAGTCATTTTGCAAACTGAAGCTGCACTCTAGCTTGGAGAGGAAGCTCACTGCTTTGACACTGCCTGTTTTCCTGCTGTACTCTGGGCGTGAGAGCTCCTGATGCTGTGATGGGAATGGTGAAATGGGAAACCAGTCATCAAAAACTCAGCCACAAGGGTATTTCCTAGGTTGCTGTGCTTTGCTTCTTTGGGCCTAACAGTGAGAGCACAACAGGGCTTTTCAAATGGTTTCCTCTCCATCATTCATATAGATGGCTGAATGTTGTTCAAAGTCTTTATCAGAGACATACCTGGTATCACCAGGAAAGCCAGTCTTATCCCACAGGATGCACGTCTAAACAGGGGAAAAACAAACAGCATCACTTATATGAAGAAAAAGGCAAAACCTGTGCTTTAAAAGAAAAATCAAGCACTGATGTTAGTGCTCAGCAATATATATATTGTTCAGTGTCCTAGTTTGGAGGACAGGTGTCTGCTAAGAAAGGCAGGACCCTCTCTTGAAATGGTGAAAGTAAACCTCCTCCAACCAAATTATTATAATTTTGAAATCAAACGGCTCTCAGGCAAAGATATGGGAATTAGGAATAACAGTTCTTTACTAGGGAAATTAAAATAGAAATACAATACTACAAAGAACAAACCCCAAGCCCTGACAAAGTCAGAGTACAACCTGACACCCTGTCAGTCAGGGTGTTGGTAGCAGTTCTATTAAATGGTGGCTGTAGTCCTTTTGTAGTGACAGATGTGATTCAGTTAAAGCAATGGTTCTGTAGAAGATGCAGTTTCCTTCTGGAGGTCCAGTGGTGATATGAAGAAAATCCAGCTTCCCTCTGGAGTCCAGTGGAGAAGGGGCTGCCTTATCCCAAAACCTCTGTTTTATCTTGGTATGAAATGTTGGGCTCTTCCCCCTGGCTGGAGCAACTTCCAATGGGATGCAGTAATTTTATCAGTCCCACAGTGGGACTCAATGGGCCATTAGCAGAAGATACCTTCCTGGAGGAAGGATGAGTTGTGAAAAGCCAAAGAACAATGCCCTGCCTGGTTTCAATGGATGGCCCATTAGGAGAACATCTCCCACAGAGCTAAGCATCACCGCCCCCACCCTCAACAGATGGTGATAGAATAGACCTTTTATCACACCCTGTACTGTAACCCAAGACATTCAGAAAACTTCCCCAACCTCTACTTCCCCAAAACACTCCCTTTCCTTCCAGTTTATAAAGCCCTTGTGGCACACAGTGTTTTGTTGGGCAAGACTTGGCAGCTCCCCGCGCTTACATCCCATCAGCATGAGAGTATCCCTTGGACTCAGCTTATTCCTGGCTTTCCTGAACTCAGGTGAGTTTTCCATTGGGACCTGTGGAGTTGTGAGACATGAAAGAGGTCTGTGAATGGAGTGTTTCATTTGTGAAGCTATTGCTGCCATCCGAGCCATAAACCCCCTCCCTCATCCTGGGGGATTTGCACTGCAGAGGGGTGGGGGTGGCCAGTCTTCGGGGATCTTTGGTCCTATGAGCCAATGTGTAGATGAGGGTGCTGGCATTTGGAACGCGAGCTGACAGTCTGATTTTCTGTGGTGCTCACTGGTGATACAGCCAGGACAGCCATCAGAGTGATTCAGGTTACCCTGAGGCTGCCAGACCTTTGGTAAGCTGAATTGGTCTCCAGGCTAATTTATTTTACTCATGTCCAGGGTTGTGTGTTTTGGACATAATGTCATCTCAGCCATCTTTCAGCTCTGCTCTAGAAAAGCACAGCTGTCTTGGAAGTTTTGGGTGACGGTAGATGCCATGGCCACTGCAACGTGACTTGGTTGGCACCTAGGTTTAGGGAAGTGGCACATGCCCTGGACCTATTAATCTACATGCTGGACTCTTGTGGGTGTGTGTCATGGAAGAGATCCTGTTTGTCCTCTGTTGAAATACACATTATTCCTTTCTAAGTGTTTCCTGATGAGTATCTGATATTCTGGTCTGCTTAAAGTGTTCCAACAGGTATCTGTTGAAGTGGCTTCCCCTAATGCCTACAAAGAGATATACAAAGAGATAATGCTTGCAAAGAAAGTCTCTATTTGTATCGTCTGGCAGGTCTTGTTTCTCAGCCACTCAGGTGCCCTTATTCACTACAAGGAGAGAATTTGGGGTCTGTGAATCTAGGGACACCTGAGTGTTTGCCAGGATAAGGGATTTGTAGGGATGCTGTCATCAGCAACTCCAGGAAAAGCCCCACAAGATTGCACAATGAAACAGGAAAAATAAGGGAAGAGAAATGTGAAAAAATGCTGATCAATGCTAAAATTAAACATCAGTGAAAGGGGAAGTGAATGCCTTATGACTGCTGCTCAGGAGTGTGTCCTTCTCTCCCCAGGGACCTGCCTCCAGTGTGAGATATGTCACAGCATGGGAAAAAGCTGCTCTGGCCCCCTGAAAACCTGCACTGGTGGTGAAGACACCTGTGGCATTATTCTGCATGAGGTCCTAATAGGTGAGACATCCTCTAAGCCAGTGTGGCTTTCAGAGTGGGGCTGACTGGGGGACTTGTCTCTCTCCCCACTTCTGTCACTGGTAGTATGGTCCATCCTTTTACAACCTGATAATTTTTATTTTACTGACAGATGATCCAGAGATCAGGATAGTCTGGGGTAGGGAAAGCTCTTTATTCCTCTATTTCAAGAAGCAGTTTTCTGCTGGGAAGGTTTGGTTCTTAGCTGTGGAGGGAAGGATCAAAACCTCATAGTGGGAGGAGACACTGGCTTGTAATTGTGGCTAAGGTGAGAAATTGAGTCGGGAAGCTGAGAGACTGAACCATGAGCTACACTATGCTCCTGACATCTAGTACTGGGGGTGCACTGGTGATGTATGGAGACAAAAGCTTGCCCATCCTCAAGCAGGGATGGGGGCACCACGAAACTGTGCAGCGCTAGCAGGGCTGAGCTATCACTTTATCATCATCATCATCATCATCATCATCATCATCATCATCATCATCAATCACTTTAGGTTAGAAGAAACCTTGAAGATCATCTGGTTTCAAAACTCCTGCCCTGGGCAGGGAGACCTTCCACTAGACCAGGTTGCTTAGAGCCCCATCCAACCTGGCCTTGAGCACTGCCAAAGATGGCAGACATCCACAGCTCCTCCTGGCAACTTGTTCCAGTGTCTCACTATTACTGGCAACTTGATCCAGTGTCTCACCACCCTCACTTGCAAGAATTTATTCTTAATATCTAATCTTAATCTACCCTCTTTCAGTCTGAAGCCACTCCCACCAGCCCTATGAGTTCACGTCCCTGTCAAAGTCCCTCTCCAGCTCTCTGTAACTCCTTTAGGCACTGGAAGTTGCTATAAGGTCACCTTGGAGCCTGCTCTTCTCCAGGCTGAACAACCCCAACTCTTTCAGCTTGTCTTCACAGGAGGTGTTGTCAACCAGTAACCACGTTCTCGTGGTTGATAAGTCAAAGCTGGTGCTGGGCCCTGGCACAGCTGGACACTCAGTTGTGTTGGAGGCATGGCCTTAGCCATTGCTCAGCCTTAGTGATGTGACTATTGCCTGTTAGACTGGAGTCTGGCCCATATCCTATCAGCTTTGCTGCTGGCAGCTCCAGTGCCTGCCTTCTTCTGCTGGCGCACCCACCCCTCATCCTTTAAGCACTTCAGCAGACTCAGTTCAGCTGTTCTGCTCCCCTTTACACCTTTTGGGCTTGGCTGAGGGGGTAGACCAGACTTGCCTGTGCCAGGATGCTTGTGGGTGTGATCGACTGCGCACTCTGCAGATTTTACACAGGCTGAGCAAGCCTGTGCTATGGGTCAGAGGCATGTGTCACACCATAATCTCTGCAGGTGTGGTGTCCTGGCTTACTGGTGATGCTTCTCAGGAAGATCAGGCATTTCTTTCAGTCCCTGGGACAGCTGCCTAGAAGTTGGTACTAACAGGAAGTAACAGGAGGGGAAGGGAGTTACTTGTGTTGAATGACTTTGCACTGCCTTCTGCTTCATGACAGGGGGAATGGCCATCTCTTCATCCATCAAGTCCTGCCTGCCATCCCACGTCTGCCACCTTGGTCCTGTCACTGTGAACTACGGGAAGGTGAAAGCAAAGAGCCACTTGGTTTGCTGCACGGGCGAAGACTGCCGGACCACCTCCGTGTCATGTAACTCTTTATTTTCCCTATAGCCCACCCCCTCTCTGTCTGACCCATCCCATGGTGAGGCCTTCCAGGCTAAGCCACCACCTGGTTATTCCTCTCATTCCCTCACTGACACCAGCTACAGCCCATGTCTTTAATTTCAGTGCCTCCAGATAATGATGTGCCCAATGGATACCAGTGTCCTGCCTGCTACAGCGTGGACTCCTTTCAGTGTGGTAATGAAGTTGTAAACTGCACTGGATCTGAAGACCAATGTGTTGACCTTGCTGGGTTAATGAATGCTGGTAACTGCCTATCATTTGGGGCTGTTTTTCCTCTTGGGAAAATGGGTGAAACTAGTCTAAGATAAAGCACTGCTGAGATAAAAGTGGGCAAAAGGTGTGAAATTCCAAAGAGGAAGATATAGGGAACTTAAAGCTGAAAACTGAAAACTTCAAGCTGAACAAAGGGCAGGCATTTTTCTTTCCTTCTTCCCAATCATGCATGGATAATTGCTGGAATTCCTTACAGCATGGCATAACTGAGATCAAGAGTGGAACTTGTTTCTTGGAGCAATCTGGTACATGTAACAAACCTGACCAAGCCCCTGAACCTGCTGGCCCTAGCTAGGATATATGAGGGTGAATTTGGATCTAAGCCAGTTGCCAGCCCAGTGGAGGTTCAGATGGAGCTTTGCAGAAATGCTGCTTTCCTGTGGGGTAATACCAGTCACTGGGGATAAGACAGTGCTGCAGTTGGTTCTTCTGCATGAGGAAAGCTGGGGACAGGTCCCTGCCTTGAAGTCCAGCCTTTGAACACCTCCATTAGAAATCTTTTTCCCACTTCAGGTCCTGTAATTAGAGGGATGAAAGTAGACAGTAATTCTTCTGGTCACTCTCTTTTCCACCCCTGCTGCAGGTTAAAGAATTCCACCTTTCATGGCACACCTGTGCTCCAGCAGGCAGGAAAAAACCCATGGAAATAAAGAGCAACTTCACCAGCTATAGAAGCAGACTGAAAAACAATTATCTTGTGTATGGTTATGGATGAAGTTCCTTTGAGTTGATAATATTGCTAGGTGATGATGTGATGCCTGAAGGTCCTTCCTATAGACTTTATTAATGTGCTGTCCAAACCCTCAATTAGATAATGTTTCACAGAGACAACATGAAGGAAAACAAGAATTTCTTAGTCACAGCAATGAAAATAGAGTGGCAAAATTAATTCAGTGTACCACTGAAATAAAAAATGCTCCTAACTTGTCTTGGCTTGATTGATCAGCCACTGTGAATGGAGAAGGCCTGCACAGTGTGATAAACTGTGCAGAGGAAACAGCACTAAAGGGGAGCACAGGAAGGTGAGGAAGTAATGAAGTGCCTTTACATGTTATGTGTATTTGAGATAAAATTGTTCAACAAATTGTTCCAGACCTCCATAACCTACACAGCAGAGACACATGAACAGCATTAGCAAAAGCAAGCAAGGGGATAGGCACTCAGCACCTGCTCAGGTCTCCTCTTCTGGTAATGCTCCAGTGGTGGCAAAGGACAAGTTCAGGTTTCAGGGGGCCTGTCAGCAGGTTTCTGTCTTGGTTTTGCTAAAATCCTATAAAGCCTTGAGGAATGAATTTCTCTTAATAAATGGCTCAGGCTGTATTGTCACTGAGACTTCTCAACTCCATGTCAAATCTGACTGAAAGAAAGTCACCCAGTTCTAATGTCTTGGGAGGGTCAGAGAGAGAAGGAGACAACAGGTTGGAAATAGGGACTGCACTGCCCGGGGTGGGATTAATGCTGGGGTTTGGATCTCCTGACTCATGGCCTGTATTTCTTGTATTTCCCCTGCATAGGTGGACTGTCTCTGAAAGCTGCCATGAAGGGTTGCACCACCATTTCTGAATGCAGTATGGTAGGAGATGGAAAAAACAGCCTGGGAGTGATGGACATAAAGTTGAAACGATTTGAGTGCAGACCAGCTTCTGTTATGCACAGGGTGGCTTTGGCTGGAGTTGCCCCTCTACATACGACCTTCCTCCCTGTCCTGTCAGGATTCATCCTGGAGAAGGTACTTTTCTGACTCTCACTAGTGCTGGATTGAGCAAAACCCACAGCAAACTCCAGAAGTGGTTTACAACTTAGTAATTTTTGATGTAGCTTCTTCTTCATCCTAATGGGGATTTTATTTTCAGATTAGCTCTCATTTTCTGTTTTCACAGAATAAAGACAGCACTTACACTTCCTTTGTTTCCTCATTGATTTAATCTCATTTAAAGCTTCATCTGTTCAATTGTGGTTGGTTTTGTGTTGCATTCTCTCAGTGCTTTGTGCACACTGGGACCATATGAAACTGTGTGAGTTCCTCAAACCCTGCACAGGAGCTGGGAGCTCTCAAGACAGCCCTACAGTCTATGTCCACTATCTCAGTGTAAGTGGCAATTTACAAAGCCACTTCTCCAACCTCTGAAAAGGACTGGAGAGGAGTTCCTGAGAGGTTCACTCTAAGAAGAAAGATCACTTGCCCCTTTTTCCAACCCTTGTATCATGTTAGTCCAAGCAGGAGGAGTCCCTCAGCTCAAAGGGCTGCTTGTGGCCCTGGGCCACAAATAATTGCTTCAGAGTATAAGACACTGCAGTAAGCAATCTGCTTCTGGAAAGAAGTTGCCTTACCAGACAGTCTCTCATTTAGTCTTAAGTTTCATGATTACCTGTTGGGAACATTTAATTTCATAAAATAGGTAGGTTTCCATGGTGACAGACCACTGGGGATCCAACTAATGGGAAATTTCAGCTCAATGCTTATTTCCATTCTGTTGGCTGAACTACACCCACTGTTTGTGTAACCTTCCACTTCTACACTCATCACTCCCTGGCTAATCTGCCCAATCACTCCTTGCCTAATGGGCATCCTTGGGTTGGTATCACACAAAAGCACTGAAGAAAAAACATCACCAGGCAGCACTGCCATACCTGGGAGTACTGGCTGTGGGCTAAAGGATGGAGTATGAGAGCTCTGGGAGATGCTGAGGTGTACATTGGAGGGGTGTTAGCAAACTTCAGCATCTCCCTGTGTGTCTGTTCCCAGATGAATGGCCCAGTTTGGAGCAGACTCCAGGACTATTAAGCAAAGTTCACGGTTGTGTCTGCCCCTAATAGCCCCAGCTCACAGCGCCAGAATGCGTTTTGAGCATCCCTGAGTTCCAACGCAATTTTATCTCCTAGTTCAGTGCTAGGAAAGCCTTGGGTGCTGAAACCAGACCACAACACATGGCAGTAGTGAGATGACTGCCTGCATGTGTAAGCCTGAATGTATATGTTATCAGCTTATAACTTGCAGACTGGGGACTGAATGTTCTTGCAGTTTTTTCTCCCCAGACTTTCTCTTCTTCCCAAACAGGTTGAAACTCTTTTCTTCCTGGTATTTCCACCAAATTATTTGGGATAAAATGTCATATTATCTATTATAATAAATGGTGTGGGTCTGAGAGTGAAAATTAATTTTTGGGGTAGGGAGTGAACTGATAATACAGATTTAATGCAGGGAAAAGAGTCTGGCTAGACTTAGTTAATTATTTGCAGAGGCTGTGCAATTACAGTGTGGATGTTAGAGAAGGAACTCAGCTCCCTCTTCATGGTGTAGCAATACACTGATACTGCAATGACCCACTCATTCAGCATTTTTCCAGATCTGATAAAATCCTGGAATTAAAAAAACTCTCTGTCTATGTAAGTACATTATCCCTGAACACATCTCCTGCACGCTCACGTGGAACACTACATTACTGTCCAAGGCACCCCTGTGGCAGATCTCGATTCGCTTCGATGGCTCAGCCCTTCGCTTCTGCTCGTTCCACTCCAACCTGTGATGTTATCGGGATGGAAAAGCTGAATGGATCTGTTCAGCCTGGTCAAGACCTGGGTGCTACACATCCACAGGCCATGGTGCTGGGGCGGTATTTCGGGGAAAACAAGGGGAAGAGCAGACAGCAATATTTCTGATTAAAAGGGTTTGTGGTCCAGAAAGAAGAAGCAGCTTGATTTTGACCTCTAACTCAATGTTGTGGCAAACAAAGCTGTCGCAATCTGTGGCTGCATAAATGATGGAGTGATGAGTGGAAACAACCCTGCATCTTTATGACTGATACCCTTGTACTTGGTCCTGTTCCAGCATACACATTTTAAAATGCTGCTACGAGTAAAAAATGTGAAATGCAATGCCTTACAGTGAAAGTCTTCAGAAGCATTAACCTGTCATTTTACTGGGAAAAAAAAGGCAGGGATGTGCCTTGTTTACAGGCTATTACCACACTTATGTGGAAGTAAGATAAGATCTCAAAGGGCTCTTTTATACACAGGAGTGCAACAATAGCCTGACAAAACCAAAGGAGAGAAAGCAACATCATCACTGTGCACAGAATGCAGCCATTAGACCAAAGGTTCATCAGCTTTGGTCTGAAAATTAGAATAAAGACCTTTCAGAAATGGATGCAGACAGGTTAAAAACAGTTCAGGCAGAGCTGGATGGAGGTGATAGGATGATGAACCTTTCTGATCTCAGTTTCTGGCTTCTGAGGAGGGAGATGATGCTGAAGTGTGTTCAGATAAAAGCAACACAAAAGATGGAATAAAAACTCCTTGGTGACCAATTTACTAAACAAATCAGTGTCATCTTGGTATCTTGAGCAAGGAGAGATGAATGAGCAGCACTTGCCTCTCAGTAGCTGCAGGGTGTGACTGCAGAGGTGGGGCCATGTCCAGAGATTCCCTGCAGAGCCTCCACTCTGGGGACCATGGGAAATCCCATTCCTCACAGGGTTAAACTGAGGATATGCAGCAAGGAGCAGCTCTTGAGGTCATAGGCATGTTGGGGAGGGGCAAGGAGAGATGTGGCCAAAATCCACCCAGTGGAATGACTCCTGCTGATTTTAATGGGCTCTGAACCAGGCCTTAGACACCAAAATGGGTTGTTTCCATCAGCAGCTCCTCCTTACAATATATACAAACCCTACTCCCACACAGACATGTAAATACCAGATCCTCCCTTAGATCTTGCCGATCCTCCCTTAGATCTTGCAGATGCTTCTGCCCCCAGACACACAGGCACTCTCAGCTCTGCATGGCTGAAGCTGCCTTCTTCACCCTCAACACCCACCATGCCAACAACAGCCTTTGTCTCCCCTTTTGTATAGCCAAGAGGGCTCAAACCACTGTCCTGGCTTCCCAGGCAGTGGAAAATTGACCATGTCCTGCCATTCCCTCTCTCTCCTCTGAAGTTTTGGTTCTTTCCCAAAATGCTGAGCCAGCCAGAAAGCCTGGTGGCAGACAGAAAACCCATGGGAGATCTGAAACAGGGAGAAGAACATGCAGGAATTTTGCTCAGCAAGCTGGTAATTTTGTAGGGTAGAGGGAAGGTGGGGATTTGGGGGACACAGGCCTGAGCTTTGTGGGTGGGCTGGAAAGGAGCAGGAAAGAGCAGGAGAAGTCAGGGAGAAGGGGCTGCATCTCTGTGCAGTCATGCACCATGCATGGCAGTTCTTATCAGATAATAAAAAACCTTGGCTCCTTCTTCCCAGCATATCCAGCTGGGAATGGTTTTTCTCTTTTTATCTCACATTTTGGGAAACATTCCTGCCCGCAGCTGTTTCACACCTGGAGCTCAGGACACCAGGACCCGGTTTATCTGACCAGAGATTGGTCTGGAGTTGCATTTGCGGGAGAATGCAAAATTGTTTCAATTTTAAAATTTTTGTTTGATATAATTACAGTGTTTCCCATAAGGAAGTTTCCCCCGTACCCTGGTCTAGCAGGTTCAGTGGGTATTCTGGGACTCACACTTCTACAAAGGCAAAGTGAAGACAAACAGGAAGTAAACAAAAAGGCTTTATTGTGGACAGGGACATGTGTCCTGCTCCATACCACAGACATAATTTTTTCACCTCTTTCAGGAAAGGATAGGTGAGTCTTGAGCCATCTGACCAAATCTGGGCTTCAGCAAAGGGTAATTGTCTGCACCTGGACATGTATTAAATTCCCAGGATGGCTGAGTCAATAGTGCTCTTGGAGATCATCTTCTAATTAAGCTACACTTTCCCATTTGCACTGTGAGATCCACCACGGGCAGAGGCACCTCTACCCCAGACACAAAGTCTTGGGTGGAAAGGATCCCAGCTCCAGGATGATGCATTTTCCTTGGAGAACCTATTTTACCTTAAAGCAGTGTAGTACAGACAGCAAATGCTCCACAGGTCAGGAGTAGGATAATCTCGTGTCAAAGCCTGCATGGTCTCACCTCCTAACTCCTTGGAGACTTCTACTGGATGAAAACTTGCTCTTCCCAAATTTTCACAATATTTTCCCTTCTCTGGATTGCAATGGAGAAGAACAGCATTTAGTACCCCCTTCTATCGCTGACTCATGGAAGAAGCACCTCTCCCTACCTATATCTGAACTGTGGCACTGCCCAGGTTCAGAGAATTATTTAGGTTGGAAAAGACCTGTAGGATCACTGAGTTCTCTCATGTCTATGAGTGAATGAAAACAAAATTTACCCCTGCACCTAACTTGGAATCACCTAATAAATCTCTCCAAGCACACTCGTAAGTCTTACCAGTTACTAGGATAAGAGCTGATGTGCAGGCAGCTGGACACTTGGATGCTGCCACTGCAGACACAGTTGTTTGGTTTTCAGATGTCACAGATAGCAGGAAAGGTAAGTTTCTTTTCACAGTTCACTGTGTCCCATGGTCACATCTCATGTCAGGTTTCATGTCCAGGGAATAAACTTCTTGAGCATCTTGCCCAGAAACTTGTGTTGTGCAGTGATGGATTCTGACTTTATCCTCAGAAGAATCTGGTCGGGGGTATCAGATCATAGCACATTCTTTCCAAGCAGGATTCTGCTGGAAATGGTGTGGCCTACTAGAGAAAAAGCTGAAAACTATTGGCAGATGATTTCCAAAGGAGAAGCTGGTTTTGGGTATTGGGCTCTGTGCAGAATAAAGGGAACTGTGAGGTTACAGCTCTAGGAAACTACAAAACCTTTTGTGGCACCAGATGAGGACCCATCTCATAGGGCTGGTTGGACTCAAAGAGGCTGATGCAATTTGGGAAGTAGCTTGTCACAGTGCAAAAAGTCTGACTGGAGAGCTGGGCTCAGTGCAGGAGCTCTGGAGGGCTGGGAGTTGTAGCAGATAGTGTTGCAGGATGCTGAGCTATAGAATTAGTCAGAGGCTCAGGCTGTGCTCAAGGAGTCAGGCTTTTCATAAATGGTTAAGTTCCCACACAATGTGGCTGTAAAATGATGGGTTTAAGATGTTTTAATTAGTTCAATATCCTCCTCCTTTTTCTTTATTGGGTTGCAGAGGCCATGACTGAGTGCTCACATACAGCGACAGTGGTCTGACACACAGCTTTGCTGGATGGAAGTTTTTGAGAAATGTGATTCAATCTCCTAGGTCTAGGACTGTAGCTGTGGCTTTATTTATTTGTCTTGTGCTCTCAAACCTCTTTGGTTTACTCAGGGAATTTTCAGACATGAGCGTGGGAAAGCATTTTTCTCTTAAAATGGGAGATGAAATAGTCACTGTTTTCATGATGGCAAAAGGGGCGCTGTGAGAAATTAGTTCCAGTGTTACGAGATCCTTCCGATTACAGGAAGTGATGATCATGATGCCAATTATGTGCTGGAGTTGCTATAAGCTGCCAAAACTGCTGACAAATACCATGAGCCATGAATGGCCCCAGACTGAATGCACATGGTGCTTAGGACACTAAGGACCTGTGGGAAATAAAAAAGCCATAGAATTATAAATCATAGATTCATAAAGGCTGGAAAAGCCCTTCAAGACCATCAAGGCCAACTTTTGAAGTGAACACTACCACACCCACTAAACCATATAATGGAGTGCTGTGTCTACTACAGTACACGGCAAGTCGACCCAGTCACTGACCAACACCATGCAAATTTTTTCGAGTAATTAACCACTATCATTCCCCATTTCCAGCTTTTCTTCCTTCTAGTTAAGTGTAGAAATTCCTGCCTGTGGGTTCTGTTCACCTGGAAAGGTTGAGGGGTAAGCTGTCAGAGGCAGCTGTGGAAACTCCCTGTTTGCATCTTCATGGTTAATGTTCAGTCCCTGCAGAAAATCCAGAGTCTGGACCAAATCTAAGCTGTGCATCTGGCACAGCTGGTCTTTCTCAATCCTTTTTCATGATGAAATTTTGGTGTTTCAAGGCTGGTTAAATAATAAGAATGGTGACTCAGACTGGGCAGAGGGAGATCTTCAAGCATTTTAGGATAGTCCTGAGCAAGAGAAGGGGAAGGACTGGTGGGGGATCAGAAGTTACTGGCCTCTGTGACGCACATTCCTGGTATACATCCATGCTCTCCTATCTCCATCTGCATTGGCTGTGGCAGTTCCTCTCTCTGCAGGCCATCTGCAACACATGAGGAACTGCTCACCCACCCTTTTTGGATATTTAGAGGAAGATGGTGTCTGCCTGGTAGTCTGTGGGACATGTAGCCCTGCAGCTATTTGTGGCACAGGCTCTTCCTTCCCCTGCATCTACATATTCTGCTGCCCAAGTCCCAGCTCAGGAGCAAACCCTCCCTGGCTGAGCTGCACTGCCATAAAACCTCTAAACCCATACCAGCTCAGTTTTTCAGCTCTCTGATGTCTCAATACAGCCCACAGAGAAGTGTCAGAGAAAGTAAGGCTGGTTTTAAATCCAGGCATTTATGCTGGCTTAGGTTTTCTGATTAACATGAGAGCTGGCTGGTAGCTCATCATGGGGAAATAATGGGCAGGACACCTCTGAGAGACAACAAAGAGAAAAAACAGATTTCCTTTTTCTTCCTAAAAAGATGCTTTTCTTTTGTTGCTGATGGCAACTCTGTGGGAAGGTTCATGTTTCAGTTTATGAACCTGTAACAAGTAGGATTCTTTAGGAAGACATCAGCTGGCACCAAAGTCACCTTTTCCTCTGCATTATTGGCTTCTGGGCTTCAATAATGGCTTGATTTCTTCACCAAGACATGAGGAAATTCATAAATAGAAATTGAGCTTTGACTCTTTAAACTGGGCTATTCATCTCTTAGCTGTTATGAAGACAAGCTACAGTGACAGAAATGAAAAATGAAAAAAGCTGCTAGCAGGGTAAATACATGGTAAAATCTGAAAAAAAATTTGAAATTTGAAAAAAATCAGCCTGTCAGGGAGAATATTCTCTGATGTGAAGTGGGCAGTTTGCAGGTCTTGATGCCATGTGCTAAGAGTGCTAAAGGTCTCTTTCCTATTCTTATTCTGCTTTTCTTGACAGCCCTGGATCAGCACAGCAAAAGACATGGCAAAAACTGGTAACTGCAGCAGATGCAGAGGGTGGAGCTTTCTAACATAATTTTGGCTATCTCCTCTTTCAGCATTTCAGAGTTTCTTTTCAAAGCTAAGGCTCCAACAGTTTCAGTAAAAAGCCATAGTATCCCAGAAAAACAGAGAGGGAGGAATCTCAGCAATTGCCAGATATCACACTCTTTTGCAGTGCTGCAAGCTGCAATTGTTTTCTCTGGAGCTTCTCCAGAAAATTGTCAGCCAGGAAAACCAGATTTCCTGGGGGACAGGGCAGCCTTTTGATAGGGTCACAGTACAGCTCTGGTGGGGATGCAACCTCTTGGCCCCTCATACAGATAAATTCCACAGCTCATACCCCACTGACTCACTCATGAGCGAGGGGATTTTAATTTCTCCTGGCAGTGTTCCCTTCCTGTATGCAGTTTAGCAGCCAGTTAGAGGCTATCTTTCAGGCTAGGTTTTGTTACTGCATTTATTTTCTCTTTATCCCTTTCCCTCTCTGGCATTTCTGACAATCACTCACACTTGCTTAAAATTAGCTTGAAAGTGACTTTAATGAGACCAGAGGATCTTTTAGAGGTTGCAGCAAGCATGACCTCACACTTCCACTGTATCTCTAATTGATACTGCAGGTTATCCTGTGCTAAATCGGTGTGTAAAGGTCATAGTAGTGTCATTTGTCAGTGTTTTTAAACCTAATTATCTGGGGAAACAAGGTGTAGTATATTTGTTTCCTCTTTACCCACTGTGATTTCTACCCTACTTGTCATCTAGTAAGAGATGTCCAAGATTTTAACTTGCTTACAGTTTTGTGAAAACTGGCAGCTGCATAGAGCAGAAAGATCTGTGTTATCGCTGCTCCACAAGCCAGAGGCAGAGTTCTGCACAATGTACATGCTGTTCACCAAGGAGCACTTACGTCCTGGCTAATGAAACAATTCAGACACTGCTCCAAGCCAGCCACAGCGCAGGGCCCAAATCTCCAGCCAAACTAGCAGCAGATTCTGGAAGGAGCTGCAGTATCAAGGTGGAGGAGATTGAAAGGAAACTGTAGGAAAGGTCACCTTATTAACTCCGTTGGTCACAGAACAACTTATTTTTAACAGTGTTTTTTCCCCACAGGAGTAATTTTCTTCATCATTCCCAGCTTTAGCAGCTACATCAGCACTGGACTCTTGGCCACTGCATTTGGTGCAGGCAGTGCCTGCCAAGAGAGGTCATAGGCCACAGGGAAAAGCCATGGAAAGGGGGAAGCTGCTGTTTGGCAGGACCTATAATGGATTTACAAGAAGAGTGGAGGCAGGGGAGGAAGCTGCCTTCCATAGCAGAGTTGTAGCTAGCCTCTCCTCTACTGGGGGTGATCCTGCAATTCCTTTTGTTGTTGTCTCTGACTCCCATTGGAATCGCTGCTTACCCACACGCACTGCAAACTGAGAAATGAGCATTAGCAAGAGGACAGTGGACACCTTTTGAAAGGCCAACTTTGTGACCCTTCTTGGCACTGGAATCAGAGCTACTTTGAATATCTGGCTGATTTTTTTGTGCCTGAATGGAAGTTGATGAGTCTGAGAAATCTGCTCCAGCTCTAGATACTGGGCAGCTGCAAAATTATCTTCCTTTATTTGCTTCATTTCTGTTTGCCCAGATGCTGCTGCACACCCTTGGGAGGTTCCACTTATTTCCCCCTGAGGTGCAGCGTGCCAGCAGAAGGAATGTGGCTGAATTCCCTGCACAGCAAGTGAATTTTCCTTGCAATTCTCAGGTCTCTTGGTTGCTGTGGATCAGACTGGTGGGAGTCATGAGCAGGATGTAAAGGCAAGAGGACAGCACATCCAGTGGGAAGGGGACATACAGTTCTCTCTGTCGTTGCCTGTGAAGCATGTGAATCATCTGCTCCTGCAAATAGTTGCCTTGTGTTGCTGGCTGCTTTGCATAGCCCTCAGCTTAATCAAATAGCACAGGTTTGGATGCAGCTGCTGACCAAAAGTCTCTTCATATGAGACTTCTTGCTAGGATATGTGGTAAGGATGAGGACATATTTCCAGAAAACCTGAAAATTATTTTCTCATGTGCTATTGTGACTGGGAAAGACCTTGGAAACTGTCAAAGCCTGATTCATCTGTTGGGGGCAGGGTAGCCTTTGGCCAAATCTTGCAGTTTTATTACAAGTTTGGTTTTTTAAAAGTATAGGTTTTAAATTTGATGTGTGGAAATAGGTAGAAACCTCTGTGTTCACATCTTTCTTGACTAGTATGGTTGCTACAGAGAAAATTAGTCTGAGACCAGCAAGATGCCTCAATTTTACAGTCTGGCTGTGGCTAGCCTCTGACAAGGATACCTCTCCTACAATTCCTTTCCCATATTCCCATTCCCATCCGCCCATTTTAAAAAAGAGAGGCTGGAATTGTTCTCTCTTTGTCCTTGGGAAATCAGGACAGACTTTGGAAACCATTACATATGGTAAAGGAGACTGTAAGTTATGGGAAGAAACCTCCCCAAAAATCTGAAACAATAAACTGCAGGCCAGGTGACACTTTTCATTCTAGAATAATGTCTTATGATTAAACACTTGGTTGGCTGCTGTGAGCTCATCTCAGTGAAGAACACTCTACTCTCCAAACAACGAGGAGCCAGCTCATGAAAAGTGGAGGAGAAGACAGGCATATTTTTAAAGCCTGAGCTGTTGAAAAACTTCATATTCCCACATTACACTTTCCTATCTCTAAGCGAAATGCTCTCAGAATGAACACTTTCCTTGGGTAAAAATTTACTTCAGCTGAAGTTTGGCATAGGAAAATTTAACCTAAGTAACTTTGCTGGGTCAGTTCAACAATAAAATCCCTATCCGTTCAAGCCTCCACAGCTTCTAACAAGCATCACTTCAGGCTTTTTTTGTCTCTATTACTACTTACCAGCTGGGCTTCTTGCACTTGTCACTGTGGTGTTTGCCTCTGACTGTATGGTGCAGTGTGTTTTGGGAGATGAGGATTTCAGTGGCAGTTTTGGGGCTTTTCAGCTGCTTTTAGTGATGCTCAGTCTGTCCCTTGCACAGACAGGGAGGTTGCAAAGTGGAAGCAGAGATTGGTCAGGAAATATTTGAGGATAACCTACTGAGGATGGGACTGAGAAACATATTTCTCTCTTCCTTTCCAAGCTGTGGCTTTTGTTGGAAATGTGTTTCTAGTCTCAGATGGAGTTCTTTGATCAGAATTACATTCTCACAGGTGACTCTAAACCCAAACCAGTTGTAGGAGGGGTCAAAGACAGAGAGCCTGGGTGTAAGTAATCCAACCCTCATTTGTAAGTGATCCCACCCTCATTCAGTTCACAGCTCTTTGAGAGATGCAAGAGTTTGTGGGAAAGACCAGTTTGGATAAATGAAGGGTTGAACTGACAGCCTAAGAAGAGCTGAGGTTTGGTTACCATGTGGGCACAAGCTGGGAGTAGGTGATACTTGACACTTTTAAAAAATATTTTTTCAAAAATTCCCAGAAGGAGCACCTCCAACAGCTGCAACTCTTGTTGTCCTGTGCATCCTCAAACAGGCAGGATAGGTTTTGAGGGAAAAGGTTTGTGCAGGGCTCACTCATGTCTTTGAAGCCACTGAGACTTTCTCAGCTCTGCTTTGCTAGTGCCTGGCAGTGAGCTGGGACTTCTGACAGCTTCTGTCATGCTATGCTTAAAATATTGTTATGTGCCAAGTTGAAGACATTATATTCATATGGAGCCAAAAGTTTTATTAAAATCTTACCTTAATCAAGACATAATAAATGTATTATTAGTTCAGTTGCAATGATACTAGCACTTATAATCCAGATTATTACAGAAAAATCCTTATTAGTTGTAATGCTCTTAAAGGTGCTGCAAAGAAAATTTGCCATATCTAATCCTCCTCTCCAGGGAGGCTATCCTCACCTTCTGAGTCTTGTAGCTGGTGGCACCAGCCTCCTCAAGCAGAGAGGTGGTGGTGGCTTGTCTCTGTGAGTCATCAGTGCCCTGAATTGTCACCAGGACAAGCACAAAATTGATGGTGGTGCTCTTTGCTCCTCAGACCTGCAGTCTGCTTGGGGCTATTTTTATGTTGTTTTTTCTTTTTTTTTTTTTTTTTTCCTCATTACACTCTTTCTCCATCTCTGTAGTTTCCAGGTGAAGTTTAAAAGTTGCACAACAGCTTTCCCCAGCCTCAATTAACCTAAAGGGCTATTTCTTGTTATGCAGTGACTACCTATGCTTGACATTTTACCCTATATGGTAACACAGAGATAAAGCCACAACAGGTTATACAGAAGTTATTCGATCACTGGCAATTGTTAACATAAACTAAGACCAGCACAGGTCAAGATAAGCCTGGATGCCAAAGCTTGTGTCTTTTGCCAGCAATTTAAAGAATTATATTTACTGGGCTTTGTCAGTGCTGTGACAGATGCACACCTCCAAATATTTTTGCATCCTATGGCAGCAGGAGGAGACCCCCAAACACAAGAAGCCACTAAGAAGAGGTGACAGGACACTGCTTAGTGACACACCACTGTTGATGTGCTCAGGTGAAAGTCACACCATTGTGGGATGAGAACTGGTGGGAACTTTTTTCGTCTGAAGATGCAAGGAGCTTTTGTGTATTGCTCTGCTATATACATATTTGTTCTGCTGAGGTTGTACTGTATCTGAGAGAAGGACCATGTTTGTTTCTCTTTTCTTTCTTCTTTTACTGACAACTGTGAATTTGTTTTCAACCTTCAGTCTCTGAGATGGCTGGAGACAGTCAAAGCAGCTGATATTTCTGAAAAGGTTTTTGTAATGGGCAGTGCTGTCAAGCTTCCCTTGGGAATAATGAGAAAAGTCTCAGGGCTCTTCTCAATCCCACAAGTAGTTTTCTCCCTCTTCATTAACATGAAAAAACTAGCGAGATGTAAAAATTTTTAAAATTTGTTTTAATTATTTTTTTAAATACACAGTCCTGTGCCTTATATTATGGCAGTCTGCAGTGCTAAGCCTGGCGCAGCTGGTGGTCATCTTAGAGATGCTGAGACTGTCTGAGTGGTGGGTGTGCACTTGCTTTTCCCCTGGCAGTTCTTCTCCAGTTCCAAGAGAGAGAAGTCAGTCCCTCACAGGAGTGGCTTCCCGAAGGCAGGGGTGCTGCTGCCACCTCTTGGAGCTGGGAATAAGGGACTAGCACAGCATGGGAAGCACTGTCATGGTGCACTGGAAGAGGCCAGCGTGTAGGAAGCACGGGGTGGGCACCTCTTAATTTTGGTCATGCTTTCCATGTGGTAAGCTGTGCTCTGGTGAAGGCCAAAGGTCTGAAACAGGTGTGAATTTTTGGTCTCGTCTAGATCCTCAAACAGCACAAGATCATCCATACAGGCATTTGATTTCCAAAAGATATGTTTTTGATTCAGGGTATAAATGGTGTGTGATGTGGCCCTCTGCAGTTTCCAGGGACAGCTGTACAGCCATGTAGTGGAAGTCATCATTTTGAAGCTATTATAGCCTCTAAAATGCTATTAAAATTCTTCACTGCTATATGCATTACTTCCATTATGATAAATGGAAGAGTGGAAACCAGGTTGCTTTAAAGCCACACTAAGATCTGACCTGTTCTCTATGTAACTATAATCATTACTTTCTGTTCTTTGCTATCTTGGTTCTTAAGTGGTGCTTATCAGCATAATATCTGTGTGCTATCTAGGAATGCATTAAGCAACAGATGTTACATGTTGAGCTCCCATCCTACTCATGGGAGAAAAATATCTGTAATTATATTGTTTTGTTTGAAATGCTCATTGCAGCAGGTCAGTCTCTCCCTTTCTTTTTCACAGAGGCACACGTGCAGGCACACATGGAGAGCTCTTCTTTTAAGCTCATGGAAGAACACCAGGAGCAGGGAGGCTTTTAGCCTTTTTGTGCCACAGTTTGGCTGCCCCACATAAAGCTCTTCCTCCTTCAGAGGAGAATAGAGTTCAATACTGCTCAAAGAAGAAACACCAAGGGCAGCCTCAATTCTGAAGCTGCAGGCTCTTTTAGACAGTTTGGTCTCCTGCTACCTTTGTAAACAGAGAGTGGAAGTGATTTGCTACTCTCTGGGAATGTGGTGGCAGCTCATAGCAGCCCAGGATTCAGAGGGAGCCGACCATTGCCCTGGCTTATCCAGGTACTGGTGTGTTGTGCTGCCCAAACCATACCACAGTCAGTCTGGGCACAGGACCCTCCTGCTTCCCAGTTTTTCCTCAGGCAGTCCCTCTTGTTTCCCCCCTTTTTTTCCTGCTAGTCTTCTGTTTTCACCCTGCCTGTTGGGGTGGTTGGAATGGGAGCTAAGCAAGAAGCTGTCCTGCTGTGAATGTCCCTGCCTGTCTGAGACCAGCCCAGCACAGTGCTCAGGGCAGGGACCCATCCTGCAGTAGAGATCCAGACAAAACCTCTGTGCTGAGGGTGCCACCACTGCTGTGGGATCTCTGCAGTCTGGCTGTTGGCTTCTAGCTGAGGCTGAAGGCACTGTCTCTGATTTACAAGCCTTCCATGCCAGAGTCTTGATCTGCAGATCACCAGCTTTTGAACTTTTCAGCTGATAAATGCTGGGCAATTGAAGTAGTGAACAGCAGCTCCTGAAGGAATGGGGCATATATAAACTTGCTGCACCAGTCACATTTGGTGTCCCCCCTTGGCACCAGGCTACAGCACAACCATGCTGGCAGGTTGGTTGGAGAGCAGCTGTGACAGGAATATGCAAAACATTTTTTCAAAGGACCTTGGTTTGCTCTCCAATCATCATCTGAAAAAATTACTTCATTACAATATGTTTTACTGAAAGGGAGGAGGGACTGGACTGGAGCAAGGTGGTAGGGCAGTTAACTATAATGCAAGAGAGCGGCCCATAAAACATTTTAGTCAATCATTTATAGAAACCATGAAAAGGAAATACAAATGCAGGAGAGGGACTACAACAGCTGATTTTGTGGCATTTTCTGTAAACAGCAATTGAGTGATGGTCCAGTGACTCATTCTTATGGCATTTTCCCAGATCTGATAATATCCTGGACTATAAGCAACTCTCCTATCTATGCAGACTTTTTTTTTCTTAAACATATTTCACGCACCTTTGTGCATAACATAACATTGTTGTGTGTGTAATTGCATATTGGAGATCTCTATCCTCTGTTTCTGTCCTTTGCTTGCGTATGCCTTGGCTTATGATCCTATCATGTGCTGAAAGCTGAGCAGGACTGATCCGGCAAGACGGGTCACTGCTTGAGAGGGAAACTCTGATTAAACCTCTAAGTCCTGCAGCAACTGGTGACAGCATCTCTGAGGGATAAACTTCCAGACAGGCTGGGTAGGACACTGCCCATGGCAGCACCATTTTCCTTACATACTTGTGGTCATCCAAGTCAATCACCAGCTGATACTGCATGACTTTTCTATGGGATTTGTTTTCTTCACAGTTATGGGTTGTCAGCAGTCAAAAAGAAATTTAAAGTATCAGGACTGCTTTCCTCAGCACACATCTTCATTTCAATAAGTAGACGGGTGTTGAGTTAGCCGATACAGAACTCAGAATAATGTAGACTTTGACCCTGGGTTATGGATTAGGGTCAGTCTGTTGAGAGCTTTAAGATGATCAGGATTCACTAATCTCAGTTGCTCTGTGTTGATCAATCTTGCTATCCTGTCAGCAAGTGTGAATCAACAAATGCAAATGATGAACACGTTTTTTTCCTCAGTGCTGACAACCTAGAACATAACATGTTTTTGTCACTCCTGGATTGTATCTTGCTCTATGCAGATGTTGATCAGGGCATGATGTCTTCCATCAGGCTATTGCCTATGGGTAAAAAGCAGTGTGATGGATTATTTTGGCAGTGTTTCCAAATAAGTCAGAGTCCAAAAAATATGGGGCAATAGTATGACAGAAATAACAGCTAGTGAAAACTTATCCAAGGCTCCTGAACAAATGTATGCTTTGAGAGTCCAGCTGCAGCCCAAGGAGACCATGGTGAAGAACACATCTCTGCTCCTTCATACCACTCTGTGTCTTCATCAAACTTACACGCAATTGCTGGTTGTAAAATTTCCCCTTTGCTGCTTCTAAAGTGATTGCCAGTGTGGGCTTTACAAGAAGTCTTGTGAGTCCAGAAGATCTTGTTCGTGTCCTAAATTTCCAGACTGGCCCATTGCAAACCCCATAGCACTTGAGACTGAGACCCTGCTCTGACACTCCTTTTCCCAGCTACACTGCAGCTCCCACGTGGATCAGGGACTGGACTTACCAGGAGGGAGGAGGGTGCAAGCTCTCACCCCAGGCACAGAGGAGGGAGAGTGGCCAGGGGTCCTGCAATACTCCCAGAGCTCTGGCAGTGATTTTCTCCCCCAGGCCCTTGCTGACAGTGTTGTGTGACTGCAGTGTGATGATATGGCATTCAAAGCTACCATCCCATGGAGCTGAGCAGAAGAGAAAACTCAGGAGGGGAGATGGTGCTTGCACAGGGGAGGAGGCAGGCAAGCAGTGAGCAGGCTCTGCTCTGCTAGTTTGCCTTCTCCTGTGTACAAACAGCAAAGGCCATAAAATATGAGATGAACAAGACAAAGTCAGTTATTTACTGCCCTGAGCATGATCGTTCCCCATGGTGAGTTTTCAAGTGCCTTTTGCTTCAAGTCTGCTTTTAAATGACGCATATGATGTGGCCTCCTCCAGCTTCTGAAGGAAAAGGGAAAGGAAGCTCTACCACAGTGCAATAGATATCCCTCATCTAAAGCTTTTACTGTATCTAAAATGCCATTGAATTGCTGCATTGCTGTAGGCATTACAGTAAGTGCTCTGGTGAGCTGAGGAATTGCTCTGCTGGCTTGACCTGATGTGGATATGAAGGACGCTCCCACTTGCCCCTCTGACCACTGACCTCACCAGTGGTGAAGTGACATCCTTGGCTGTCCTGGGGCTGGAAGACATCACTATTTGTACTGCACAGTGGAGAAAAGAGTAATGAGATGGATGACCCAGCAGCTGATGGCACTCCCAGCACTCTGCTGTGGCAGGTGTTTTAGCAAAGATCACACAACAGGTGCAAGGGTCTCCTCTGCCCACCACAGGCTGTGTCTGAACAAGGTGTTTTGGCCACTCCCTGGAGATGAGGAAATGCTCAGGTCTCACACTGGTGGACAGTAGAGTCAGGAATATATTTTTACCATTTTCATGTTGTCTCAGATCTGAGAAATTCAAGAACAGCAGCTAGTAAACTCTGCTAGTCTTCTGCTCCTGTGACTTAAGTACTGAAGTGGTGGACATCCCATTCCACTGGACACACAGGTAGCCAGGCAGTGGTCACTGAAATGGATTGGACCCATGAAGAAGATCCATGAGAGTGTGATATGAGAAGAGTGTGTGAACAGAACAAATGTACTTCCCCAGAACTATTTTACAATCTTCAATGATTCACAGTTCCGGCACCACTTGTGATACAGGGGTGTCTATGTTTAACAGCCATGGGTAAATTTTTACCTTCATGAATTTGTCTGTCTTTAGATGTCTTTTAAGGACCTGCAACATCCTGTGTCAAGGGCTTTTAAACATGCATTACATGGCCTAGTGCATGAGCAACAGTTTGAGCTCATTCTGTGCAAAGTCATTGGAGCAGTCACACATTTCCCAGCAGATTCTTCACTGGCTGCTCCTGTAGGTGTGAAGTCCAGACAGGCACCTGCTGTGCCTAACGCTGCAGTTTGGAACATGCATGAGCACTTGAGGTGCCAAATCCCCACCCATATATTCACAGACCTGTTATGGTTTGTATCTCGTGGTGGAGCCTGGGGACTGTGTGGTGGTCAGAGGCCCATCACATCAGGTCCTCTGCAAATACACCCTGAGGTAGTTCCTGAGAGCTGTAACAGGTTCATGTAAAGAATTCATAAGATTATACATTGATTATTTGATTTAATAATGAGGTTCTTATGAAGTCAAAATTCGGAAGATGGTGCATAAGAGTTGCTTCTTCACTAGGAAATCACTGATAGGCATATATACATTTGAGGGTCTGTGTGAAAACAAACATAGGGACAATAAAGACAGTGGCAAAATTGAGTAATTGCCATGGATAAGAGATATTTGCACTGTCAGTGCAGACTGATATGTGGTACTGTGTGCTTAGGGAAATAAACTGCATGTCTGTGCTAATATACTTAATATGAGAGAATTCATGAAGCTGCCACTTGTGTCATCCAGGACTTGTGCTGGGAAATTACAGCTAGGAAAACTGGCTCGTTTTCAGGGCCCATCAACAGGATTTTCAGCTTCTCTGTGTTGTTCTGGGTCAATGTCTTTACATGCAGAAACCAGAAGAATGGGAATGGCCAGGTAGCCATCCAGATCCACACCCTGGCCCCTCTTTTCTGTGTCTCAAAACAAGAGGCAAAAGGGGCTGGGGGATCATGAGGGTGGTGGGGCCTAGGTGATGCTGGAGGAAACTTCTGCTCTCACTGAAATGCCTGTGGGGATCCCTGGAGCGCCAGGAGAGGCTGGGCAGTGTCTGAGAGGGTTTGTGTGCATGCCTGCGAGGAATCTGTGGCACCTCCCCACGGCTGAGATACTGGGAGCTTATCGGGGTTTCCTCTGGATGCCTTCACGTCCGCACCAGCAGCAGCCTCTGGGCTGGGGTGGGCTGGCGCTGGAAAGCTGACCCAGCCGTCTGCATTCTGGCCTTTCCCTCCCCTGTGCAGAGACAGATCCCACGGGGCAGGCATTGCTCAGCACTGGTGTGAGTCATGCCAGATGCTGTATGGTCTTCACCGCCTGGCAGGTGTGATAGGGGAGAGCACAGCCGTGTTCTGGGGGAGATAGCTGGGTAATTCACTGATTACACATATGGGCAATGATTAGTGCCACCAGTCAGTTCCTCACCCCACAAAACATCTGGATCACAGACAGCAGAAAAATGGGCTTTTTACAAGGGCCTGAAGTGATAGGACAAGGGGGAATGGACTTAAACTGGAGGAGGGCAGGTTTAGATTAGATATTAATAAATTCTCAGAGGGTCATGAGGCCTTGAGAAGCTGTGGGTGCCCCATCCCTGGAATTGCTCAAAGTCAGGTTGGATGGGCATCTGAGCAACTTGATCTAGTGGAAGGTGTCCCTGCCTATGGCAGGGGTTTGGAATAAGGCGGCATTTAAGGCCCTTTCAAGCTAAAATGTTCCATGATTCTGTGATGGTCTGCCTGAAGGTTTAGCATCATCGCTTGAAAGGTTTACAGGCATAACTTCTATGAGTGGAATGCCTGGATGCAGTACACCCTTAAGCACCTGGTGGCTGTGCAGAACTGTGTGAAGTACTGCTGGCTGAACCTTGCTCTGCTTGCTGAGCAGCAGAGGGAGCAGGCATGGCTGTCTGACTGTCCGCAGGCCCTGCTCTGGTTTTGCTCTTCGTGAATGCCAACACAAGCTTGTGCTTTTTGGTGCTGGTCAGGCAGATGCTGGGCTGGTGTGTTTTGCAGGACATCCTGCACTGGAGTGCCTGGGGAAAGGATGAGGCAGAAGAGACATTATGGGATGAAGTACAAGGGATTTCATCAGTGGCATTGTTTCTGAGAGTAAACTCTTTGCAAACTGGCTGTGGGGGGCACAGCCATGCTGCACTGTCCCTGGGTACAGTCAGAGGCAAGGAGATGTTCAGAGCAGTGTGCTGGCTTCACCACACTCTGCAATTTCACAACCTCTTTTACCTGACCCAGTGTCTCCTCCCCCAGCCTGCAGCCTTTCCCCTTTAATCTCTCCTTTCAGAATGTGGGTGTTTGTGTTCCTCTAGGAGAAAGCCTGGCTGCTCTTACCTCCAGGGTGATGCTGTCCTGTGAGCCCTGTATTTTCCCTTTATCTGTGGATTGACAGCAGACCAGAGCAGGTGGCTCAAGGCTCGGAGGGAACACTTGAACCCACAGAGTCTGCTGCAGCTGCCTGGGCCTGGGCAGCCCCACAGCAGGGTCAGATGCTCTCCCGCAGAGGGGTATGGTGGGAGCATGGCCCTGAGCAGGCTGGGAGAACAAGATGGTAATGGAAATAAGGGGTGATGGCAGGGCAGGAGCCAGCATCACCTTGTGGGAAATCCCATGGTACCTGTGGGACCTCTGCTGCTTGCAGCTCTGGCACCCCAAAGATGAGAAAGACATGGAACTGCTAGACAAAGTCCAGAAGGGACCACTAAGTTGATGAGAAGACTGAAGCACTTTCCCTACAGGAAAGACAGGCTGAGAAGGTCGTGGCTATTCATCCTGGAGAAGAGGAAGTTGTGTGGAGACCTCACAAGAACCTTCCAGTACCTGAAGGGGCCCAGAGGGAAGCCAGAGAGGGACCTTTTGTCAGGAGCTGTAGTGACAGGGAATAATAGAAATTGAAAGTGGGGAAATGTAAGCTAGATATTAGGAAAAATACTTTACTGTGAAAGTGGGGAGATACTGGAAGAAGTTGCCCAGAGAAGCTGTGGATGGTCCATCTTTGTCAGCATTCCAAGCCAGGCTGGATAGGGCCTTGAGCAACCTGGTCTAGTGGGATAGGTCCTTGACCATGGCAAGGATGGATTGGGAGTGGATGTTCTTTAAAATCTCTTCTAATCCTTGACATCCTATGACTCTATGACCTGATCTACTCCTGTGCCTCCGTTTCACTCTCTGTTAAATGTTTGTGGGCAGGGGAGACTTTCCAGGGCTTTTCACAGATTAAAGCTGGTGGGTGCCTCAAAAATCACCATGCTTTTCTCCGTTTAAGAGTGACTTCATCCTGTCTGATAAGTCAGACAAGGGCAGGAGAAGTGTGGCCCAGCATGAGTGGATGGGTTCCTGGTGACCAGGAGGGTTCCACTCTGTTGCCCAACAATGAGGCCAGGGCCACTCCCGGCAACCTTGTCACACGGAGTCCTGCTCTGCCCCTATAAACAAAGTCAAGCAATTCTTGTCCTGCTGGCAGCATCACCTCATGGATTACCTTCACCTGATCATCCCTGCAGCTGTAGCAGCCCTGTAGCTGTAGCAGCGTGGGGCAGGGCAGCAGTGCCCTGGGCAGGACCCCACCCATGAGCCGCTGCATATCTCCATCTCTCATTCCACCTGTTTTTAACCAAGATGACTGGAACAGGTCTTGTACCGACGAAGAGCAGAATGTGCAGGTGATGAACTTTTGGCTGGCTTCAGGGCAAGGGAGAATGGGTGAGCTGAAAGGCTGTGGATGCCAGTATCCTGGGAATGGAGAGGGGGTGACAGTACAGAGAGCAAAGACATTTGCAGAGAGACACATGGGGTGTGTGAGACTCGCTTGGTGCCTGCCATCCATAAAGAAGAGAAGGAGACAGACAATGAGTGGAGCATGAGACCACAGGGAGCAGGTGGTCCAGGTTATGTCAAACAGGGTCTGTCCTGGACAGTGAAGGTCATACCAGTGCTGTTATGATCTCTCTGACTGGGTCTTGCTTCCTGAAAGGTGCTGGAGATATTTTGGTGCCCTGTTCATTTGGTCTGATTGAGGAACAAGCTGTTTTTGCCGATGGTGAGCAGCTCCTCTGCTCAGCTGTCTGCTTATGTTCCTCTTGGCTTCTGGGGAAGAAATGCTGTACCAGCAGGGCTGAAGAGAATGGAATGGTAATGTTCCACCTGCTGATTAGCCCAATTAAGAGATAAATGAGCTCCTAGGTGCAGAGGAAACATGTGCACAGTCAAACTGAGTCAGAGAAGTTATTCCTTGCAGAATGCCCTGGAGTGGCTGAGTATTCATTCTTCCCAGGACTGCTCTTGCAGGACCCAGGGGCATTGCTGTCCTGGTTCTTCATTACCATGGGTATCAACACCAGAACTGTTAGTACACCTTGACTGTGCCAAAAATTTCCTCTTCAAACTGAGATTTTTATTAGCAGTGCTGAAAGCACACCTGTCTTGGGGAGGAAAGTGGGTTGGTTTAGTAAGTGGTTGCTTAATGTGCAGTGGAAAATGTGGCAAAATCATTGTATGGCCACAGCTGAGTGAAGTTTCAACCTGTGAGGGTATCAAGGCAAACATTAGGAGGTGGTATGGAGCTAAGCATGAGCAGCCAGTGCTCTTCTAACAAACCTCACAGGAACATTTTAAGCGACAAGAAGTAAGTTAACTCATGACTGTGACGGGCTAATGCTGCACACGGACAAATGGTTTTGAGAATTTGTCTGAAAATTAGAGGAAAGTGTCTAATCTTCAGAGCAGCAAATTCTGGTACCAGGGTATAATAGAAGGAGTTGGGCAATGATCATCTACCACTAAAATGCAGAGTGGCCAGACCACCAAAGGGCAGATATGGTGTGGCTGTCTCTGTCCGAAGGGGACTGTATTTAGTGACCCCAGAGATCCTTGTCAGCCCTGGGGGTAAGTGAAACCCAGCAAGTACGAGCAGGTTGCTGTTGGGAAACCAGCAGATATCAGTAATCCAGCCCTTGGCTGACTCACTTGGCTTGCACTTGCTCAAGATCACCACGTCTGGATGCAGGGAGAAGGAGCAGTCCAGCCCCCTGGCGGCTGTGGGGGTGCATGTTGGAGTCCATCACTCCATGTCTGTGTGCAGACACTGGAGGGGAAGTGCCAGTATCTAGCATGACTCATGGGTCAGGCCTCAGATGCTTATTTTAGGTGAGGAAGAATTACCCGTTGGAGCTGCCTGTTTTTCTCTGCTTGTTATAAACTCAGGGTCAGGCTCACACACTTTGGGTTTGTGTACTCGTAGGGCAGAGGTGCTCTGACTTGCATGACCTTCAGAAAGGTGATGGCTTTGTTATTTTTACAGTCCTTGAACATTAGCAGGCCACCTTAATGTCTAAAAATGGCCAGCAGAACCTCAAAATTAAAGGAATCTCATATTTTCAGCAGCCAACAGAGGAGCCATATGAACACCTCGAAGGGAAAAATTAATGTCTCAGTGCCATCTTGTGGAATGACCTGTATACAAGGACAAGCTCTTAGAAACATGCTGGAGTTTTACAGTTTGGTGGTAATATTGGCAATTATTACCAATAATAATTGGTAATAACTATTACCTAATGTTATCACCAAATATTTTCCAAAGATTTTTATTACACAGTGGGATTGCTTTTTTTTCCCAGAGAAGACTGCAAGTCCATGGGAACCTGGTGTTCCCATAAAGCACCTGTCAGTTTTTCAGCCTGAATCAGAATATTGAGATGCCAACAGTTGATGCCTGAATGCACGAGACAAAACCTGTCAGATACACAGCAGCTTCACTCTTTGCCCACGGGGAAGGAATCCACTTGGAAGGCTCCCTGAGATCTAGGAGAAAAAACAAAGTTGTTGGTCCAGTTGCGGGTGTTAGTGACCCATTAATACCTTGTCCTTCTGAGAAAGGCTGTGAGATCTCCAGCACATGGAGACATGAGGATCTCAGATGACATGTAAAGTCAGCTAGAAATCACCATGTGCAGAAGAAACTCAAGGGTCTTGTCACTACCCCAGCCTGGTGCTCCAGGACCCATGGTTTGTGCTCACCAATAAACATTTGCATGGCAGAGAATGAACTGACCCAGAAAGGTTTATTTTGGGCTACAGCATAGGTCACACACCCACAGGACAAAAACTTTCCCACCTAGAAATATGCTGTAGAAACATCCTTGCAAGCAACATCATTATCATCCATCATAATTAAATGATCCTCAGTATCAGAGACAGACCAGTAATTTACTGCATATTTAGCCAGGTGTTCACTGAGGTCAATAGTTAATCTGTCACTGGAGGAGGGATTACCCCAGTCCATAAAACTCTCCCTGCCACAAGACATACAGTCATCTATGAAGAAGAGAGGAGAATCAGCTTCCCAGGTTCTTTCATACAGCTGCTGAGTGCCCTGTGGGTGAAAGAAAAGCTCATGAACTTTTGCCATGCAGTAGAGCAGTGGGAGGCAAGGTCAGGGGCAGCATGTCCCCCTGTCCCCATCAGGACAGCAGCTGACACCTCTGCAGAGCTGTCCCCTCCAGAGCTACACTGAGAAGCTGCAGCAGGTTGAGAGGAAGGTGAAGAAAACCAGCAAAGAACTTGGAAAGGCTCAAGGGAAAAGGTCTTGAGTGTTCAGTGGATATAAGTTTTCCCATGATTAATCAAAGGTATTAAAATCTTTTCACTGTGGAAAGGTAAGTGTGCCTGGTGATCAGGGAGATAGGCAGAGGGAATGAGGAGATGGAGGAGGAATCAGGACAACAATGGTTTTGCCCTGGCAGCCACATAAGATTGAAGATCTCTTGAGACTGTTGCTGAGGTTGGTTTCTCCTTGCCCTAAATGAGAGGACAGACAGGGTGGCTGGTGGCAAGGCTCTCCATGAGTGTGATGGCACCTGCAGACACAGGTGCATTCAACAAGAGCAAACACTCTACCTGAAACAATCCATTGTGCTCTTCCCAGCTGCAGACTGCAGAGCACAGCTTCAGGCAGAGCATCCTTGCTGCAGAAGAGGCATCTGGATAGTTCTGCACAGGCAAACAGTCCCAATCCAATCTATTAAAAAAAAATACCAAACCACCAGTCAATGGGTTACAGAGCAGAGCACAAATTCCTGTTCAGTTCCTGTAGAAAAGGTTAAGGAGAAAGACAGGCTTCAGAAACACATCAAGGTGTTTGACTGCTCCACTGTTCCAGGGTTAGGCTGTCCTGGGCACAGGCACAGTGTTATCAGTGCCCTCAGAACAGAAATAGTACATCACTAGCATACAGCTTTTATAGGATGGCATATGTGGGAGGGAGGGAGGGAAGGGGATGGAGGAGGGAAGACTTTGAAGCTAGCTGCTGCTTCATTGGCTTGTTCATCTTTAACCAAGGGAGAGAAGGTGTCTGGGGGTGAAGAGAGGGTGCCAAGTTTCAAAGGGTAACCTGGCTCAGTGCAATGAAGTGTGCTGTCACAACAGGAGCACAAAGACAGCACTAAGGAGTCGAAGACAATGTTGGAGAACACTAAGAAGGTGTTGAGGATTCGTAACAGCACCATAAGGCAGATGCTGGCAGAAGCACTGGGAACATTCATCCTCATGGTAAGAAGGGTCTGTGCTTGTGTATGAGAGTGTGCGTATGTGTGTGCAGCCATTTAAGGCAGCGATTTGTAAGGTCAGGGGTTTCCTACCACATCCTCAGGGTGGCCCAGATGTTGGTTGCTACTGCTAACCCCTCTGCCTTGGTGGGGTGGCAGTTTCCTAGCAGGCAGACCATCTGCCAAAAACCTTCTGGAGCTAAAAGGTGATGCAAGGAAATGGAGGTGGGTGCTGGGGGAGAGTGAAGAAGGTGGGATAGAGTGAAAATCATTTAGGTTGCGAAAGACCTTTAGGAGCTCAAGCACTAAGCCAGCACTAGGGAGGCCACCACTAAACCATGTCCCTAAGTGCCACATCTACATGTCTTTTAAATACTTCCAAGGTGTTACATATATTTAACATCTGTAAACCCACCACTTCCCTAGGCAGCCTGTTCCAATGCTTGACAACCCTCCTGGTGAAGAGATTTTTCACAATATCCAATCTAATCCTCCCCTGGCACAATTTGATGCCATTTCCTTTTGCCCTGTCACTTGTCACATGGAAGAGACCAGCCCCCTCAGCTACACCCTCCTGTTAGGAAGCTGGAGAGAGTAATCAGATCCTCCCCGAGCCCCCTTTTCTCCAGACTGAACATCCCCAGCTCTTGCAGCTGCACCTGTGGACCCTTCCCCAGCTCCACTAGCCTTCTCTAGACATGTTCCTCTTTCAGTTCACTTCTGGAGAAAACAGAGGAAGAGCTGAGGAATGAAATCAGAGTAGTGTTTACAATGCTTGAGCCACACCCCCTGAAGATCCCATAGCGTGAAAGGAGACTTTTCCTCCTGCTGTGCCAGAGGTGTGCTGTAGCTGGGGAGGGGTCGGGTCTGAACAGGTCTGGAGAGCAGACCCAGACTCTTCTATCACTGACAGCTGCTGCAAAATGAAAACAGCGTTCATCCATCTTCCCCTCGGTGTTGCCAGGGTAATGATCTTTCCACAGAGATTCTCCAGAACCGCAGCCCACCATTAGGAAATGAAATTACAGGGTGTGAAGCATGCCAGGATTTCACTTTTTTCTTGTTGCCAATCGAACAGTGCTTATGTAAATCATACATAAACTGCTCCTGTGCTTATGTAAATCATACATAAGCTGCCCCCTTGCATGAGGGATCTGTTTCACTAAGAAATAGTTTTTGAGCCCCTGGGCTGCTTCAGAAATGCTTGTGTAGAGGATTAGGAAGGTTTTGCCGTCACTGGTGGGGACTGGTGGGAGCGAAGTACCCACTGGGACCAGAGATTTTGAATGTTTGATCAACAGAGCAGAGTGAGATCCTCCCTCTGAAAAGGCCTGGTATCTCTCTGTGCCAATTTGCTACATCTGGACTTAGCCTGGGCTGAGACGCTGTGTTGGACAGAGGCTGGCATGCAAAGGCTGGGCATAATCTAAATAACTTGTACTTGAAGATTTATAGAGGAAGAAATTAAGATTTGTGCAGGCACAGGGACCTTCTGGCACAGCTCTCTGTACCAAGAAAGGCGCTCATTTCCAAGGGCAACAACTGGCTGTGCAGAGCGTGACTGCTTTTTTTCACATAATTTTGCACATCCAGCTCTTTGAATTTCACTCCCAGGTAGTTTTGTACCCATAGCAAGTCTGAGTACAGACACCTATGACTCCTCTGCAGTAGCTTAGCAAACCATTTTGCTTTTTCAGTTCTCTGTTATTTGGTGGTAGAAGTTCTCCGGTAATAAAAGAACAACTTCAGGGTCGTCCTGGCAGGGAAGCAGTGTGAGGTGGAGACTTCACTCCGCACTCTGACAGTTCAAGGCAGATTTTGCAACCTGCAGCTCACACTGGCTGTTCCTTCACTGATCCATGGGAGGGAGGAGAGAAAAGGAGGATACTACACTTGGGCCCCATCAAGGGCTGAAGACAAGCAGCTTCCAGCATCGGAACAAAGCATACAGCACACCCAACTCTTCAGCAGCAAGAAGAGTTCTGGCCTCAGTGCCACAGGCAATGTTCTGGATGCACCTCCATGATGCCTGAATGGCTATTATTTGGATAATAACACTCACCCCAGGGCTTCTCAGTTTAATGGACAGGCAGTGTTGGTAAGAGGAACCAGGCAGCAGGACTAAGCAGCACAAAGACTAGGGAAGAAGGATACAGGAGGAAAACAGGAGTTTGGATCTCTGCTGAAAAACAGATTCTGTGTCCTATCTTGTGTTTTTGTCAGGATACAGCTGTTTATGCACAGTCATGTCTCCTCCCCTGCAACCCTTGCTCTGCACCCACGTGCTCTCCTGCAAAACCTGGGCCTTACATATTTGTATCTCTTATATCAGGCTTTGGAAAATCAGGGATGAATATACAGAATTTGTGTAATTTGCAGATGTTAAGGGGATGTCACAAATTATTTCTGGGGGCTTTTTCTAAGGCAGACTGAGAAGGGCTCACACTGTGGGGTCTGTAGCTCTGTGCAGAGCACAGAGTGTGGTCTGTGTCTACAAGAGATAAGAAGTGCAGCATCTCTACAGAACAGGGGATTTGGGTGATGTCTGAAAGCAATGAGGGGAAGAAGACACAGGAGATAAAATTTGGATGCAGGCAGAGTAGCCAGGAAAAAAAATCACAATTAAACAGTACAAGCCAAAGCAAAAGTTTATGTGCTGGAGGACATATTGACTTTCTTGTCTTTGAAAGACATGTCACCTTGGATGAACATCAATGCAAGGAACAGGATACGCTTTCCAAACCTTCAGTGTTTTGTGAGGCAGAAACCTCAAAAGATGCCTTGTCCTGTTCTAGATTTCAGTGTAAGAGGATTCAAAGAACTGATTTTCCCACTCTTACCACATCAAATGCAGGAAAGAGAATTCTCTCTTTCAGGACAGAGCAATGTCTTGAATATGTGTTTTCCTGCTGAATAGTGTTTACCCTTAATATTTTCCCTGGTTCTCCTTAAGTCACTTAAAAAAAAAAAAAAAAATCCACTGAAAACTTTGGCTGCTTCCAAACTGAAAATATATGTGTCAAATGGAAAAGTTAAACCAGAATTTCCTTTCTTGTCTTTTGCTGGAATGTTACCAAAATTAGAGTTGAGTCTGGCAAATAGCTGTGTCCAAATTACATATTTAGTCAATAAATTGCACACAGGAAGAGAAGGGCAGTGAGAATTTGCACACCCTCCTTCCATCCATCTTGGGCATTGTCTCCCAGTGGTCTATGGTGATGCTCCCCCAGTTCATGTCCCTGGTTTCAGGCAGAGCCATCTGCAGTGTGGCTGTGTGAATGATCCCCACTGAGCCCCAGCTCTTGATGTGAGTGTTTGGGGTTTGTCTCCCCTTACCCAACCATAATGAGAGTGACTAGTTTGCTTTGCTGGGCACCAACCTCAGCTATCACTTCAATTTTTGCAGGGCAAGGTTGTTCTTTGTTTTCTGACCATGTCATCTTAGAGACTTCCTGTCTTTTGGGAGCTCATTACTTTTTCAGAAAAAATAGCAAAGCAGCTCAGTCTACCACAGCAACAAGAATACTTTTAACACTCCTTTCTGTCTTGCTTTTTACACAGGTGTTTGGCTTGTCCTCTGTGGCACAAGTGATATTGGGAAAAGGAAACAGTGGTCAGTATCTGAGCATCAATTTGGCATTTGGCATTGGTGTCACCTTGGGCATCTATGCAGCTGGAGGAGTATCTGGTGAGCAGCACTGTCAGGCATGAGACATATCCCAAAAAGGCCATGTGCATTGGGGCAGGAGGAGTGGGGTGTGGAGGGGTGAGGTACGGCGTGGGCAGTGCCCTCACCTAAAATTAAACCAGTCCTAGAGTTTGCAGGCAAGAAAAGGGCAAGAAAAGCAGGTGAGGCCAGGGACAAGGCATGTCCAGCACACACAGAGAATATTGACCCCAAACTTGTGTTCTGAGCTGTGACAGGACAAGCAGGACAGGGAGAGGGGAGGAGGTTTGGCCAGCCCCTCCTGTTGTGGCCAGCAGAGCCAGGTTTCAGCAGCTCCTCCATTTGGGACATGCCAGCAAGGCCCAATGAGACAGGGAGCTCCCAAAACCTGCTGCTGATACGACCCATGGGGAAAGAAATAATTTATTGCAAAGGAGAGCTTACAGCTGATGTTGCAAAAGGGATGCAGTTTTTATCACACACACCCATGCACAGGTGCCCCACATGAACTCAGGAAGTGGTATTTTGGGGCCATGGGGTGGCATCCCTTCCATGATGAGCATTACCTTTGCCTCCTGCTATTTATGCATTCATTTGCACCAAGAGAAAACACTAAGGACAAATGGGCAGAAAATTAAAGCAACTCCTTGCTTTTGCACAATTGGAATAGACAGAGGTCCAAACCTGGGGCTGGCATGGAAAGCAAAAATTTTCCATGTGAGCAGTCAGAAGTAGTCAGCCCTTGATTTTTTTGTCCTTTTGGAGCTGGAGGAAATATCCTGGGGAAAGCAGACTGAGGAAAATAGATTCTGCAGTCCCAAGTGACTTTTGAGAAGTAGCTCATCTCTTGAGGGCAGAGGGCAGTGCAGAAGGGATTTCAGCTCAGCCAGCAGTAGTATGGTTAGAGAACAAACTTCAGACTTCCTGACATGGTAATTTTGCTTCATCTGTGTCACAAGGTGCTTTTTGTGATGTCTGAAATGGCTGGCTATACCCACAAAAGAGCAGAGGGTCTAAGAAGGATCTGTCCCCATTCCAGTTGTGGTTGTTGGATTGCAGCAGGTGCTACATGCACTTCTATTTCAGTCTATCCTCCACTTTGATGAAATGATGGGTGTCTGCATCTTACCCCTTGTGGAGTCTGGAGTATAAGATCGTCATGAGGGCTGGGATATTTACTGACCCTCAAAATTTATATGTATCAGGCAGGAAAAATAAGTATTTTCTTTAGACTCCTGGGGACAGGACGCCTGGAGAACACACATGGTTTGCACCAAGGGCATGAGACCCAGACTCATTTAGTCTTCAAAGCACTATTGTGATATCAACCTCCTCCACAGAAAGTGTTCCATCAAAACAGGTCTTCATCTACCCGTAGTTGCTTAAAATGTGCTGAAGTATGGGCTCTTTTTAAGATCAGTAGGGAGAAGGCCATTGAGAAACTCAGAAGGAACCTCATGCCATCCCAAGAGAGCTATATCTGACAGGTGAGATGACCCAGTCTCTGGAGGCAGCCTGTGGTCTACAGAACTTTTAGAAGACTAGCTAGGAGCTCTTTGACCTGCATGATTCAGCTGTCAAGAGAGAAAGGCTCATTTTGTGTCTGTGCAGGAGTAAGACCCTGACCTGCGAGAGTCTTGCTGTTCTGGATCAGTGCCTGGGTGATTACTGTGGGGCATGGGGCATAGAACCAAAGAATAGTTTGGGTTGGGACAGACCTTTCAAGTTCCTCCAGTCCAACTGCCCTGCAATGAGCAGAAACATTGACTACAGCAGGTTGCTCAGAGCCCTCCCTGTCCAACATGGCCTTGAATGTTTCTAGGGATGGGGCATTCACCATGTCACATGTTCCAAAACAGCTGCATCAGTGTTGAGGCCTCTCTTTTTCTGTGACTTTGCAGGAGCTCATCTGAACGCTGCCATCACCATTACACAATGCCTTTTAGGAAAGATCTCTGGGACAACGCTTGTAGCTTACATAACCGGCCAGTTCCTGGGCTCCTTTATGGCAGCAGCCACTGTCTTTGCTGTCTACTATGGTAGGTTTGTGTCTTTTACCAGAGGTCAACTCACAGTGTTGTCAAAATATGTCCTTTTAATGTAGCCAGCATGATTTCTGGGTGAGGAGGGCAAGCTCCTGGCTTGTGGGACAGACCACAGCTCAGGCTCAGAGCAGGTTGCAGGTATACCTCTGGGAAGGATACACAGCTCCTGGAGAACATAGCTTCTTTTACTCTGGGCATTCCCACTTCCAAGATCTGTCTTCAGCAGAAGCGCAGTAGCTCCATTTCGCCAGCATTTTGTTTCCAGGTCTGCAGGGCTTTATTTACATGAACTACCATGTATTAGGTGCTGTTGGAGCTCTAGGGGGACTCTGCTGCTCTGTGGAACACAGGTTCACAGCCATTGGGGGTTTTGTGCTGTAAGCAGAGGACCCACCACCTGTTATCTCTAGCATGTCCCAGTCTCTGAGGGGCAGAGGGTTGGTCCAGTGCATCCAGACCATCCAGGCTACCCTGGGCTCCTGAAGCAGGGATAGGAAGCTGGTAGGTGTAAAGAAGTGACTGCAGACCAAAGTCTGTGGGTAGCATATATTGGTGAGATCATGCTCTGTAAGAAGTGTGTCTCCTCCATCACATCTTCTACTGCCTCCCTTTTCCCTGATATCTGTGCTGGCTGCAACAGGTGGACTTGTGTGTGTGTCCTGTGGGATGAATGCTGTGCTAACTTCCATTCTTCCCACTTCTCCTAGATGCTATTTATGACTACACCAATGGGAGCCTTACAGTGTCAGGACCAACTGCCACAGCAATGATCTTCTCCACTTACCCTGCTCGCAATGTGTCCTTGCAGGGAGCCTTCTTCACAGAGGTCAGTGGGAATGGCTGTGGAGTGCTAGGAGAAGGTGGGTGGTCACAGGTGCTGCTGCTAGGCTGCTACTGATCCCCACAGCTCTACATGCACAGACACATTCCTCTTTTCCCAAGGAGCCAAGCATCCAGAAAGGCACCTGAAAGGTAAGATCCAAGGCACTGAGGCTAGGCAAGCCTAAAGGGTTTGGCCTAAAGCCTAATACATGTAGGCTGCTCCACAACTTGGTCCAGGAACTCTCCAGACACCTTCCCTGCATGTTGTGCAAGCAGTGAGAAGTGAGAAGCTGGGCTGTATCACCAGCCATCTCCTCTAGGTTCTGGGCTTACCTGTTCCTTCCCTATTTGGATTGTACATGCACTCCATGCTCCTTGGCATGTGCTGGCTGGCCCTCCCCAGCACAGAGAGCCTGGGACTGTGTCCACGTAAGCACACCCTGGACTGAACGTCTGTGATGGAACAGATCAATTGAGATTGTGTGCAATGGACTCCCAGCTTACAACAAAGTGTCCAGATGTCCAGAAATAGGAAAGGGATTCTTCAGGGGATGTGGGGAACTAAGACACCAGAGCAGGATCTTTCAACCTTCCCCATTCTCTCTCCTGACTTGTTCTTCTCCCTTTTCTCTTCCCACAGTTTACAGCAACAGTTATGCTGATCCTGGGTGTTCTGGTCATCCATGACGAGAAAAACAATGCAGCCATCAAAGCTGTTCAGCCCATACTCACGGGTATGCTGGTCCTGGGCATTGGTCTGGGAATGGGGCTGAACACAGGCTATGCCATAAATCCCTCCAGGGACCTGCCTCCCCGCATCTTCACAGCAATGGCTGGCTGGGGAATGGATGTCTTCACGTGAGTGACCTGTTTTGCTCTTACTCTACTCAGCTTGCCAGGGGAGGAGATAAGCACAAGATAAAATGAAGCCTTTATTCTTGGCACCAAGTGTTGGTACCTGTGGGGTTATCCCCCTGGTGCTCTCGATGCACCCTTTGTGCTGGGTTATCTCAAAACGGTTACAGCAGCTAGTAGTTGTTAAAAAGGGTATTTATTGTAAAACCGCATCAGTCTTCAAAGGCGCAGTCATAGACATTAAAGTCCATGCCAAGTTTTAGCATAAAGTCCCGAACAAAAGCAGGAGCCATCTCCGGGGGTCCTGGAGAGGCTGGTGCTGCTGCCAGAGCTGCTATCTCCTTCTTGGGTGTTGGAGATGCTGGCAGGCATGGCAAAGCGATGGCAAAAAGCAGTGGCAAAAGCAAAAAGCAATGGCAAAAAGCAAAAGCAAAAAGCAAAAGCACCAACTCGCCCCAATACACAATCTTATATAGGATTTTTCCAACAAGCTAACACATAAATTCAGACCACTTTCTCTCAACCTGTGAAAATTCTAATTTCTTAACATGCTAGGATATGTATAAACTATGTATACGATCTATCTTGTTCTATCTGAAAACTGTAAGCGTATTCTCACTGAAGTTCTATTTTGTCTAAGTAGTGTCTAAGAAGGAGCTTCCGGAGCCTATACTGAAAACATCCGTGTGTTTCATAACCTTCACTCGAACTTGTTCTTCTATTCTGATATCTGCACCTTTTACTTACTAAAAACACTACAGCTCTCACTGAAACTTACTTACTGACTTATTAATCCTAAAACTCAAATTTACATCTGAACTTATACTCAAACTTGTTCTTTAACCTAAACTCTCATTCTATGTGTGGGTGGCTTAACATGTTTCAATCTATCCAAGGGCTTTAATTCAATTCCTGCACTCTGGCTTCAGAGTGAGAATCCTTCACCTGAAGGATTCAGGCAGGCCCTTGTCTCACTGACTCCAACAGGAATCACTGCAGAGTGAGGGTTGTGCTTACAGGAACCTTGTGCATTATGTACACAAAATTTGGCATGGGATTTACCTTGACAGTCAGATACTTCAGTTTGGGCACCAAATTGTCTGCCTGTTCACTGGAGATCCAGCTGGTTCTTGTGGTGAGCAGAGAGTCAGAGCACAGCTCATCTGAATGCAGGTGGATTGCTGAACAGGTCTAAATTTAGAGTCTAAATTTGGACATGAAACCTTGCCTTCCTTCAGTAAGAGGAGGAAGAGTAAGATGGTGTCATGTCATGGCTTTTCCTATGGTGAGATCATTACCAGAGTCTCCTGTCCTGGATGCCCATTTTCCTAAAATTTCCAGAAAATATATTTGAGAGCTCAGTAGAGCAGTCACAGATTTTATTGGAAACAGGGAAGCAAAATGCCTATGTCTGTCTGAGAGTCCCACTCATCCAGACCACACAGCCCACTTCTTTAGGAGAACAAGAAACCTGGAGTGTGGAGACACCTTTCCATGCTGATGACCTTCCCTCCAGCAGTTAAGTGAGAGGAAAATGAATTTGTCTAAGCCAATTGTAGGCTTAGTGCCTGGAGCAGGACAGACTCCTCTGCTCACACAGCTCACTCCCACCCCAGCAGGATGTGGTGGCAGGGCAGTAATTCCAGTCAGGCTCACCAGCTGCCTCTTCTGTGTTTCTTTTCAGGGCTGACCACTCCTGGTGGTGGGTCCCAGTCACAGCTCCAATTCTGGGATGTCTTGCTGGTGTTTTAATCTACAAACTCTGCATCGATTTTCACAACCACCCTGCCCATGAGACTGAAAATGAGAAAGAACAGGAAGGCATGGAGACTTCCAAACTGTGATGGCCATGTGCTGTGATGACACCTGTGAAGGGCACATTTGTCTGTCCACCATGCAGATTGATGGGGATCATGTGATGGATGAGGGATGAGAGACTGGATTTCAGTAAACCTACTCTGCTTAAACAGACAAACTTGGTATCTGAGATATTGAGCAGGCCTGTGTAGGGCTAGACCTGACTGTGATCTGAAGAAATTATTCAATCTCCCTGCATAAAAATCTACAAAAACGCCCCCAAAAAACAACAACAACAACAAAATCCAAGCCAAAACTCAACCCCCAAACAACCATCATATTCTGAAGAAAAGCAAAGCAGAGCTACAAGTCTCTAGATAGATATATATTCATTTACATCAAAATACACATATCAACAGTGGCAGATACAACATGATTTAGTTAATTAACACAGAAATTTTAATCTGGAATATTCTTTGGTAAGAGGCAGATACTACAGTGATGGACCAAGGGCCTAGGCTTGCTTCATTTGCATATCTGTCACCCGAGTTTGGAACAGCACAGAAGAGACAACAAGGACAGTCTAAAATAGAAACGTGAACCTGCTGGGTTGTTAGGGTTTTGTTCATGCTTGGGTTTTTTTAATTTTTTTTTTTTTTTTTTTTTAATCTGAACATTCAGGAAGCATTACAAAATCACTAAACTAAACTACACAGTCTCCTGAATCCTGCCACAGTTCTGCTGGAACACGGTGGCATCAAAGAACAATGTATGTACTGACACTTGAGACTTGAGCTACACCAACTATCACCACAGAAAAGAAGTCAGGGAACTTCTGTGACAGTGTCTCCAAAAGCTTGAACAAACTGCCCCCCCTCATAATTTTTTTCTACTCTGAATGCATAAGAAATGTAAGAGGTTGCCCTGCTGCTGCAGGAATTCTGCTACCTTCATCTGAATGAGGAAGTGTGCTTGTGACAGCCTTACAAGTTGGAGCTGTCACTGGACTAAAAACAGAACACTATCAGAAGCTGCCTCTTCCCAGGAGGGTGACAACAGTCTTAACTTTTCTAGAAAGTGCTTAAGCAAGTATGGTATGTATGTCAAGCACATAACTGCAGTCCCAGTGTTGGGTGCCATGAATAAACCATACAGAGGTCTCCAAGAGTAGGAAGTGACAGAACATCGCTACTGCACAGAATTCCAGAAAATGGCATTTACTGGCTGTAATGATCATTCCCATCCCAATATGAAAAGGATAACTGAGCTATTGCTACGGCATGGCGTGGGGTTGGGTGGGAAATACTCACATGTGCTTTCTTATTAGAGCTCCCTTTATACCAGTAGAGCAGCTACAACATATCTTCACCTGTCTCAAGATGCACATGGGCTTGAGAGAGTGCATTAGAGGATTTCTTGTCATCTGGGGGTGGCAGAGAGTGGCTGCCAGGCAATGCAGCAACAGCACTTGAAGGTGGGCCCTTGGCAGTGCTGGAAGCCACAAAACACACCTGAGCAGGGGCTGATGGCTGCAGATTTTGTACAGTGACTGCAGGACACTAGTAGAATACCTAGCACACAACAGTTCAGTCTTTTGGCCTGTGTGAAATAAACAGGGAATTTCTGAGTAGCTCAAGAGGGATTAGCTAAAAGTACTGTGACCCACCCCTTCTCAATGCCAGATTCTCTACTGCATTAAAAAAAACCACCCCAAACAATCCATCCTGAACACTGCTCTTGCCATACATCCTTTGCATCCCATGCCCATGACCTCCCCAAAGCATCTTCAAATACCCAATCACTTTGGAGGAAAATATTCAAGTATTTATTAAAATATTATTAAGCACTTACAGGATGGCTTCATCTTTCTGAAGGCCATACAAATTCTCATGAAAGCCTCACAACATCCCTGTGAGGTAGGTTTGTCTACGTAGTTATGTGATGGTTTCAAAAATTAGAGGTGATGCTGTTTAAATAGTCAATGCTTACTTGAAGACAGTGATTTCGATTTCCATATTCAGGCACAAAATGTGTTGGGTGCTACCATGATTCCAGCATATTTGGAAGACAGAATAGCATAGAAAAGTAATGGAAACAAACAGGAGTAACTGAAAACCAGCAGTGTTAAAGTGCATCTCTAATCTGAAAATTTACAGCACAGAAAACAGCATCAGGGGCTTCTAAGGCTGTAGGATCTCAGTGGCCCCTGGTGAGATCCTGCCCAAATGAAAAGTGTCTGTTTCAATGGTCAGCTTTGCAAATGAATGTGTGACAAACCAAGGGGTCCTCCTGGTTGATTGGGTCTCAAGACCATTGACTCTTTGCTCAGCAGTTCCCACAAAAGGGAGGGATCTTGCAGCTTCTACTTCAGGATTATTGTAAATCATGTCACCATCTGAAAACATACAGCACAAAGGCCAAAAAGTGGTCTGGGATGCAGAGCAAGTGGCTAGGCTAATGCAGAGACATGGAAAACCTGAGTCCCATTGTACCACGAATCTCAGAGCATAGGTTGGATGAAGCAGAGGGAAGTGCAGAGTTTGATTCTATCTGGAGTGAAAGATGCTTCTGTGTTCACTGGGTTCTAGCCTGCTCTGACTGCATGCAAGGTCAGGACAGTTTTCCATCAAGGGACATGGCAGAAACATTTTCACACCCTCTACTTCAGCATGGGTCTGATAAAGTAGCAGTGAATTACATTTACAGTAATTTCATAATTATAAGCCGCACCATTTTGACTAAAATTTAGGTCTGAACCTGGAAGTGTGGCTTATAATCAGGTGCGGCCAATATATTGATGAGGTTCAGAAATTTGCCAACCTGGAAGTTTGCAAAGGCGGGGAAAAGGTGGGGCTGATCCGAGTCCGCCCAGCCCCGAGCCGAGCCAGCAAACTCCACCATCCCGCAATTCTGTTACTAATTGTCAACTTTGTGAAAGTTGTGCAAGCATCCTCGCTGCGAACGAAAGTGCGGCTTATAATCAGGTGCGGCTTGTAATTGTGAAATTACTGTACTTTCATTTCAGTGCTGCAGTTGTACAAAAGCTTCCCTATGGAGCAGTGACATCAAAGGTTTCTTCATGCCCTCTGAAAAACACATGCTGCAAGTAGCAAAAGGGAATAAAATTTATGTATCAAGGTTTTTTTTAAAGAGTCTCCAGGAACTGCATCCACATCACAGCTATATTTCATGCAAGTGCTGCAATGTATTTTCCATGGGCACATCTATTCATGCACAAGGAACTTGGTCAGAACCACTGAGACTCTGCAGCAGAAAACATCAAAGCTTACTGCAAATGTTGTCCAGGGTGAGATCTGGCAGGCTCACTTCCTTGAAGAATTCCCAGCCAATGAGGATGTCTTGGCAGAGGTCGTGCTCGTGTGACTCTTTTGGGAGCCTGGTGGCTGTGAAGGTGGCTTCTTCTTGAGCACTGGAGTTTTATTCTTGCTTTTAAATACCTTATTGGGGTCCAGCTTGTTCACAAAGGAGTCAGTTTCTTCAGATAGGAGTGCAGTGTTGATGGTTATGGGTTTATACATGTTAAACCATTGCTGAAAGGCAGAATGGTGGGGAAGGAACAGGTTAAATTCAAACTGCAGTTAGACAATTACACCTTGCTCCCCATCTTCCCCAAGACATGATCTTAATCCTACGCCACTTATCAGGCTGCAGTTTACAGGACTTGGAAGAGTGCTTTTGATAAGGATACACAAGGTGTGGCTACAGCCCCAGCCCTGGAACTGCATTCCAGATAGGGACGAGGAGTACCAGACACAACCCTAACACCACCTTTCCTGCAGTGTAACTCCTATCAAGAGCAAATCCTGATTTACACAACAGGAGGAAAAGCAAAAGGAGGGGATGAAATTAAACATTTATTTAGATTCAGATAAGCAGAAAGGACTAAAATACCTTTGGAATTTAAATGTACTTATGAACTGAAAACCAACTGAATTTCTCAAAATGTAATAACCTTGCTCCCTCTATTCACACATAAAATAATGAATTTTTTAACTTCTTAACACAAATAATTTTGTTTGTTTGTCTTATTGTTTCTGATTTTCTGTCTAGAAGTAACTATAATGATTTGGTTTGTTGGTTGCAGCAGACACCACAATGTTATGCCTTACAGTTGTCAACTCTTTCTTGGATTTTTTTGTATCATTTTTCCATCAACAAAGTAAGGAAACAAAACTATAGTAGTTATGGTATTACAAATCACAGTGAAACCATCAGCAAAGTGTTGAACAAGATAAACAGAAGATCAATACCAAAACACAGATAGTCATCTATTAATGTCCTACTTAGTGGAAAACAGCTTTAATACACCCCCTCAAAAACATTTAAAAATTATAATGGTTAATGAACTAGGAGAATTTTAACCAACAGGGGCTGCAAATGATTAGAGAATATATGAAAGATTACTCTTAAGGTATGCAAATATACTGAACATAATAAAATATTTATAGCAGGGAAGTTACAGAAAGGCAGAACACACTACCATGTACACAGCCTTGACTGATAAAGTCCAGTGCAGTGTAACATGGAAGGCATCAGGAATGAGAAGAACCAAACTCTACAGCCACTGTTTGATGGGAAGTCAGGAGTGACTTTAGTAATTCTGATGTGTACACAGGACCAGGGAATCTCATGCTGGTAAGACAGCTGTCATGTCTGGGTAAAGTGCAGGACACTCAAGTCCCAACAGGCCTTTCCAGAGTGCACTGACACTGTGCTGGCTTATGAGCTGTGCTCAGTAGGATCATCAGCTCCATTCCCTGACCTCCTACAGGATGGAGGCTGAAGGCCCAGTCAAACACACAAGAACAGCAGAAGCCTCTAATAGCAGGATTTTGGCATGGCAGAATACAAATTTTTATTTTTAATAATAAGTGACTGGAATGCTCACAAGGCTTTATTTAGAGGTCTTCTGTAACTACCTCTAGGACTTCAAATTGCCCTTTTCTTGGGCATAATTTTTATCAAGGCCCAACTGCTGAGAGAAAAGCAGGGTTAACACAATATTAGTGAATTCCAATTACTGTGAAACAAATTACTTAACACGTTACAGGGGAAAAAACCTGTGGTCCCTTCCATGGCTCACCAGGGAGGCCCCCTTGAGCTGACAGCTTGCCAAAAGGGGGAGGATGTTTTTCCAGGCTATACTTATGCAGAATACAGACAGGCTGGATGCTGCTGTCCTACCTTGGCCTGGGGGCTGACCCCATAGCTGGTGAAGGCATACTGCCACTGTGGGAGACCCAGGTGGGTGATGAGCAGGCGGTAGTAGGCTGTGAAGGTTTTGGTGAGGAAATGCCAATACAGAGCTCTGTCCAGGAACCAGATCTCTGTGTCTGGGGAGACCACTAGAGTAAAACAAACACAAGTTACACTGCTGCTCTGCAGTATTAAGATTAACCTCTGGCAATTGTCAGGTGGGAGACACAACGTGCTCATGAAAAGGGCAGCTTTATGTACACCCAGGCTTTTCCAGTCCAGGTGCAGAATCCAGAACTTGACTTTAGTAAACTTTGTATGGCTGGTGGTTGCACATCTCTCTGATTTGTTGAGGTCTCTTTGCAGGACCTTCGAGGGAGACATCAGTTCCTCCCAATTTAGTATAATGGACAAACTCAGCATTCCTTCCACCCTGTGTCCAAGCATTCATGAAGACATTGAAGAGCACTGGGCCCAAGAGGGAGCCCTGCAGAGCCCCACAAGTGACCAGCTGTCAGCCTGATGTGATGACTATAGGCTATTTAGCTCTATTTACTATAACCTTTTGCGTCCTACCCATCAGCCAGTGTTCACCCACTGCATGGGGTATTTGATAGCTGTGTGCTGGACAATAAGTGTACTACTGTTCCTTCACAACCTGGGACTAACATGCTAAATGGAATATTCTTGGACATCGGCAACTTTGTAGTGTATGTTCAAAGTACAATTATGGCAAACATTTATCCACCTCACAAAGTAAAAAGCAACTAACTCAACTGTCAGTCATCTGGATTACTGAATAGAGTCCAGAGTCTGGAAGTCATGACAGTGTGTGTTGCCAACAAAAACACATTTTGCAAAATCCTTTCACAGTGATCAAATATTTCTCTGATGGTGACATCCTTTGCAGCATAAAAAGAAGTTATATGCTTGAGAGATTGAGATGCTGAACACTGTCATTTGAACAGGCTGCCTCTGCGTTGACATTGACACCTGTAAACAATGCTCCCTTCCCTTTCTCAGGTTATCTACTGCCTATGCTAAGATCACTAACACTGGGAGGGAAGAGGACAAGAACTTTCTCCCACGCAGCTGTAGTCCCACCCGATGAAAGGTACAAGATAATAAACCAAGATTTTTCTTAAGAACCTGTATATTGCACAACCATACACAGTAAACACACATACATCTAGTGACCTGTGCACTGCCTCAGACGACAACTATTTTACAAGTGCCTTGGGTGTTTCACTGCTGTCTCACTGATAACAGTTATCTCTGTGTCTGTCAGAACAAGCAGCTCAGCTTCCATTTCTCACTTTCCCATTAACCCTTCCTGCCACATTTTGGCCTAGTTAGCACCTCGAGACTCAGCATCCATGCACAAGGTGGAAGACCTAGCCTAATTCTGTCTCAGCTTTTCTTACCATCTACACTTTGTTTCTAAGCAGAGTTATACCCTTTCTCATCAAATGTAATGACTTTGTTCCAAGACATGCAAGTAATTGTATTAGTGAAGCTCTGTATTATTTCAACACAAATTTCTGTAGGTCACATGTGAATAATTCCCTGTTTCTATGCATGCAGAAATCGTAACTCAGATTCCAACATTAATAGGAGTGAAAAATTAGATCTAGTTAAGTTTTAGCTCCTGACTTCAGTGGAGACAGGACATCCCAGTAAAAGTTTCACCTACAAATTGCAAAGAAGATCAGAAATACAAGATAACTCTCCACATGTGGCCTCCAGCTACAATCCACAAGAGTTAGCTAACTTTTCTTTTTTCAGTCTTACCTGGTTCAGCATGCTTATAAACAAGACAGACTTTCCCATTCCCATTGCATGGGTCTAATTCAAAGATAAGACTACGAGAATCAAAGTGTGGCTTCTCTGGTTTGTCTCCATTACCTGAAACCAAGGAAAAACATTTATGGAATATGTTTGGAAACTGACTGTGACTCAGTTGCAAAGAGTCAATCTGTTTTATACATTAAGGAATCAGGTGACAAAGAACTGAATCAAACTATTACATTTATACTTCTTGGAAATGATTAAGTTCCCTTATGTTTAAAATAAAACTAAGGGAAAAAAAAGTGAAAATTTTTTTTCATGTCTGTTAGGAAAACAAACCATAGACTCAAAATCAGATGGCTGAGAATAGATGAGTTGACTTCTTCTAGTTCCTCCCTGGCATTAAGTAAGACAAGGTTTACAGATGTCACTCCTGAGGTTTGTCTAATCTTTTCCTAAAATTCTCCAGTGTTAGAGAAGCCACGGCCTCTAGGCACTCAACCCAAATCCATCATTTATCACTTAGAAGTTTTCCTCATGCATCCTGAATCTTCCCTGCTACAAGTGAAGCCCATTATTTTTATTTTATATATGATTCCTTTTTTTTGTCTTGATTAATTTTTTTTCTAAGGAGGACAGGGAGAACAATTTATTATTTTTCTCTTGGACAACACTTTAATGAAATTGCAGAGATATATATTTCTCCATACACTGCAGTGAGACATCATCATCCTTCTCAACAACCAGATCTGACTATTCGACTTGTGACCATCAACTATCACTGAGCAGTTCTACAACACGATTTTGGGACTGTGTAACTGCAAGTTCCTGCAGAATGCAATTCTGAAACCTAAACCTGATGGGGAAGAAGTGGGACATAAAACCTGTACTCTTCAGAAGAATTTTCCATGAAAGGCAGCTTCTGTGGGGATGTAATTTTTTCTCAGTGTACCTTATAAATGCATCAATGAAGGTTTAAGCCACTACATAGAAGCAGAAATTGATGCATTTGATTACAATGGCTAGAAGATCAGGACTGCAGCCAAACTGGAATATCCAAATATACTTTCAGCCATGTTTAGAAGCTAGAAGAGTTCAGAGAGGCAGAGAAAAGACTGAAATCAAATAGCATTCTTTTAAGAAATTGGTGTGACACCTGGCTGTATTCTCACTCTCTTGATTTTTCCAGCTGGACTGTGAGAGTTCTGACAAAAGGAGTGGGCTTTCTTTTACTTTTTTATTCTCTCCAAATAGAAGCATTCAGCATTTTTAGGCATCTTGGAACATGTGTTCCAGGGTAACCTTATAGTTATCTGTATATACCAGTTACTTTTCCATTTCCAGCTGTCTTTTCATTACCAAAAAAACCCTGTTTTCTTTTGTTCATGTAACACCATACACACACAAAAGCTTTGGAAGCTGAACCACTGGAGCAAAGCTTAGGTGAAAGTTTAAACAGAGAAAAGGCAGAACAGGCTGTTAAAAGAGGATGCAAATAACACTAATCTCTGTAACATTCACAGCATACAGATGTACCTGCCAAGGCTGTAGGGAACTAGTAAGGTACATAATAGATCCAGCCCAGGAGACAGACAGTCACAGAATCACAGAATGGTTTGGGTTGGAAATGGACCTTGAAGATCATCTTGTTCCAACTGCCCTGACATGGACAGGGACACCCTTCTCTGGACCAGGCTGCTAGATCAAGTAATCTCCATCTACATAGAGTGACCTTTTCTGTTGCTGCATTGTACAATGGAAGGGACATTAAAGATCATCTTGTTCCAATTACTCTGCCATGGGGGATAGCTGAGGTGCTAAGAGAATTGAGTTTGTTCAGCCTGGAAAATAGAAGGCTTCAGGGTGACCTAATTGTGGCCTTGCAGTACTTGGAAGGGACCCTACAAGAAAGATGGAGAGGGACTTTTACAAGGGTATGTAGTGGCAGGACATGGGGAAGTGGCTTCATACTGACAGAAGGCAGATTTACATCAGATATTAGGAAAAAATTCTTTACTGTGAGCGTGATGAAGCACTGGCACAGTCTGCCTGGCGATATTGTGGATGCCCCAACCATGGAAGTGTTCAAGCCTATGCTGAATGGAGCTCTGAGCAACCTGGCCTCGTGGAAAGTGTTTTGGTCTACATGTCTTGTGCTATATCCTAACACTAACAGAACAAAAGGGATGATACAGAGCAGGTTTTCTAGCCTGTTAACAGTGCCTTACCTTCCTCGTCTGTGTCATCTTCCAGGTCAGCAAGAGTTGGAGCACTAGGCAGAGTGTACATAGAGGAACCCCCAAGCCGACACAGCTTCGAGACACTGTTAATCACCATGGAGCCCAGGGGCATTGGGGTATCTGCAACAACACCAAGCACTAATCACATCCAGTGTCAGGAAAGAATGGGAGGTGCTTATTCTCCTCCATACATCAACCTCTGTGGGGTGAAAATATGTATGTTTATACCCAGCAGACCTGGACATTTAACTTTAGTAAGACTCTACAGGAGCAAAAATGAGGCTTTTTCAAACACAGACTGCCACTTACATGTGATGCAACACATTCTCAGAGCTGTAAAGGTATGACAATTACTCTGTTGGCATGGACTGTGCTGCAGTTGTTAGCAAAAAATTAAAAATCTTGGCTACAGGATTTCAGCAACAGCCTCTTCCTCAAAGTTCTTTACCCTGCTGCTGCCGTTCCTATCAGAAACCACTCCACACACTCACAGCTTACTGGGCAGCTTGTCCTCTTCCACTCCATGTACCCGTACAGGGTACATCCTCTTGGTTCCCACTTCCACAGAGAATTTTATCAGTGCATCAACATGTGGGTGTTCCTGAAAGAATCCTACAGGATTTGTCACTTGTCCATGTTTCTGAGGACTCAGACTGTTATCACACATCAAGGCAGAAGCACCCTGTTCAGCCACATGCCAGTGTGATGGGTGTCAGAAGGCACCGCTGGATATTTGCTCAAACAAGACAGTTGTACCAGCAGCTGTGGTCTCTGTACACTTGTGAGCCCAGAAAACAAGACTCCTCAGAAGTCATAACACAGCAAGCCTCACTTGAAACATGATGGGAGTCACTGCAGGGGCTACAGCACTGATCTCAACTGTGTCTGAAATGTCACTCCACTTCCTGAGGAAGACCATGCATTTCACACCCATCTCCAGAAGTTAGCAGTGTCCACAGCCTGAAGGCTATGAGAGCCAGGATAACAGCTGCAGAGCTAACCTGATTTTTGCCATACAAGGATGGAAAATGAAGCTTGGACTTTAACTGGTGGAAAGCAGGATCAGGCTCTAACATGTACCTACACATTTTAATGAGAAAGGAGCATTATCAGAGGGTGACTCTTTCTACTGATTTATGATGGGATCATGAGCTACAGCTAGTTTTTCCATGAACCACAGAGAGAGTTTAGGTATGAGGTTTAAATGACACACCTAAATCTGAATGTCAACAGATGGCCAGTGTATTACAGAACAGTATTTATGTCAAGAATAATTTGTTTCTTGCCAGTGTTCAGTGTACGTACCTCTTCTGTGGGAGGCCAGAACATGCAAGCAGTAAATTTTGCCCTGAGAGATATCTATTGATTGTGCAGAAAGTAAGTGAAATCAAAGAGGTTCTGCAAAGGAAGGACTGGAAGCAATGAATTGAGCTTGTCATTGGAGGGGAACACAGGGACTCACCATCAGTTTTCACACTCCAGGTCATCTGGAAGCCATCGGTCATCAGATAGAAGTTCTTTAAGTCCTCAGGTAATACACAGGAGTTTTTCTGCAGATTACAATTGAAGTGTAATGGGAAAATGCAGAATATGCCTCAAACCCTAAGAACAACTGAAAATTGGTACAAAAATATTTGTCACCAAGTTTTTTGCTTAACTCCAAGGTGACTCAAATAGGTTAAAATACCTCATTCTAAAGCCTTGAGAGAAAACTGCATATTTCTTGGGACTCTGCTAGTCTTAACAAAGGTAGCTTGGGAAAATTTCACAATGAGCAGTTAGTCATCACAAAATTATTGCAGCATTGTTCCCAAACTGAGACATCATATTACCTTTTGAGATTAGTAACCACTCCAAACTCACATAAATCAGAACAATCAGCTTTTTCATATGGCTTAAAAGAGCAGGGTTTTCCTTTAAGTGAAATCAGACTAAACTTACCTGTTCCACTAGAGCATGTACAATATTAGCACAATGACTCTCTTCTGAGGGATTTCAGCTCCAAGTAGGTGAAAGAAGCATAGACTCAAAAGCTGCACATACCGAAGTAGATTTGATGTTTCACTTAACAAAAAGTATGTGTGCAAACACATGCAAACCCAGACTCACAAACCTGCTGGTTTAGCTTCATCCCTTCAAACTTCATTGCATTGTGGCTCCTAAGCCTGCTTCCTTCTGAGCCACCAGTGAAAGAAGCAACCCCAGTGAGTTTGAGTTTCTAGAAACCAGAATAATTCTCCTATACCTGTCTTGGTTCTGGAAGGAATCTTTCTTAACTTAAGACTCTTCAGTTAAGCTGCAAATACAAGGAAGGAAGGATAAAGGCTTAATCCTCAGAACAAAAAGAAGCCCAAAGAGCTACAGGCATTTGTAGACCCTGCTCCTGGGGACAGGACTGGCTGCAGACCAGTGATCCTCTGTTCTTGCTGAAGTGTCAAGTACATAAACAGGATGGCACCCTGACAACTTTAACAACACAAGCAACAAGCATGACTAAAGGAGTTACCTGTTGGTCTGTTTGTAACTGTTTTAGAGAAAAAAACAGATTGACTCCAGTGACTTCAAATTTAAAATAGTCACACTCAGGACTCCAAAAGAATCACACCTCAAAACTTAGAAGAGTGTCCCATTATGGAGGTTCCACAATCTGTTCATGTTGACTTGCTCAAGGGCTGCACCACTCTCCTTGTGGAAAAGTTTCAGTAAATAAAGACAGCATATTCTAGTAACCAGTAGCTAAGGAAAAGGAAGATGCATGTGCAGCTCAAGTATCTCTGCTTCACTTGGGGCATAAATTTTTAACATCTCAAAAGACGAGAAATGTGTCTATCCAGCAAGAGCAACCTGCCAGCTGTGCATCCAGCTGCAATTCTGCCTCTAGTCATCAACTGCTGGCTGAGCAAGGGAAGGTGCTGGTCTCATCCTGTGGACACATCCTCCCTCCCCTAGGACCAGAACAGCCTTTCTGCCTTTTAAAGCCTTATTCACAGACACTTTATTTGGGTTGTTACAGTTTTTGTCCCCTAAACTGGGGAGCACACACTATGTAGGACCCCCTGATATACCCACAACCTTGTGCTTGTTAACTCACTTTTAAAGCACATCCATTAATGGTGATTGACTACTACTGATGAGACCCAGACATTTATAGCTTTGCAGCCTGCAATAGGGCAGATCACTTGCCTCATCAAACAGCCTGGACAGTAGCTCAGAGCTTTCCTAATCCAGATAGAGAAAATCTTCAGAGTCCCCAGGTCTTAAAGCAGATAACCTGACACTGCAGAGGCTGTTTTGAGAAGAATGTACCATCCTACGACAAGAGTCTGCTCATGGCTGAGGACCTGGTGGTAAGTTTAGGGTGATTAGAAACCACATGGACATATCTGAAGTTCTTCAAATGCCTTTAACAAACACACCTTCTTCTGTGGTTCTCCCCAGTCCTAAATATTTATAATTTCATGCTGTGCTTTCATCACTTCCAGTTTCAAGCTGTACCTGTAAGCACAGTGACTATGGCTAAAACTATGAAGAAAGAAAGTATGAAAGTATGCTGCAAAGCCTCAGGAGAGTGCAAAAGTTTATGTAACACTTCGCATACATTTCAAATCCCCCAATTCGAACTAATTCATTGCAGCAGTAAAAACACATATGTGAATGCGTGTCTTGGTTTCAGTGAGTGTTCTTCTCTGAGCAGGAGAACCAGATCCACTGGGATGACAAAATCTAAGATTTAAAAACTTCCACTGTAGTATCCAGGTAAATCTTGTTACAGCTCAGGCACAGAGAAAAATCACATCTGAAAAAGATCAAGATGTGCATGTTTCTCCAGATGGTTGCTCTCTGAATTTATTTCAGGATTCTCTAAACCATGTCCTTCTGCATGAGTTTCCAAATGATGGTGCAAAATATATGGGTAGAAAATGCAGGACCAGAGCAGGTCTGGGGTCTACAGGAAAAGGCCTGTAAATAGAAAGCTTCATTAACACCCATTTCTCTCATCTGATGGAAAGGATTGATTGATCTGCCATATTGTGCTTAGTCACATAACCATATGACATCCAAACAGTAATCTTCTGACAGCAGCCATAGAAACAAGCCACTATATATTAAAAATGGCTTGTCAAACTCTGTATTCCTCTTTCTCAACTGGCAGTTCTCAGGGTTGTGTTCTCCAGCCCCATAAAACACACTGTTCCTAAATAATGTCAGAATTGGCTTAACCACAGCCCTGGCAAGCAGCTGTTTTCATTCCAGTTATCTGGTTACACTCATCAGCTCATAAAACAAAATATCCCAAGTGCTTAATAAGGTGCGTGGGTTCTATTCTTTTTGTTCGTTCTCTGTAATATCTCCAAATAGTCTCTTAAGAAAGCACAGTCCATTGAGCACAGAGAAAAATACTAGAATCTGATTTCTGCTGCCAAGACCTGATAAGAACTGGAGCCAAAGCTAAGAACCCTGACATAAGGCAATTCCCTTGAAACGTTGTTGAAACAATGCCTCTCAAACAAATATACCAAAGAAACACAAAGCAATCAAAACATATAGCTCTAGAGAGACTTCTCTGAAAGCATCAATGAGTTTTATCCAACTTCTGGGGAGAGAAAGAGGCATTCATGTCACTTCTCAGGGCTTCCAAGTATCAGACCACACCAGCAACCACCTTTCACTCTCCCTAATATCCTGCAGTTTCATGGCTGGCTTGTCCTAGCTGCCAGTGAATGCTCATGTTAATTTATGTTACATATTGACATGTTCTTGTTACACCTTTAATAAATCCGACCTGGGGTCTCCCAGGAGATCGCCTGGATTTTCTGGGGCTGGAGTAGACTTGATCCCCTGCTGCAGAGAACAGGATTAAAAAATTCTCTTGAGGATATTGTTGTGCAGCCAGATTTTCAATATGTTATAAAGCTTAACAAGAGGGGGAACACTGTGCAAGAAACACCATCTATCTCCCAAAAGTCCTCCAGCCTCCTCTCCATTATGTATATTGAAGAAAAACAGCTTTCCTCATGTGCTGGCCCTACTGGATCCACTTCCCCACCTCTCCCACAGTCACAGCCACAAGGCAAGCCCAAGGTGGGTAGATCCTGTGCTCACAGGGAACAGGGATGGGAGGCTTGGCTAATGGTAAGGGAGGAAAAGAAGGATGCCAGGAAGGAACACTGAAGATGCGGACCCTGCATGCATATTTGGAGTCAAAAAGGGATGCAGTAGAAGCAAGGAGTGCTGGAAACACTACACAGTAGAGAGGGAACAACTCAGGAGGTTCCTGGATTGTATGTAAGGGTTTGAATGAGGAACCAGGAAACTACAGGCCTGTCAACCTGACCTTGGTGCTGGGGAAGCTCATGGAGATCCTCTTGAGCGCACATCACATGGCACGCACAGGAGATCCAGGGGCTCAGGCTCTGCCAGCATGGGTTTGTGACAGGCGTAACTGCCCAACCCAATCTCCTTCTGTAACACGGTGATCCTTTTAGTGGTTGGGGGAAAGTCTGGGGATGTTGACTTCCTGGACTTTAGAAAAGTCTTTGACCCTGTATCCCATAGAATTCTCTTGGGGACTTCAGCTGCTTGTGGCTTGGACACTCTGTTCTCTGAATTAAAAACTGCCTGATGCCTGACCCAGAGAATGCTGGTGAATGGAATTAGTTGCAGCAGGCAGCTGGTCACCAGTGGTGTTCCCCAGGGCTCTGTACTGGGGCCAGCCCTGTTATTTGTACTGATGATCTGAATGAGGGAATCAAGAGCTCCTTTAGTCAGTTTGAGTACAACACTGAGTTGGGTGGGAGTGTAGATCTGCTGGAGGGCAGGAAGGCTCTGCAGAGGGCTCTGCACAGGCTGGATCCATGGGCTGAGGCCACTTGTGTGAGGTTCAACAAGGCCAAGTGCTGGGTCCTGCCCTTGAGTCACAACAGCCCCCTGCAGCTCCAGGCTGGGACAGAGAGGCTGGAAAGCTGCTGAGAGGGAAAGGACCTGGAGGTGCTGGTTTTCAGTGGCTGGACATGAGCTGGAGTGTGCCCAGGTGGCCAGGAAGGCCAATGGCACCAGGCTTGTGTCAGCAATAGTGTGGCCAGCAGGAGCAGGGCAGTGCCCATCCCCCTGTGCTGGGGGCACTGGTGAGGCCACACCTGGAATGTGCGTTCAGCTTTGTTTCCTCAGAGCAAGAAGGGCACTGAGGTGCTGGAGCATGTCCAGGGAAAGAAATAGAGGTGGGGAGGGGTCTGGAGCACAAGTCTGGCAGGAGTGACTGAGGCAGCTGGAGGTGTTCAGACTGGAGAAGAAGAGGTTAAGGCAGACCTTCTCACTCTCTACCACCTGAAAGGTACTGAAAGTCCCTGAAAGCCAGGCTCAGGCTTTTCTTTCAAGTAACAAGTGAGAAGGACAAGAGAAAATGGTCTCAGAAACCTTTGTGTCCCTCCAACAAAATGCAATTTTCTATTTTTTTGAAAACCAACACAAATATGTCACTCATTTTTCTTCTAGTTGAAGCAAAAAGAAAATGTGATTCAGACATTGCACCAGAGTGCCTCCTAGCAGTATTTTAGTGTAACATCTGTTTCTAAAAACTGCATGTGGAGGGGAATAGGACCACTGCCAGCCTAATTTTAGGAGTGGGAAAGGGTTCATAGAATGATACACAATTATTAGCACTGGTTTTCTGGTGAACAGGTAACTCTGTTTCTACTCCTTCTTCTACTGCTTGTCTCTCTTGCTTGGAGAAAAGGTAGCATCTTAGTAGGTTTAAATATGAGGGAACACTGAAAAATTATCTGGTTTTATTAAAATATATTGAACTGCTTACAATTTTTGGGGAAGCGATGCTTTACCCATGTAAATACACTTCGAATCATACACCTTAAATATTTTTGTGATTGTGCCTATTTACAATAAAATCTTAAGGAGTGATTTCAAGCTTGATTTCCTGAACTGTCACACTTAGCAGCTCTTTCTGCCTTGGGAAAAATCTCTTCTGCTCTCTTACTTAGTTACTGCACTAACTCCTGTTACGAAGCTCCGCTTCCCCTGCAAAGCTTCATGGCAGCAAAGGGACATTCAACAGGATTTTAAGATTTTAAAGACTTTTTAAATCTCAACAAGTTAAGAATTTAAAGCACCACAGTATCCAGTTACATCGTAGCTCAAACACGACACAGCACAATTTAGAAAACATGGTTGATGCATAAAAAAAGCATATACCCAGCACAAATAAAATAATATATTAATTAATGATTTTAAAAGGCTGATTTTCCTTTAAGAGCTTCTGAACACTTAGATGTTTTTCCTCAGTACAAAAAATCTTTCCTTGCAAAACTGAAACAGGACTGGAAAAACTGATTCCATTAAACAATAAACAATAAAGCTTTTATTTGGTGAGTTTCAAGAGTGAAATAAGTTGTTGGGGAAAGTATAATGTACAAATTTGGGAAAAGTTTCACCAGTTTTTCCTACAGCAAAGAAAAAGTCCTGCAAATAGTTTCATAACCAAAGGTGTGGAGGGAAGTTAAAAATATACTCTGACAAAATCTTGTTAGAAATCTCAGCCATGGAGAAATGATCACGTGCAGAAGTATTGCCACCTAGTGGCCAAAAATCCGACAAAAAAACAAACGCATCCAAATTCAAGAAAGGTAAGTTTCAGGAAAAATGAGGTACAAGTTAATCCTGGAATGGCTTTGTAAATTGTTGAGTGCATTGTGCATTTTGTCCTGTAACTCTGTAGACTGGGTGAAATTTACACTTCATCCCCAGAGTGCAAGGGGAAAAAAGGAAAAAAATCCAGTTACCTTTCAATTTGAGAAGGGAGCTTTAATTTTTAATGCAACTGGAACCAAAAGCAAAGAAATAGACGACCATGTCCTTCACTATTAGAAGTACAATTCAACTGCACTCATTTAATTGTCAATATTTACTTCCACAATTGACTTAGTCCATTGCTGGTTGTAGAGGGTGGGAACTGAAATTTTGTTTAGGCTTCTCTTGAAAGAAGTGCTTCAGCTACAGCATTTGTTTGGCTTCACAAGAATAGTTCAGTTTTGAAATAAACCCATTCTAATTTAGAGCAGAAGCAGCGCCTGAAAATGAGAGGAATGAGCACCGTGTCCAGGAGAAGGAGTTCTCTCCATTCAACAGAAGAATGAGCAAATATTACTCTGTGTTCCTAGACCTGAGCTGGCTTACAGTCATGGTGCCTCAAACTTTCCAGCTCAGTTAACCCAACACTGAACAACAGCTACAGGAAAACAGGAATCAGTTTACACAAACCTGAAAAACAGGACATTTCTCCCTGACCACAATTGCTGACTTCTGGACAAGTTTCAGTAAGTAACACACAGGCTTACACCACATACATTTCGACCTGGAATATATATAAAAATATATATTATATATATTCTTGGTAAATGTCACTGATTGGAATAGGGCATTACCAAAACTAGCGCAAGACTTTTCCTCACTGTTTAGAAAAAACAGTAAATGGCAAGGTATCAAAGGGGACAGTATTTTATGCAGTGGTAACTAGAGCAGTCTCTGGGAGCAGTAGCTTGAGGCCATAGCCAGGGTTAGAGCAGAGGGAGGATGATTCACTTAACTCCAACCTCTGTCATGTCCCTTTCCAAAGGCCAGAGAGTTTCTACTGCTCCATCCCTACACAAGCAATACCTACCAAGCAGTTATCCCACCGTGGCTATGGGATTAATGTAGATATGTATATTCCAAAAGGGGAATGAAAATGCCATCTCTGCCCATGAATCACACAACAGTTTTCAGGAACCTTCTGATCACACAGACTGATGCACTAAGGTCAGATAATGCAGCACATGTCCTTCATATACTTCTAAAACAGGCAATGGGACATGCCCTGGCCAAAAGATTGGGCTGGGCAGCCGAAGAAGAGGTGAAAAAAGGGATATGAGAAATTGAAGTGAATGGCTGAGACTAAAAAGAGAAACAGGTAACTAGAACAAACTGGGTAGTTCAGTGTTATTTGCCAGTTTGAGATCTTTACCTTTAATGGCCATGGGTAACAAAGCACTGCTTCATTCTGTTTGAAAGGGAGTTGGAAAATGTTTTCAGACCTGAGTCACAAAAATGTTTGCTCCACACTGAGTCACCACTGTAGCTGCCTACTACAGTTATGTGGTTTCTTTTTAGAGCTGTCATGCTGAATGTACCTACATTGATGATGATTCTCTAACAGATCAGGTGCATGTGACAGCCTAGAAGAGTGATACCTGAAAAAACCCAACACCACCTGTTTAGGCTGCACTGTACATCAAACTTGGTAACAAGCTGTCTCATAAACACAAGGTTGCCATTGCATTTGACATGCTCCATGGGCTGCTGCACATTCAAACTGACCTAACGGCAGTTTTATCAGGAAAACACTCACTTGCTCCCAAGAGACGATTGTGTGGCGTTCAGCTGGCTCCTTTTCCACAAAAGTCACTTCAGCAACTCCTGGGGAAGTCTCTGAAAGGAAAAGAGGAGCATGTTTGCAGCTGGCATGGGTGAAGCCAACACTGTGAGAGACAATTTTGCAAATTAATTTGAGTGACAGCCAGGGAAAAGGCATTAATGATTGCAAGCATTGTGCTGGTGACTGAGCAGCCACTTTCTTTTGTCTGTAACTGTACTCTGCATGTCTTGGCATGAGGATGTCTACTGGTGCACAACATGTTATACTTTGATTTTTTGGTACATATATATACACATATCAGGATATATCTACACATACACTGATTTAGTGGGTGGCATTCCTGGCGAGGGTGGAAGGGGTTGGAACAAGATAATCTTTAAGGTCCCTTCCAAGTCAAACTATTCTATCATCTTATGATACAAACACACACCATTTGTCTTCAAGGTGTGATCTTTTGCAGAGGTTTCATGGAAAAATGAAAAAAAAATCAGTGGTGGTTTTAGGCAAACTCTTCAAAAATCTTTATTTGTAAGCATTCCCTGTGGTTTCTATTGGGTAGGATATCCTCGGCTGGGGACAAGACGTAGTGTAGTGCTGCTGTGAACTGCTAACAACCCTATTCCACAAGGATAGGCACACTTCAGCTCTGGATTCAGTGGATTTGAACAGAACCTGATCCTGCTGAAGGGATCTGCATGAACAAACACCAGTTGTCTGGAACCTCAGCTGGACACATCAAAATTTGTAACGAGCCCTGAACTTATATGAATCTCTAAAAATATTTTGAATATTTTATGGGAATGAATGCTATATAAATGTAAGATGCTAATCCACATGGTGCTTTCAGGTGTGTGATGGCAGAACAGACTCCCTTACACTTATTATTTTATAATGTTTTACTCCATCCACAGCCAACTGAAATAATTCCCACTGAGATAATTCTCTTGGATCAAGTCCAGAAAGTCTACTAACTTTTTGTGGGAACTGCAAGCCCAGCAGACAGGGCCATGGAATAGAAGTGATAACTATGCAGGGCTTTCAAGACTGGCTCTGCTGTGAAAGTATTGGCCCCTAAAGCAATCACACACATTACAATTGCTTTTTGGTAAAACATACACAGTGCACCAGACAGGAAAAGCAGGCACTAGAGAGCTTTGGTTTGTTTTTAATCTTCAATGCCAGACTTCTAATTCTATCAGTAGCATTGTCCTTGTCTGTTTTGTTGGTGGAGGAGTGGCTCTCAGCTTCAGGAAGCGTAAACTTCACTTCAGTTGGAAATATTAATTGGTACTTTGTTAGATAATTGGAAAGATAAAACATGACATCAGAAAAATAAACTCCAAGTTAAAGACATAGAAGAAAAATCATAGTTGGTCACATAGGTAAATTTGTCTGGCCAAGGGAGACCCTCAACATACAGAAGACTCTGATATTTCACCAAATTTCACTTCTGGTAGGTGGGTCCAAGGCAGGGTGATCTGTTTCTTGCTCAAATATAAGCCGTCTGAACAAGAAAGTGGAACCAGTTACCTGACTGGTCTTTTCCATCTAAGCTATATGCAAACCTTATGACAAGTTGAGGGGATTATAATAAAAGAATAATTGTTATTTCTGTGATCAAAGAAAACAGCAGGGATGTTTAATTCATCATGCACAACATCTTGGCTGGGATGGCAGAAGATTAAATATCGTATGAGTCAAAGAAGATGTTTAGGAATGAGAGAATGCAACTTCTAAAGAGGTCTGAACCAAATCCAAGATCAAAAGAAAGAGAAATCCCATTTTAAGAGCCCAAATATTACATTAAAAATGTACTGTGGGTAAACTGAAGACCTTGTTTAACAGATGTCTGTACGGACAGGTATGGACACTGAACATTGGATAGGAGCTCCATTGAACATTAAGGGTTAACTTTGCCAGGAGCTGCTTTTCCTTCCAGATGGAAGAAATGAAGAAGCCACTTTAATGGCACCTAGATACATGATGAAGCCTAACTTCTTCAGACTCCACCCTATAAATTAGTATGAATCAAGATCATAGTAAACTCTGCCCTTTTCTTAGGACATTTCATCTGGAAGCTTCCAAAAACAATTGCCAGTATTAATTAGAAATAGTCAATGTAATGGTGTGACACAAAGCTGAAGTAGGAAATTACAAGATTTTCAGTCTTTACAGTACTGCTAATACTGCCTGTAAATTGGCTAAACTCTCAGCATAATTTAAAAATGTTTGAATAGTTACATTCTTACCTAATAGAGAGTGCTAGCAGTGAAGTATGGTTCTGTCCTGGGCAGTCCAGAAGAGCTAACACCTTCCATTCTGACTTAATTATGAATAATATATCTTTCTGGAATTTTCTACTACTCACAGAACTTCAGCAAAATGAATCATACTGGTAATGGGAAAGATCTCTCCTATTTTTCCCTCAAGGGATAGCATCCACAATGCTTGTGAGAAATATCCGTTCTTGTAGGGACTTCCACAGAGATTAAAGTTAAAAAAAACCCCAAAACCCAAACCAACACAACAATGCCTGATTGTACTTTACATTTGGCAGAAAATATCATGTGACTTCCTGAGACTTTCTAAAAGATTTGAAGTAAGACAGGTTCTAGTAGAACTAAATACTGAGCAAGGTGTTCTAAATTAGATGCCTTTTGTTATTTGAAAGAAACAAGCACTGAGCAGACTGGTAATGTTTCCCAATTAGGTGAGCAATTCTAATTAATTTGGTGGCACAGTGGAAATGCATTGGACTACTTCACTGGAAAAAATGTGCCAAATTCCCAGAAGGTGTGGGACAGAGAAAAGAAGTGGAGAAAAAAACATCAGTGTGATGGACATTGCTGCGTGACACAATACAAATTGCCAGTGACATAGAGAGAAAAACATGAAAATACAAACCAGGAAACACCTTCCATGTGAAAGGGATGTTACAGGACTTTCAGAGCCATACCTGCATTGCCATGTCATCCTGGTGTAGACAACACACTGACCCAAAACAGTTTATATGGCAACATGACATTTGGACACAGTTCACATCTCACAGCTCTCATACAACTGAGGCTGGTGAAAATGTGGGCAGAGCTAGTAATTTTTTAAAAAGAGCAACTTCAAAGAAGCCTTTGCTATGATGATGATCATCAGTTTCACTCACAGAGTAGAGATAATCCTGACCTCACAACAAACAAAACAAACAACCAAATAAATCCACCCACCCCCCTCTCAAGTAGTCCAATAATAAGTCAGTATGACAACACTAACCAGAGATTGAGGGTGAAATCCTGTCCTCACTGAAGCTCAAAGAAAGAATTTAACCCTGATCTTTTAATCTCATCTGTCTGAGCAGCTATCCAAACCCATATGCAACTATAGATACACTGAGGTTACTAGGTGAAACTCACTGTCCTGCAACGCAGTGCTGGGGTGAGATAATTAGAGTTCACTTTTGGATCTAAAATTCCCAGGAAGAAATTCCAAGACTGCAACTTGTAATTGTGTTGTACACATGGTTTGGGATAGATGTTTAGATTTCTAGCCTTACACATAAGACAGTCCTGTGCTCTGTGCTGCTGAGGTATGAAAGGTCTAACACTGAAATCCTTTGCACACACAAATACTTGCACAAATCCTTGTGATTCTGCTGATATGAGTAAAGTTTTGTCTGAGAATCCTTCTTTGATGCCGTGCAGTCCTGCTGAACTTCAAAGGGAGCGGAGAAGATGCAAGAAGGCTCTAGATCTGAGCAAAACCTGGAAATGGCAAGCATTTTGTGGAACAAGTCTCACAATGTGGGAATAAGCTGCAGGGCAACTATTTATGGGGATCTGATCCTGAGCAAATTCACGAATCAGCCTTGTACCAGAACACTGCACCATGCTGAACTCCCCTTCATGGGGCACACTCCCTGCTGACCCCACTCCGCCACAGATGATCAAATTTAGGCACTATTTACCCAGGAAGGTAGTGTGGAGACCCAGTAGGAACATTGCAATGTCTGGAGTGGGCCTACAGGGAAGCTGGACAGGGACTCTTTGTTATGAACTGTAGTGACAGGACAAAGAGTAATGGATACAAAATGAAAAAGGGAAAATTTGGGTTGGGTATTGGGAAGAAAATCTTTACTTTGAGGGTGGTAAGCCACTGTCAGGTTTGCCCAGAGAAGCTGGAGATGTCCATCCCTGGCAGCGTTCAAGGCCGTGAGCGACCTGGGATAGTGGAAGCAGTTCCTGCCCATGGCATCAGGGCTGGGACGGGAGGACCTTTGCGGTCCCTTCCCACCCTTTAACATTGAATGATTCCATGGTTTTTCATAAAACACCATCTTCTCGTTCTCTGATGTTTATGAAACTCGTAAAGTCAAGAGATTAGGGATTCCTGCCACTGCTTCCAGAAACAAGTATGAGTCTGTGTGCGTGCACGGGCTGTTCAGCTGCGCGATTCACAGGAGGGGCCGTGACAACCGGGTGGCTCCCCCCGCCCCCGGCCTGCCCCCGCCCCGTGGGGCTGTAGCTCAAGGCCACTCACCCAGTATCCTTGTGACGCCCAGGGTGAGCTTGTCCAGGTAGGGCTTGATACCGGTGGGGAGTTTCTCCTCCATCCTTCACGGGACCGTCCTGTCTCTGCCCAGCCCGACAGAGAACAATGCCTTTCTGTCCTCCCTACTGCCCCGTAGCCGCAGGGCACGCTGGGAATAATAGTTCTTCCGGGCGGTGCCCCAGTCGGCCCATGGCGGCAGCCGGCGCTCAGAGGACTACGATTCCCGGCATGCCCCGTAATCCTCCGCGTGCCTTTGGCGCAAACAGCCAATGGGAGGCGAGAGCCGGGGGGGCGGTGGGGGTATGCGGGGAGTGGCGCCTGTTTCAAGATGGCGGCGGCGGCCGCCGGTGTGGGTGGAGGTGCTCGCTGGAGCCGGGGCTGTATCCTTGCCTGGGACTCGGTGTGAAGAGACAGCGGCGGGAGGGGCCGCTAGGGGCGTGCGGGATGGTCTGTCGGGGGCTTTGGCCTGGAACCGATGCGGCGCTGTGGGTTGGGTGGGGTTCTGTGGCCGTAGCAGAAGCTACGTGGGGGCTCCGCTGGCGAGTGTGGGGCGGGCTTGGCCTGGGGAGAGGGATTGGGTATGTGCCCGTTTGTAGGTGGAACGCGGGATTTCAAAGGAAAAGTTACCTGGGAGGGAAGGGAGGGTCGTAAGACTTCTTCACTGTGACCCTGCTGTGAAATTCCAGGGCGAGTAAATAAATAGGAAGTGGGGAAATTGAGCTGAGTTTATGGGAACTTGTAAGGGAGTCAACAGAGAGAATGAGGTTGTACAGCCTGGAGAAAAGGCAGCTGAGGAGTGACTCTATCGCACTCTACAGCTGCCTGTGGCAGGAGGTTGGTTGTAGCTGGTGGCAATTGGGCTCTTCTCCCAGGTGACAAAGTGGCAGGACAAGAGGACAGTCTTAAGCTGCTCCAGGAGAGGTTTATGTTGGACATTAGAAAGCATTTGTTCACACAGAGGGTGACTGGGCAGGAATGGACTGCCCAGGGAGGTGGAGGAGTCGCTGTCTCTGGAGGTGCTTAAGGAAAGACTGGACCTGGCACTCGGTGGTTGACACAGTGGTGTCCAGTCATAGGCTGGACTTGATGATCTCCAAGGTCTTTTCCAACCTCATTGATTCTGTGACTCTTTAAAACTGAAGCTAGAAGCTGAGCAGGGAAGAGATGTGTCTTTTGTGACTGGCACCTAGGCTTGACTACAAGCACGACATTTTGGGTGAGCCCGTGTGGGATTTGAAGGGCTCTCTGAGGGATGAGCGTGAGGTTGGGGTGGTTTCATCTGCAGAGGACCTGCAGGCTCCTGTTGTGGGAGACTACGTGGGGCTGGACACATAGATGATGTCGGTGGTGGCTGTGGTGTTGGGAGCTCAGCCTGTCCAAGCCTGGCTAGGGAGAGATGTGCTTGTGTGGCTCAGAGAACCAAGAGCTGCTGCTGGTATTTGGGCTGGAGGCTCAGCAATTTGAAGTCGTTGGGGTAGAGCTGACAGTCTGGCCTGGTAGAAATTTGGAAGCTGACAATTTAGTTCAGTTATGAGAGGTTTGAGGCATCGCTGTTAGACTGAGAGTGGGATTTCATAATCAAATGGAAGTGGTTGGAAGGAAGAGTATATGTGTGTGCTCTTTTGTTTATATTTGACTGCACACCCACTGGGACAACGTGCAAGTGAAATGGGCCAACCATCCCACGGCCTGTTTAGGGAGCACATCGTTATGATTTCCCATCTGTATAAAATAAAAAAGATTGTCTACAACTTTTTCTGTGCTGTGAATGGGATGAAGGTGAGTGACACATACCGGATTTATTGCCACACTGTCGCTACTCTGCTCAGTTGTTGATATTTTTATCAATTAATAGGTTGTTTCCCATGACTAAATATAGTTTTTTGAGCCCAGCAGAGGCCTTGTGCATCGTGACAGTCCAATGAATTAAATTATTTCTGACAACCATTTCCGTTCTACATGTTTTGATAAATAGGCAGTGTTGCCTCTGATATTGGAAAAATTTGAATTCTTAGAAGAGCACATGGCACAATTTAAAAATAATGGTAGTGTATGCTTTCAAAGAAAGAGGAGTGGGTGGGGAATTTGATAGATTGGTTTAATACATTTGGAAAACTTAAATTCTCTCCATCACTGTTGAATCAACTCAGCACAGTAAGGCAGGTTGTATAGGTGAGCTGTACTCAGGTGCTGAGTTTCTCCAATGCCTCTCTCTGCTGTTGCACTGAACTTTAGCCATGGTGGTACAAAGTTTTTAATACTATACCTGCCTTACTGGCAGTCCTGGGAGACACGTGGCAGTGGATTAATTTTAAAAGGTTAATGGCGGTGCTGTCCCCAGTCTGTTACTCTGAGGCAAGGAGATTGCTTATGAATCAGTCTCTGAGTCATTGTGATTTTCAGTTCAGCTGATTGAGGTAGCCTGCTCTAACTTTGAGTTGTTCTGCTGGGCTGCAGAGCTTCACCAGGAGAGTCATCCTGGTAGTTGGAGGGAGTAATAGTGACAGCTTTGACTAGTCCTTGCATCCTGCTGCTAGGAATTTATCCACAACAGCTGGCAGTGCCAGAGGCACACTCTAAAAGCAGGATGTTGTTTAGGCAGATCGATTTATTTCCTATAGCCATGTGTTGACACGCAGATTAACTGTGTGTCAGTTGAGCAGGAACTGCCTGTGCTGAAGTTTTTTGTTTCCTGAAGCTGTGTGAGCTGAACATAGACTTCTCAGTACCCTGCAGCTTGCTTTGTGGTTGTGCTGACACAGCTGTTTGGGCTGGGCTGTGATCCAGACTTGGACTTTTGATCCACCTTGGTGCTTTTTGAAAAGAGGGTACGCACAGTGCCTCCACAAAGTGGAGTTTGTTCAGCGTCCTCGCTCAGTTCGTGCTATACCCCCACAATGTGTTCTGGCAGCTGGAGGTGGCAGGCTGCAGCTCACAAGTGAGAACAGAAATGCTCTCAGTGTTTATGGAGAGCTGGCTTTGACAGCAGTACTCACTGGATATGTTTTTAAACTGATGTGAGGCTGATGAGTCATAATTGTTTACAAGTGATAAAGTGTGTCAAGGCTCATAAATGAGCCTGTGATCAGGCCCTTCCAGTGTGACAAGTACCAGTTGTGTGATGGACAGTGGGTGGTGATTGAAGTTGCTGTCCACAGGGGGAAACTCCTAGACTCTTCCTAATTTTCTCCACTGTGTGGTAATTTACTAAATTAAGTTTTTGACTTGGTACTATCATAATCAAATTTTAGTTAAGGCAACAGTTTGTACAGGGTCATTGAAATATTTCTACAATTTTACTTTATTGTATGAATACAGCTGCAAAACCTTAAATGGATTTATCTGTTAACAGTGCAGAAATTAGATAATTGAGTTAATTGGTCAACCATGAAAGGTTGAAGAAAGTAAAGAAATATAAACAAAAGAGAGTGGAGAATAATTTTGTGCCCTCTGCTTTTGTTTTCTACTTTAGTATTGCCCTGGTTTCAGCTGGAATAGAGTTAATTTTTTCCCTTGTGCTTGGTATGCTGTGTTTTGTATTTACCATGAGGATAATGCTGATAACACGCTGATGTTTTGGATGTTGCTCAACAGTGCTTACCCAAAAACATGGACTTGAGTGACCCATGCTCTGCCTGTGAGCAGATGCAGAAGAAGCTGGGAGGGATCCTGTCCAGGAGAGCTGACCCAAAGTGGCCAAAGGGAGATTCCATAACAGAACATCATGTCCAGCACATAAACTGGGGAGTGTTGGCTGGGACTGCCAGTTCCTGATGGCGAAAGGGCTGGGCATTGCTCAGTTAGCAGCTATACTGTGGATCACTTGTTTCTTTCAGATTTTAATTCTCTCTCCCTCTTTTCTTTATGTTGCAATTAGTATTATTATCCTATTTTATTTTATTTTGTTTCAGTTACCAAGTTTTTCTTATCTCCACCCATGAGGTTTACTGTTTCTTTCTGATTTTCCTCCCCGCTTCGGGCAGGGAGCTGGACAGGGAGTGGCTGTGTGGTACTGAGTTGCTGGCTGGGATTAAGTCAGGAGCATGTTATTTATGTGGGAATAATAATCTTTACATTCAGCTACATGAAATTGCCCCTTTAAGGAAAACAGTATGATTCACACACTTCCCTGAATTCTATTGAATCCTATTTTTAGTGGATTTTAAGAGGCAGGGGTTCAAGTTCAGTGACTGCTAACAGTCACAGTGACTGCTGATAGCACAAATAATATGATGCCCTGTTGTTTCTGATTTTAAAGTATTCTCTGTGGTCGAGTTATTCAATAGTTAAACCTCTGGGATATTTGAAAGTTCTTGAGACTTCTTAAAGAAAATCAGTCCTCAGGCTTTTATGTATTGCTCGTCATGTGATGATCAGATGAGAATGACCAGTTTGAAACCTTTTGCATTTATCCTCATTTGTGTTTCTTAGAATGTATTGCTCAAAATGGATTTCATTGCAATATCAATAAACACTGTTTCAGAATTTGCTTTCCCTACACATCAAGATGTTCCCTATATAACGATAAACTGCTTAAATTTAAATAAATAATATTTGTTCATTATCTTAGTAATTGCTCTTGTAACTGGGGCTGGTCCCTGGGATCTTTTGCAAAGGTGACCTCTAAGATAATCTTTACAGGCTGAAAGTCAATGCACAGTGAAGAAGGAGTGAGGCCTTTTGTTTTAGCAATCTCTGTGGTTATATTTTTTTTCTCCCTAACCAAGTTTTCATTTCTTTTCTTTGTCCCAAAATGTTGATTGTTTTTTTATCAACAGCTGTGTAAAATTAAGAGACCAAATACTTCTTTTTGCAGTCCTGTTTAAAGAGCCAAGCTTGCACTCTTTTGATTTCCTTTAACAAAGCCACATGCAGCTTCTGATGAAGAAGATCCACTGGTATCTGTTTCAGGTATGACCTTCTGATAGACATAAACAAAGGTGTTTTTCCTGTGGATGATAGAATTTGCAATGTCTTTTCGTGTATGTGGTCTGTGTACATAAGTGTGTTTAAGGTAGAGAGACACTGTAAGTTGTAATGGCTCATATATGATTATAGCAGAGGATTTATGCTCTGCTGCTTAGATAAGCATACTGTATGAGATGAATAGTTCCAGGGGAGTTGTTTCTGTTGCAGGTACAGCATGGCTTTATCCAATTTATAAGGCAAGCTGAATTTTTAATGTGGTCTCCAAGGAATGTTGAAGCATTAGAGGTGTTAGGTCTTTTGTAAATTTTGAAGATATCAATTGAAATGAAGATTCATTGTGTACAGATAAAGCAATTTTTTTTTATTAGTTCTTTTGACCTTGATTTACTGAGTGCATACTTGTGTTCATCATGGGGGAAAAGATGAATGTTCTTAGTTCCCCTTCAGAATTCTCTTAATTGTTTTCAAGCACAGCGCTTAAAGTGACACAGGGTCCTGGAAATGTAGCTGGGGATGGTTTACTCTAGGCTGAAATTGTGTGTGTCATCTAGCAGTTATAAGTTTTGAGGAATTGTACTCTTTAGGTTTGGGGTAGTGTGGTTTACCCTTCAAAACTACTGGCCAAATATCTCTGTTGAACTAGAAAACACATGCCAGGTGATGTTGGGTTGTTTTTCTCTGTGTTCTGGGAAGAAAGCAATGATCCTGAGTGATGGAAATGGATTCACTCTGGGAAGTTTTCTACTACTTCTGTGGAAGAGAATTTCAGGACCGTTGTTTTGCCTTGTGTATGAGCACAGAGATATTAGAGTTCATAATTTAATTCTTTCACTTGAATTGCTGATACACTTCTGAAATTAATTACCCAAATAAATATAATCGATCAGCTAGTTTGAAGTTAATATTTTTTTTTGTTCAAAATTTTTGCACTTCTGAACAGTCAAAAATCAAACCTTGAGCCAGTACCAAGTAATTATGGGCTTTAATCTGGCCCTGGGAGGTTTTAGTGTTAGTGTCAGTGTTGGCACTTTGTAATTGCGGCATCAGGATTTTCAGTGCTTTCGTGTTCTTACCATTTGTAGTGGTGATCTAATTCTAATTATGGCAGGAAGTGTTTGACAAATGATCTGTGGAGTGTGCACTGCAGTGTTGCCTTATTCTTATGCCTGGTCCTGAAAGGAACAAACAGCCCGAGCATCAGCAGGTTGGCTGTGTAACAGAAAAAGTGGTATTTTATTATATGAGCAGTACTTTTAACGGCTTTACTGCTGGTTGGTTCCTTAGTGTCTTTGGGTATCAAAGCAGAAGCTCAGTTTTATGCTTTTGCGTCTTAATCAAATGCAGTTTATTTGCACTGAACTTCAGTGTGAAGACATAATGAGCATTTCAGAATTTATGAAATGTTCATTGTGGCTGGGTGTGCTTCAGTGCCATGCACCTCTCTTTCTGCTGATGCATTCATCTTAGTGAAATTTTGTATGGAGTGAGAGGCTGGGGGGAGCTGCAGGCATATTCCTGAGGCATATTCCTCATTCTTTTCAAAAGAAGAGCTACTAAGGCAAGGTTGCTTTTGTGGAAGTCTGGTTATACGAGACAAGAATAGGGCCCCTTTTCACTTGATAATCTGCGTGTTCTACTTGTCTTTCATTTACAGGAGTGTCTGTAAAAGGAAATGTAAGACCAAGGTGTTTGCCAAAATATCAAACTGGTCAAACCGAACTGAAGGTGCCTGCGGCTGTTGCTTCTGTTTCCATGGATCCTGATAGAGGTACAGGAGGTGTGAAAGGGCAGCAGGTCAGTAAAGGCAAATTTTTCTTGCTCTTAAGAGTGCACATAGTATAGAAAACGGCTGAAAATTCTTAGATTGAAAACTTTTAAACAGTTTTAGAGTAGTTATTTTTACAGTCTCTTACACTTTTTGCCCCCTTTACATTATGGGTTTCTAGCAGAAATTATCACATAAAGATAAGGCAGAATATGCTAATTTATGTAAATTATGTGTAAATGGGTCTGTGTAAAACAGATTATTTGTATTTCTGTGTGTGCATTTGTACAGAGACTGTGCATGTAGCCCTGGATAGGGCCTAACCTGTACTTTACTAGTTAAATGTGCAAGAAGTTTTGTTCAGTGTATTCATTTTCATTACTCTAGTCATCTAATTTAAAAATAACATGAGTAAAAACTCATTTTAGAGACCTTTTTGCTATGCCTGCTTATGTTAGAAGGGTAAAATCACTTTTTGTTTTCGATAGTAAAAGTTCAAAATGCATTTGAGCAGAAGCAGCTTTGTCAGTTGATGTCAGCTGCTTTGAATTTTGTGGTCTCCTCCTGTGAGACTAGGTGATGTTTTTCCTACAGTTCCTTGCATTAGAAATTCCAAAGCAGCAGGGTTTCCTTTGGAAGATTATTATGTATTGTGATGGATGCTGTAATGTTTAGAAATCGGTTGAGAGATGCCATTTTTCTGACATGGTTTGTGTAGTACAGTGACTGTGTAAGTCATTTGAGTACTCTTGCCTAGCAGTCATCCTGGTCCAGCCTGTAAATCACTGGGATTTGTCATCCTCCCATTTGCAGGCAGGATCTAAAACCTTTGACTGCTTCTGCATTGCTTTTATTATCATGTAGTTAAATCTTGTTCTTCATCTAAGATGTCCTTCTCTGCCTTCTGTGTGCTGAGTAACTGCTGTATGCTGCACTTGTAGGTTCAAAACTCTGATGTGAAGACAGGTTACTCAGTTCTTGCTGCTTTGACAGTGTCATTGCCCTTCAAATCCTTCAGATGACACATGACTAGTTATTAAACTAGCATTAATTTTTAGGGCTTTTCCTGGACTTGTCTATTTCCCTTGCTCTGTTTATCAGTACTTGCTTTTAGAGGCTGGTATGTACCTCTGGCTTAGCAAATGATGCTGTTAAGTGGCATGCAGATAAATTCCACAAATAGCCCCCATTATGCAGAGTCTTTATGTAGAAAAATCTCTTCATAAGTATCTACAAGCGTGCTGCTTCACAGATGCCTTCATATGTCAGATTAAAATGTGTTTTGTTGAATGGTGCATTGATTGCATTACTTGTAGTCTAGAGAGTTTTTACTTCTTTTTTGTGAAAGCCATTGTATAAATGGGTTTTGGTGTACTCTTTTCTTAAATGTAATGCCTGATATGTAAAATTTTAATTGGTGACTCGTGCTTTTGTATTATTGACAACAAGATGTGTTCAAAGCTATGTTTCATTTTTGTAATTTTAAACCTTCTGTTTTTCGCTTACCTTGCCAAATTCTCATGGAAACTTTGTACTCTGAAGATAAGCTTTGAATACTTGAAACAAAACAGAACAAATATTTTTACTTGTTATTGAAGAAGAACTTCTTTTGCATGGAGTTTTCATCAACAACACAACTCACTTTCTGCAAAGTGTTGTGTGCACGTCTAGGGAGAGCTGATGGCTTTGCTACGGCATAGAGTCATAGAATGGTTTGGGTTGAATGGGACCCTAAAGATCATCCAGTCCAATCCCCCTGCCGTGGGCAGGGACACCTTCTTCCTCTAGTACCAGCTGCTCAGAGTCTCATCCAGCCTGGCCTGGACATAATTCTGAGTAAAACACTCTAGGCTGGAGTAGGTGAGCTGTTGTGGTCCTTTCTGTGGTTCTGTGTGATTTTGTCGTGCAGTTGTCACCTTCCAAGGTGTGGAGAATATCTTCCCAGTACTGAGTTCCAGAACTGTCTTCTATCCTGTACTGTGTAGAAAGAACAGAAATCTGGGAAAAGGAGACAAAGCAGTCTTGGCCTCTGCCTCCTTTGTGGTCTTTTTTTGATGGTTGAGCTGTTGCTGTGCATTATTCCACAGTTTCACTTTGATGAAGTCTGCCTCTGAGAATTTCTTATGTATCATCTATGCATACCTATGGGTGATAGAAAAATCTGATTTTCCTCTTCATCTCACAAAGTTTTGTCTGACAATATGTACATTGGTTTGGGTAGTAGTTTTAGAGATCTTCTGTTAAAATCTCCTTCACTAATATGAACAAGCTTGATTCTCTTTTTTGAGAGCTGTAACTTAATTTTTCTTAAACAAGTTCCATTGTCTGCTAAAAAAAAAGTCACACATTTTTAGCATGGGAAGTGAAATTCCTTCGGTTCCATACATTTGCTTGAATTTAGCCAAGGTAGACATTGTCTCTTCATATGCTTGGGAAGAAAACTGTGAAATCAAGTGCCCCTTGAGAAGTGCTGAAATTTGCCTTGTGAAATTTCTTTCCCCCTCACCCCTGAGAAGAATCCACTGAAGTTAAAATGAAGGGTCAGGCAAGTATAACATGAGTCTGTGTGAAAACACCACCTTTCTTTGTAGTGGACGTTATTCTTTAATTGTTTCTAAGATGCTGTTTAAGAGGCAATTAGGTAAGAAGGAAAGGGGTCACTTTCTCTCTGGTGTGTGTAGATCAGCTGCTGTTACTGATAATGAGAAGCCCAGTGGTGGCTTTGTATTGTTTTGTGCACTGTTGTGTTGATTTTGCCAAACTGCAGGGCATCTGGTGGCACTCCTTTATCTGCTGTAAAGCATTGCATTCACGTGGAGGAGTTTGTAAAAGGAGAAACTGAAACTCCTTTGATTGAGTGGACGTACCGAAACTTGCCAAAATCCCGAACAGAACAGCATGGCTGTTATTGCTGCGTATATCTTCGGGTTTGTCGTGCTTTCCACTAGCACTGCAGAACTGAATACCCCGTCACAGTAATTTTTGGCGAGTAAAACCAGTTTGGAGCCGTTTACTGCTTTGGAGCAGCCGAAGTCGGGAATGCCGGGCAGCAGAGTGCCCTCTGGTGAGCACACGTGGCAAGGAATCCAGGAATAGTGCATGTCTTAAAACTTCACCCAGCATGTTTTAGTGTTGAAGCTAGCAGCTTGCATTTGAATTACAAATAATTCTTCACAATTTGGTAATTTGTTTCATTGAAATGTACTTACGTTTTAAAATATACGAATTTTATTTCCAGTTGGAATTGATCTACTTTCAGCTTCTAATTATTAGGTCTTGAAATGCTTTTAATCGCTTATGAAATATTTGTTTTCTTTTAAACAGTTCATTCTAAAATGTAACTTTAAATTTTCAGAGCACTAATGAAGGAGGAATGAAGAGTGCTTCTTTAAAGGATTTGTGTCCTGAGGACAAGAGACGCATTGCGAACTTAATTAAAGAACTTGCCAGGTAAGAAGAAGCATCACCTGAAAATGCATTAAGTTTAAAGAGAGTAATTTCTCTAATTAACATCAAACAATGTAGAATTGCATTAAAAACCTGAATATCTGCACAAGGTAATTTTTCTTGCTGGAAAAGGTATGAAGCAGCCTGGTTGGTTTTTCCTTGCTTATGAGCCCCTAAATATATATTTAAAACAGAGGCCAAAATTTCATGACCAGCAGTACTTCATCTCTAATGTCCTGGTGACAGGGCTAGGATTTTGTTTGTTTTGTTTATCAAGTGCTATAAAGTAAACACATTCTGCTTTTGGAAATGACAGACTTTGTTGCTATGAAACTTTGGAATGCTTATTATTTGGCAGAGGTAAGCTTTTGCATGGAAGGCCATGTTAGGAGTGCATTGCTGATCTTGCAGCTGAAACATGTTGATAATGATTTGCCTGTGTAATTTTTATTTACCTTTACTACTTCTTGTTTCCCTTAAGCTCCAAAGATTCTACCTATTCCTTGGAAGGAGAGGTAGAGATAGTGCAAGTTTCTCAGCTTTAGCAAAAGTCTTTTCTAAGTTTCATTCCAGTACTAGTTACATTCTCAAAGGTAAAGGAGGTAAAAAAGAGGTTGAATTAAAGTGAGGAGATTTTTGTCCTACTCTTTGTCGCTAACACCTCACAATCTCTGTGAATCTGTCTTACACAGTGAGTGTAAAAATGAGGAGGAGCACATGGGCCTTTGGCAGGCTTTGCCATGTCGGTGGGGAAGCTCTTGTGAGATGATCCCAGGTCCTTTGAGCTAAAAGTTATTGTACATACTTAGAATTTTTAAAGTTTTTCTAGATTTAAGTGTAGGTTCTCTGGTAATAATTAAATACTTTTTGACATAGAACCCTTATGTCTGTGCAATAATTGGCAAGCATTACTGTCCTTTTTCATTTTATATAGGAAAATTTGGAAAACTGGAGAAATCAAGTGACTTGTTCAAGGTCATTCAATAACTCTCTGGTGCAGCTAGGAATATTTTCTCTCTGATTATCCTTATCCAGTGGACCGTTTTACCTGCTAATAATTTGTACTAATACAGAAATTCTTGCCATACAGTATTTTAGTAATTTCTAAAGTTCTTCATGCTTGCAACTCTGTTAATCATACCTTGTGTTAGAAAATGTATAGTTAAGACTGTCATAAAGAGTAGATTGGTGGGAAGCCTGGTTACAAATTGTCAGATGTTGGAGCTTTTCGGACACTGTTGCCACTGTTGATATATAGAGGTATATTCTAATATTAAAAAAAGCCTTTCATTACATTGTTCCTCATAATACACTGCTCCCTAGTGAATAGTAGTACAGTAATTCATTCAAGCATGGGATTCTTCTTAAATCTCAGATGCTGTGATTTTTCCCTGAGGACAGTTTGATATTTCTGCCTGACATTTCTTTGAAGAAAAATAGAAGGTGCAGCAACATTAATTTTGAAAAGTAAAATTAGTGGAACACTATTATTTTATACTTAGTTCTCTTTTATTTTTAAACCTAATCATATTTTTATTGGATATAATTAAAAGTCCTTTGCAGAGTAATAGGGAAGTTGAACTTTAATTCCGCTCAGCTCGTCACTTTTTTAAAACTCTCCATAATTTTCATCCTTAGTTGTGCAATGATAGAGAGTTTTTACTAGCAGTAGAACATTCTTAGCTACTTTGGAGAAGTAAAAGGAGCAGCAGAAGTTTTACAGGAACGCTGTCCTGCAGTAAATACTTGGAATAATAAAGGTCTCACTTGGACTTTGCCTCACTGTTCCTTATTTTGCTATAATTTATGAATGGTAGTTGAGGCTAATTCGTGCACATTTGTTGCAGGATGGTGAACAGAAATAGATTGGTCAGTAAGTAGATGCATGAAAGCTGTTGTAAAGTGGTAAAATTCTGTTTGTGTGGAAACCAGTTGCAAATTGTGATTCACTCCTGAGGCTTGAATTTCAGCTAGGTCTTGCTTGAGCAATTCAGTGTAGTAGTCTTTCCCCAATTTCTGTGACTGCTGAAGGAGAGACTTCTCCTGTACTTTTCTTCCTCTTAGAATTTTTTGCTTCTCTTTCTCCAGCTCTCACTCCCACTGCACTTCTGAACATTGAGGGTGTATGTGACAGTGCATTTGTTAATTTGCTGAAGTGTCAGACTTTGTCTTGGTATGAAAAAATTCTGATGCTGGCTACATTAATATAATTTTCTCTGAAAAAAATAACTTTTCTAAAGATCTGCTGCTGGGGATTCCATGGCTGACATCACTTTAGCTGTTTGGAATTTTACGGGATTGGATTTTGAGACAGAGTCTAAAGAAAGAACTCAGCTGTATTCTTTCTAATCCTCCTTTCTAGGCTAAATAGTTGTAGTTTTTGATCTGTGCTGCCACCTGTAAATCTAACCATTATTTTGCCCTTCTCTGAATGTATCCTTTTAAGTTGAAATGAGAATGGCAGACTGGAGCCAAAGTTTAAAATACTCAAAAATGTTTCAAATTTGAGCTTTTAAAATTATTGTGTCAGCAGATTCTTTTAAAAATTGCTTTTGTAGAGGAGTTTCTGAGAAGAATGAGTCATGCCCATGAATGCCCAAGTGCTTTGTGAGTAAGTGGGGTATTCTTGAGTGTGATCAGCCATTATTTTCTAAGACAACCAGTGTGGCACCTTTGTGTTTTCAGTAAGGTCCTCCTGGCAGACTGGTGAAAGTGGCACAGTAAGAGCAAGTTTTATCTCTCCTATAAGCAAAGTCCTTTCAAAAGAGGCAAAGAAGATTCTCTCTGAGCTTTTATTCCTGCAGGGTGCTCCTGAAGCAGTCATCAGGTTATATAACGAAATGAGCAGTGACATGGTGAAGACACAGAAAGATTCTTATGCTCGTACTCACTGCCAGTGTCAGGACACATCAGCCTCTTCTGAGAAGGAGCAGTGCAGGGCCTGCTGGGATGTACCCAGTGGGCTCTTGGACATGAAGGACTTGATAGACACCGCACTGAGAAAGATTATGAAATATTCTAGAGTGAAATACTTGAGTGATATGCAGATTTTGAGAGCTCTCTCTGTCTTGGCATTTGGCTGAATAGGGAGGATCATAAGCCCTTAGGAGAGAGAGTGGATGTGTGTGTGCTTGCTGGGATTCACTTTGCTCCTAACTGATACACAGCCATAGTTCTGTGACTTTGGGGCTCCTAGTGTGGCAGCTACATCAAAAATACTTCTCCACTGATCACAGATGCCTGGACAGCTTACATATGAAGTTTGCCTTTTGAGTGAGCAGAGGCATTTACTAAGTGATGTAGAATGGTTCATGAAAGTTTAATTTTTATTTTTTAGTGGCAGAAATTGGTATCTAACTATTTTGCATTCTTTCTTTTCTTTGAATAAGATAGACTTAGAGAAAGCTCGCTTCTTGTTGTCTTTGCAAACAAATCTTCAAAAACAATTTAGGTAAAAAGGTATCATAATGCCCTTATGCACCCATGAGAGGGAGTGATTTCCCTTTCCAAAAGAGATACAAGATGGTGTTTGCTATTATATTAGTGTTGTTCTGGCTAGGATCACTGGCATGCCCAGAATGACTTTTAACTGGCAGCTACTAAAACAGCCTTCAGACAGCCCTTTATCCCTTACTGATAAAATGCTTCCCTCTTCCCAAGACCCTGGATTCCTGAACCCTTTGCAGGGTGCTAGTAGTTTGGGATACTAATCTTTTTGACTGTCTTTGATATGAAGCTGAAATTGAAACTTTCTAACAAAAAGTGAAAATGGGTGTCAAAACAGAATGTTAATTTGGTTACAGAACTGGATACCATTGCAGAGGTTTCAGTAAGGGTATTGTAGTGTATATCTGCTATTTTTCTTCCAGTCCTTAAGATCTTCAAAGGAAAACTTGACTGTGGTTTGTATTTCAAATCTTGTGTGTTTGTTTTTTTGTGTTGCCTTCTCTCCTGGGTTATACTACTTCATATTTAACCAAATTGTTACCTAGCTTTAGCATCAAGATATTTTCTCATTCTTTGTGTGTTACTTTAGGAGCAATTTTGTGCTGCAGTTTTCTTAATTGGTCAGGCAGTGAGACTGCAAATGAGATATCCCTAAGCTTGTCTGGAAATTACTTTGTGCTGATAGGTAAAGCATGCCCAGGATTATTGTATCACCAATCACACTTACTTTCTGTGGTTAAAAAGTCATTTGTAGCTATAAATTCATGCTGTGAAATCTAGTTTTGTATTTTGCAGGTTGCACATCATAAAATTTATCCATTGTGTAGCAATTTTAATTAGGCTCTTAGCATTTTTTTTGTTTTTTTTTCTAATGTGTACAAACTGCATATGATGCTTGAGTAAAGAGTATCAGATTTGTGAATCCTGATCCTTGGACAAAAATTCTGTTTCTTTGTTTCCTCCCGCTCTGTCCCCCCTCTTCCATGGTGGTATTCCCTGTTCCAGATACCATTCTTTGCCTGGAATTTAAAACTCGTAGTTTTCAAGAATGGTCATCCAACTCTTTTCATCTTTGCTAGCCAGTTGGCAGACTAATATCAGACTGGTGTTTATTAAAAGAGTATTGTTCCCAAGGAGTGAAGGACTGATCAGTGAAGTTCCCAGTGTCTGTATCTCAATTTTTTGTTTAGTTTGTCTTCTGTCTTAGCTTGCTGAGCCACGATATTCTTACTACATTTCAGATTTCTCTTGGTAAAAGCTAATTTTAAAAGATTTTGAATAATAGAAGACACTGTTTTTAATTTGCTTTTTCAACTCTGTCTTCAGTCAGAAAGAACTGAGTTCTGTCCCTAGTGTAGTGTTGATATGAGTATTACAACCTTTTCGTGTGCATGTCAGTTTTTCATTAAACAAATAAAACTTATAGTGCTGTTGACTTGTGCAGTGCTTCAAAAATTCCACCTGGAGAGCAGAAGTCCTGCTTACTCAGTGGAATGAGTCAGTGTCATCAGCAAACTCCTTGATCAATTCCTTCTTTAGATCAGACAGAAATACTAGTATCAGCAGTGGACCTGGAGCGCACAATAATAATTGGAGCTGGTGAACTATGAATTAATTTTAACTCTAAAGTGGATGTCTTAGGAGGGCTTTTTGTCAATATATTTGCATTATGAGTTTGTCTAAAGAGGCTCCTCTAAAATAAAATTATTTATTTAAATACATCTAGAATTGCATAGGCTTTGAACTGTTAAATTTAAAACAAATCTTGAACAAAGATGGTACACGTCCTATGGCACAAGGTAGGTGAATGTGAATTGTGTGCAAGAAAATGTTGCAGACACTAAATAGAAGCAATAATTCCACTGATTCATCATCTTTGCTCTCAGCTGTCATTTGTCTGATCCTGGAAGGAAGAACAATGGAACTGGATACCAGTATGTTGCTCAGTGGAGCAGCTGAGCTCTTTGTAGTTGTGCCTTCATTCTTTCACTGCTCTTTTGTGACCCAAGTGGGTGAGCAGAGGGTGAAATTATTTCTGAGGAGCATTATATGAGCCTTGTAATGTTTTTGTACAGCATCAGTGAAGTCTTCCATATTTCTGCTAAAAATCATCTGTTCTTTACTGCCAGAAGGCAAAGAAGTAAGTTTATTAAAAAACAAAACAACTCACTGAGCTATTTATAGGAAGTGGCGTAAATCCAGCATAATCTGATGCCATTCTTGTATTCCTTTTCTCTAACTTCCTTTTGCCACTTCCTGTGAGTAACCATCTTTTGTATCTTGCTTGCCCTTTGTGGGCTGTCTCCTGCTTTGTGATACATAAACACATACTGCCAGATTTCTTCTGAGATCACTTAGTGTTCTCAGTCATTTACTGTGTAAGATATGTGGCACAATATATTCATATGTCTGGGAGTGTGACAGCTTGTTGTGAGATGTGTTAAATACAAACACAGCACGTGAATGTGATGCACACTGATATAAGCAACAAATCACAGATCTAGAGATGAGTAAAGCCTGCTGGGTTTTGTTTGATTTTTTTAGTACTCTGTTCTTTCATACCTTTTGTTCTTACACTGTTGTTCAGTTTTAGTGTTTCTTTGTGCCAGCAGAGCCCAATGTTTGTTGCACCAAACACTGTTCTCATGTAGCATCCTGGAAGTTACTGAGCAAGCTTCCTTCCTCTCATAGAATCCTGGAGAGGGCACTTGTTCTCTCTTTCGAGTTCCCTGTCCTGCTCTTGTTTCATTCCTGCCTTTCATTCATGTGGTCGTTGAGTTCTCCATTGGGGTCTTCTAATTAATGTTTTTTGGTTTTGCATCTTTCACTGATGATGTGAGGGAAGGTCGTATGTGCTGTAGTCGTTTAGGTGGTTGCACTGAACTCAGAGGAAACAAATGGCTACAGTTAGATGTGAAAGCCTCTATCTGCAGCCTGTGGCAAATGTGCTGTGGCTTTTACTGCAAGGAAGTGTGGAGGATATTCCTCAAAAGTTTGCCTGCTTAGCTAAGGAGCATAGAGGTGTTGGTGTGGGTCCAGAGTTTTTACAGGTGGTTCCCTTTACCACGTTTCTTTAGTGTAATGTGCACAACCCTTTTGACAGCCTGTGAGTGGTGGGAAAGGGGCCTAGAACAGATGGAACTCATCACATCTTCCCAGGCACGGCCCAAGACTGTAAAGTGAGACCTTGTGCATTTGACTAATGGAATGCTTTTACACTAAATCTATGTCTTTTTTTTCCCCCTTGCACATTAGAAACTTTACAATGAATAGTTTGATCCAAGCTTTAGAGCCACTCTAATTTGAAGAATTTGATTTTATGGTATCTGTTGTCTCCCTCTAGGTTTGTAAAGTAAAAATGTGGGTTTCAGTGTTACTATTTCCAACTTCATGCAGTCTGCTTGAGCTGATATGGGAAGGGCTGTGGGTTGTTCTTGGAGTTGGGGAATACTGCTTGTCTATAATTCACTCTAGGGAAGTGACCCAGTTGTGGTATTTATGACTTTTCAACTGGAAGATCAAAACAAATCTGTTCCCTCTTAAGGGAAACAATGGTAGCAAATGTATGGCTCAGTCCTTGAATGAAACATTCTGTTAATAATATTAGTCTAATGGGACCAGTGGAAGGCTTAATGTAATATATACGTATACATATTTCATTTTTTCCTATAAGATTTCCTCTTTCTATAAGATTCTTCCACTTTAAGGAAGTTAAAATTGGAGTTTCTACAAGTTGTATTGCTTTGGTCTCCTGTCACCTGTGTTGTGGCAGCTGTTTCATCATCATAAAAGACTGAACTTTAAGAGCCTTCAGCAACAGAAATTGCCTAAGTGCAGAGCAGTAATATTTATTAGTCTAAGCTCATTACTTAATATTTTTGTGGAGCTTTTATAGAACCATGATTTCCAAGCCACGTTTTTTAGCATAGTTACAGGATCATCTGTGCATAATGATCTTATTGCCTACGTGATACCAGAATAATTGTTTTTACAGCCTGCTCTTGAGGTGCAGAATAAATGATCGTTGTAAGCCTTTCTCACATTGTCATCTTTTAATCTTGATCCAATTATTTACACTGAGCAGCAAGATACAGGGTGCCATGCCCCAGACAGAAAGGAAAATTTACTCTTGTAGCTTGATATTTGAAAATCCTCAGAAAAGGACAAACTGTTTTGTTTGGAGAAAGCTAACAAGAAAAATGATTCTTTCCTGGACTTGTATTTGACCAGTAAAGGTGAAAGAAGGATTAGTTTGTAGATTAAGAAACAGAAAAGTTTTCCAGAATTTTCTTCCTGTCGTGTCAGCTCAGCTCTCCTATCTGAATTTTCTGTCTTCGTGTCCTAGGTTTGTAAGTATCCCAGTGAATCTTCATTATGGCTGCAGGGAATCAAACTGAAGAAACCTGACTATGGGTTCAGGTCCTCACTTTGTTCTTCTATGCTGCCCATTAATGTTCATGTACTTTACTGAGGCCAGTGTTTTTGAAAAAAAAAAAAAGTAAAAAAAAAAAAGTATTGCATTAAGTCATACACATCTTCCTATGTAATATATTAAAATAAACGTTGTGAGTAACTAACTAGCTTAAGGGTGGAGAGGTTCTTATCCATTTACCTGTAAAGTGGTGGAGGAGTTGGGCATTGTGGTTATGGGCGTATATTTTATTTTATTTTTCTCAAATTCTTTTCAGGGTAAGTGAAGAAAAAGAGGTGACAGAAGAACGGCTGAAAGCTGAACAGGAGTCGTTTGAGAAGAAGATCAGACAGCTAGAGGAGCAGAATGAACTTATCATCAAGGAAAGGGAAGATATCCTTTAAAAATATGTGCAATGGCTCACTGAAATAAAAAGTAAAGTACAGAGAAATAATTGTTCTAATTTATGGCATAGAATAAATCTGCATGTGCTGCCATTCAAAAGCAATCAGAGAGATGACTTGTCAGCATGTGACACTGGTTCATTTGAGCTTAAACTGCCATCCAGCTGTTCCTATGATGTTGTTTTGCTATGAAATAGATATTTGTCAACTAAAAAATGACAATAAGGAATTTACACATTAAAATAGGATTATAGTTGGTTTTTTTTTTCCATTCTGTTAGGTGATCATAATTTAAGTCTAAAACTTGGATGGTATTCTTTTGTTCTCCATGTCCAGAGAAAGGGAATCTACACTAAATGGATATGAATTAAGTATGTGTTCTAGGAGGTTTAGTTAGCTTAGACTTTTTGTTTGGTGTAGGGTTGGTTGGTTTGTTTGTATGTAAAAATACTTAGCAGATTCTCTTTTCTTGCTGACTGTGACTTGCATTTCTTTAAGCTGGTATGCTTAGTCCCAATCCTGGAATATCACATGGAAAGTCACTATTACAGGAGTTGCAATTTTCCTTTCGTGGTTGTGACAGACCTTTACAAAGTTCTCTTGTTCATTTCATTTCCAAATCTCTGACTGTGATGCTTTGTTGTTGAATTTCTCAGAGGGCTAAGGATTGGTTGCAGTGAGTTAGGGAAGAGACAGGCCTGCAGCTACAGGAAAAGCAAATTTTGTGTGATTGACTGAGAGCTGCTTTGCCAATAGGGAGGGTAGTAATGTGCCCAGTATGCAATACTGTTTTCAGTCCTGAGCCATTATTTGTTCAACTTAAAAACTAAATTAGTGACAAAAAGAGGCTCATCAAGCTATGGGCCAGTGTTGAAACAGAAATAGAGGTAATTCAGAAACTTAAACATGAATTTAGAGGAGGGTTCTTGAAAATTCCAGCAATCTATTTCACAGTTTAGCACTGGGAGACCTAACAAAAACAGTGCTTTCTTTATGATGGAACTTGCTTGGCTTAGGAAAGTCATTCAGTGATGTGTGGTCTCTGTCGGGAGAGCATTGCCCTGATGACCTAGAACATCCGTTGTAGCATAGTGGCCACGTATTGTTCTGGAAAGAAATTTTGTCTGTCCTGAATAATATACAGATCAACACACTTAGCTGGCTGTGAACTGTTACTGCAAATTGTTTGATCTGAGGTATTTCAAGAGCCATTAGATGTGACAGCAACTCTTTGACATTGATTTCACTGAAGCCAGTATTTTGTTGTATTTTACATCTTATGTATTCAGTCAGCATGTGAATGTGGGTGGGATGCATGTTCCTGATTTTTTGTTATTTATCCACACAAACCTTTCACTAATTCACATGAAGTATATTTGGCTAGTGGAAAGCAGACACGCTTGCTTTTTTTTGTTTTGTTGTTTGTGGTTTTCTCCCTTTCTTCTTTTCCTTTACCAGAAATAGATTGTACAAGCATGAATACTTTTCCAGAAGTCTGGTAGACATGGCAGAAGGTTAATGCATGCAATTTTACACTTCATAAAACTCTGTAAAACCTAGATATATAAAACAAGGTTATAATTTAAAACAATGTAATTTTAACTGCTGCAATACTTGCCTATCATACATGAATGATTCAAGATCTTCAGTGTAACTCTGATCACTTAATTTTTTAAAACTTGCAGAGACAAGGGATAGTAGAAATGACTTGCTGAGGCTGAATACAGATTATGGCCATTTCAAGTACAGCAATTTGAAATTCTTTAATTTCTTCTGGATTGTAGTGTCCGCTTGTAAATAAGATACCTGGGATATAATACCATAAGAAAAAAATTTCAAGTCTGTTAAAATAAATTTTGTCTTTATTTTGGCCCCACATAGCTAATTTATTGTCTGTAAGATAACTTTCTTTACTGCAGTATTTAAAAGTACCCTGCAGTAATAAATTGGTGCTTCTGATAAAACTGCAGCTATCCGCAACGTGCAATTTCAGCTTGGTAAGAGTTTTGATTCACTTAGCGTGGGGACTGTGTGGGTTTTTTTCAGCAACACGTATTTTTGTTGTTCTGATTTCTTTTCTTGAGATTCTTGCAGGAGAGATATTGTTTGGTGCTTGAAATTCCTAGTTTGAGGAAAATCCATCCTTATTTGGTTGAGGTTGATTTTTTTTACCCCTGAGAAGCTATGAAGACCTCTCTGTTCAAATTTACTCCTGATGAACTGTGACAGAAGCTTTGGGGGAAGGGAGTTGGGTAGTATGCAATGATCTCACTGCAAAACTTTGAGTGACTGATCAGCATTTGAAAAACAGCATCTGTCTGCAGCCCAAGCTCACATTTACTTTGGAATTGCTTAGTGCTGTCTAAAATTTCACGTAGATTTAGGAGTCAATTCTACCCTTTTTTAGCAGGTGAAACTTTGAAAGTTGAATACTAAGTACTAGGGATTTCAAATAGTCAGTTGGTCTGCACCTTCTTCCTAACACAATATTTAGGCCTATCATATTATCTTTTAATTTGGTCAAAAGTAGCTATTTTGGCTTGGATTGTCTCATGACCTTTACACTTCGGACTTCTTTCTAAAGAAACTTGATCCAAAGTGTTTCAAATAAAGTCTTCCAAAACCAAAAGAGGATCGAAACCGTTTTAACTCTTTTGCTTACAATAAACTGGAAAGTTCTAGTGCTGCTGTTCTTAGATATGGCACTTAGAGGTGTTCAGGTATGCATGCTGGGATGACATCTCTTGCTGTTCTTACTAAAATTTGCCCAATTGGGCTGAACTGGATAATCCAGTAACAGCTGCTCATGCTCTTTTGATGCCCTCCCTAATGAAAGCATCTTACAACTATGAAGATGATAGAGTGGTGGGGAAAAATACCACTTTCTGAAAGTGAAGTTTACATAAAATATAAAAGAGGAAAAAGGTAAATGGCATGTGTGTTGGGAAAGTGAGATCTAGAATGTGTCTGGGAAGAAAGACTTGGAGGTTTTGCTGGATGTGGCTGATGTGAAAGCAGCCAAAGCCTGTTACTGATGGATTCAGAAATGTTTGGGTAAGCAGTCAGGGTTAGTAAGAGCCAAGATGGTGGCAGGTGACCTGGGGTCTGTCAGACAACTGTAAGACAGCAGATGCAAGCAGGGATGTGTCTGTTTAGGGTATTCAAGCACCCTCTGAACTTTTGAAATAGATTTTGGGACTAAGCTCGTGTGAGAAGAATTGTCATGTGTAACCTCCTGTGGTGTCTTCTACAGCATCTACTCTTGGTGTTTGTGTTCTATTTGCTGCTGTATGGTGACTAAATTGCTTCTAGTGGCAGTCTAGGTTCTGGCACTGGCTCTGGAGTGTGTGACTTGCAGCTCCCTTGTTTTTATTTGTGTTATTTCACAGTAAGGGATGAGCAGTGTGCACCATGTTATGCAATTAGGCTACTTGTGGTGCATCTTTTTCTCTTTTGCTAGGAGCTGTTAATAGGAAAGCTCTTGGCTTTCTTTTTTTTTTTTTAACCCTGATGTATTTTCAGGCACCTATTATTAATTTAGGTGCCTGAAAATTATAATATAATTTACATGTTATTATAATATAATAAATATAATAACTTAGTAAATAACAAATATAATTTGATTTAGCAATCAGGAAAATATCCTTTGTAAGATGTCCCAGTACTGTCATGATATGTCTTAGGAAAAGAATTATAATGAGATTATTAAGAAACAAACACTACTAATACTTCATAGCTCAAAGAAATTATTTTGTGGTCTTTAGCTTTTCTCGTTATCACCATTAAGGATTTTCTTCATGTAAATTTGATGCTGTTGCATGAATGAAGAAGAAAAAGCATCTGTAATATTTCTGTAAAAACTTATTAATAGGTGAAGAGGAAACTTTTAAAAAAATTTAAAATTTGTTATTGAATTCTATACTCTGCTTAAAATATTATTGTATAGACAAAGAATAGGCAAATAAAGGAAAGGTTATGTTTATTATGAACTTTTATTTTTTTGTAGATTTAAACTAGTCAGCTGTACTATGCTGCTCTTTTGATTTATATTTAGAATGTACCTGGGTTACTTAAGCTTTTTGTTGGAATTATTTTCTGACTGAACATAGACTTACAAAATGGTTTGACCCTGAAATACCATCTAGGTCCAATCCCTGGACAGGGACACCTCCCAGTAGACCAGGTTGCTGAACACCCAGCCAAATTTACACAACAAATCCTGTATGATTTGCTTAGTTAGTCTTAAAATTGATCACAGACTCTGTTTACATATGTCCTTAATGTTATAACTACTTAATTAGTTGGTTTTGCATGTAGTTAACATGAATATTAATTTAACTAAAACAGTTCATTTGCTTATAGTGTTAGTGAGACATAGAATATTAATTTGCTGGAAGAATAATGAGTTTTATAAGCATTATCTAGAGACTTTAATAAAATGCTTTTAGTTTTGCTATAGTACTGTTCATTACATAAGTCTTGCATACATAAATTAGGGCCACTTACATATTTTCTCCTTTTCCTTTCTTACTGTGTTAATGTAAAATGAATAGTATTTTTCAGAAGAAAGTGTTACTGGCTTGCTTAATGCATAGAACAAAATGGTAGAAAAAGGAGATATCAGAGTACAGAATTTGTTTGCTGGTTCAGCCTTTTTTTCCCTATGATGTTAAATCTGATCTTCTGAAAATATGAACACTTCTGCTTCCTTTCCTTTTTAATCAGACCCACCAAGTTGTCATTACAAGTGAGGGAACAAAGGTGGTCTTACACAGAAAGGCTTTCTTTGGCCCTGTGTTTTGTTGGATGTGTGGTCCCAGTGTCCTGCATGGCAGATTCATGTGTGTCCCTTGCTGGGGCTGCTGTTGGCAAGGGGACAGTCTGCCCTCACAATGACAGCAGAGTGTCAGGGGGGAGGTGGGGCACAGATATTAACACTGGAGTTAAGCATCTGTGTATGAAAATGGCTCCCTGCCTTGTTGTGCCCCCACCCATTCTCCTCTGGAAAAAAAGGCAAGAAAATTTCTATATGAAAGCAAATTTGCCGTTTCTAGGAAACTTGTGCTTTTGAAAGTCAGGCTATTTATTTAAAACTCAGTAACAGTTTTAGAGATTGTCTTTGGCTAAGTCTGTTCCTGATGGTATAGTTTCTGACAAGTTATGAACTGAGGGTTTGAAATGACCGTCATTATTTTTCTTTTATTTCTTAACTTGGCTCCCTCAGCTTATCATTTGAAGTTCTTTCCCCTTTCTATTTTTCATATGTGAATGCATACCATATATCTTCTTGTGCATCATAATTTGTTTGAAGGTGTGTGAGGAGAATGAAAAATTAGTATTTTGCTCCTTTCTTCCATTTTACCCAACTACTTTACTTTTTGAAGGTGTTTCTCTTACTGTTATTTCAGGTATCTTACTAGTAAATGTTTCTAAGCAACCATTGTGGTCTGTTGAAAAAAAGCTGCACTTATTAAAAAGTCCCTGAATATTTATATGCTATTCTGTAACTGCAGTATTGGCTAAATAATGTATGTATTTACGAACTTAAATGTAGAAGAATCAGTCAAGGACTATTGGGTAAATAAGATATTTTGAATTTTTCATGAACTTTTAAACTAAAACAAGGTGAAACATATTGTAATGTTGAGTATTAGAATGGATCAATGGCTGGAGATTAATTTGAAGCTTTCTGTGCTTAATTCTAGTTAGAGCCTTGTAGCACAATCTAGCAATACCGACCATGTTATGAAAATACCCAGAATCAGCAGGCAGCATCTAAGCAGTCAACAACAACCTCTGTAGAATATGATCTAGACAGGCTTTTTGCCCTCAAACTCTGTACTCAGTGGTGCAGGATTGCCTATGAGATGGTACTGTCAGCATAGAAATATAGCTGTGGAATGGGAGAAGTGTATTTGCTCTGTGTTTTATACCAAGGGTGGAATTGTGTTCCGTGTGTGTCTGACTGAAGCAGAGATGTTCTCACCCAACAGCTCTTGTATAGAATTTTGGAGTTCCCCTGAGGTGAGTGTTGAGGGCTTATAGCATTCTCTCATATCCCATGTTTCATGATGGTTTTACATTGTGGTGATCCATACCTAGTACTAGAGACTTGATGATTTTGAAACTGAATAAGAGCTGGAGTTCTGTCCTGCCAGATTGTTGATACCTGTATGCTTCCCAGACAGCTTGTCTTCCAGCTCTGGGTATCTGAAACACAGATTTATGATATTATCTGTATTAACTGTGTGGTGGACATTTCAGAATTGGATATGATGATGGGCTGCCCGTGTCTGAACAAAACAGGAGACACCTATCATTGGAAATGCACCTTCAGCAATGGCAATCTCTATCAATGTCAGGTATTTTAAGAAAAAAGAAAAAAAAAAGTGGAGTAGTTCATGTAAAAAAAATTCTCTATAGGAGTCAGGCTGGTCAGTTTAAGTATCTCAGATGAAAGACAGATCTTTCTGCTTTTTCCAGATACTTAAACTGACCAGGCTACTTACCTGACTGAATCTGACTCCTGGCTTTGTGGTTATTGCTGAAACATTTGGCTTTAGGCATGTGAGCTTTCAAAGTGATGTTTGAGTTAAATTTTTTCTTTATGACGTTTTGCTCATTTGGAAACAAAGACTGAAGTCTTTTAAAAGGAGGCACAAATGAGAAAATGAGATCATTAATTGTTGAAGCTGGTACTGTAACAAATTGACTAGAAATGTGGATTCAGAGAAATTGATGTACTTTATCCTTCTAAACTAAATGAATTCTCCATCTGCTTCAGCTTCTCAACTATAATGAGGACGTAGGGCTGACTCTGCTATTGGTTTCTCTGTCTTCCTGCACTATTTTGGAAAGTTTAAACATTTCTTGCATAATTAAATACACTTTCAATAAATCAATCTCATAATAATTGTTGTTCAGGATAGTTCATTATTCAGTTCAGTCTTTTAAATTACTGTTCTTTAAAGGATTCTTCTGACGTAATGGCTTCTTCTAAATCCATTTGCCATGCTCTGGCTTGTAATTACTTTAGATTTGAAGAATAAAATGAATGGCTTTATTATTAATCAGTAGCAAATTTGTCTTACTGTTTTTAGAGTGGCCTTCACTCATGAAATAGTTCTAATGGTCTAGATAGCAAAACACTTCATACCTCTCTTTCAACAGAGATTTAGTGAAAGCAATCAGATAGTTTTGTGGGTTTTTTTTCTTCCATCTCTTTCCCATCAAGCATTTGTCACAGTGACTGTCATCATGCGTTTGCTGTTGTATTCTGTGAGCTGCTGGCTCTCTGAAACCCTTGTTTTGCTGCCTGCTTTTAGATTGGAAATTTTGCAGGCTGGGCTAGGCTTTATTTCTGCTTTGTGCTGTGGGGAGTACATTGCACTTAAGCATAGCATTAATTTAACATTGGCTTTTAAGGTGGACATTGGCCTTTAAGAACTTTGTCACTGTTCAAGCATGATGAAAACAGCATCTGTTTCTTAACCCCTTTCTATTAATGTGGGATTTCATGGTCCTTAGTGACAGTGCTTATATAGTCAAGAATTGCAAGTCTGTGCCTTCCCATACCAAAATGTCATCTTGTTTTACAGCAGCTGATACTGGACTGGTAACTGTTCTATGTTAATCTTCTCCATTTTGCATCAGTTCTTTGTCCATAGTATCTTGTAAGATTGTTGAAATCTGTCCATAATTTTAAACTGTCAGTCAATGCAAACTAATATAAATACATTTTTAGCCCTGCTAAACTTCTTAGGATCTAGTGGGTGTTACACTACTATCTCATTTCCATAGACTGCTTAGAAGATGAAAGTGGGTTAGTTGTAGAGTTATAGACATTCAGCAAATCTCAGCTTTTAATTTCCTTAGGAATTCATTACTCCAACAGCACTCTTGGTTTTGTTTCCTCTATCAGTTGTGATATTTAACCAGGGCTAAGAATTTTGAGTAGTACTGAGGAGCCGGCGAAAACATCGAAAAAGGAATGAATAGCATCCCTAAAGTCTTAATTCCATGACTCTCTAGGAGGTTATTAAAAGTGTAAGTGTAAAACTGGATGGAATTTATCTGGATACAACAGCTTCATTGAAGACTTCCACATATACCTTTTATCCTTAGTTCTATTTGCATTACACCTTCTTTGGTCTGGTTTCAGGAGTTGTAGTTTTTCATTTCACATTTACAGTTTTCAGTTCCGATCCTAGTATGTATGTATTTATTTAAATACATTTTTTACTATGGAAATGGTAAACTTTTACTAATTGCAGTATGGTCACTTTCATTGTGCATGTGGCAAGAGATTTACATAAAGGTCATCCCCTTCTTGGGACAAAAAATACCCCAGGGTTTATAGAACAGGGAGTACAGTTGTAGTAATAAGGATTATGTTGCTGATAAGTTCCCCTCAAGGCCCAGTGATGGTAATACCCCTATATTTTGTCTTTAAAGAAAACTGCTGAGAGGCAATAATTTTTTTTTTGTATGTGTCCCATTTTCATTAATGCATGGTAATTGATGGAGTTGCAGTGACTTGTAACAGTAATGAGTTCTAAACATAAGAATGCACTCCTTTCTAATAAGTGAGCACTGCTGGGGTTTAAAAGCGTACTAAATCAGTTGCTTTAGTATGAATTTATTAGTTTTTTTCAGCATTAGCTTTAATAGTAGTTATTTACATAAGCGTACATCCCATTAACCGCCATCAGGGCTGGAAAACATGCTGAACTGTTCATATTTTCATATAATTATTGAACATAATGGTATCATTTGCATTTCTAAACAGTGATGTTTCTGTCAGGCTTGGAAATAGTGTCTTTACGCAGTCCCTATTTCACATCCACTTATTTGACATCGTTAAATTTTATGCTAATGTGCTTCCCTAGAATGTCATCAGTAGGACAGATGCTTGCACTTTAATATACAAATCAGTGATGCTTTTCCCTCCCCCCTCCCCTGAACTGCAAAAGAAATAAAAAAGCATATCTGCACTTTTGTTTCATTCTAAAGAATCTGTAAGAATTGAAACTTAGGTTTCACCCCCGTTAGTCACTTTCAAATGTTCTAATGATGCATACCTTCATTTTGAACGGAGGGAGACTGTCCTCTGCCTGAAGAAGGAAGAGTCTTCTAAAATTCAAGGCAATTATGTTATATTGAAATTTGTAGCCTTGAGCTTGCCACCTGTGTAAGGTGTGGAGTCTCATAGAGCAAGCTGCCTGGTCAGGTGGGTGTGGATTGGCTTACCTGGCAGGAGAGCATGGCTGTAAAGAAAGTTAAGAGAGGGAGCAGTTTAACCTCCTAGGCTTTGTCAGCAGAAATGCATTTTGAGTTGTACATTGTCAGGTTTCTAGTCTAGACTTAAAATATTTTTTCATCTTGCAGACAGGCAGAGGTGTATGAGCTCTTGCCAACTAACTGTGGATGGTAGTTGTTGTATGAGCAGTATTGACTTTTTTAATGTATATGAGAGCTTTGGTGCTTGTGCTGAAGTCCACACCAAAAGCAGAGCAT